>NW_027206469.1:0-384071 GCF_024711535.1 Dipodomys merriami | reverse complement strand
GATAAGGTTAGGGTGAGGGTTAGGTTGAGGTTTTGGGTTAGGGTTAGGTCTAGGGTTAGGGTAAGGGTGAGGGTATGTGAGGGTTGGGGTTAAGCTTAGAGTTAGGGTAGGTATGAGAGTGAGGGTGCGGGTGAGGATTAGGGTTAGGGTGATGGTTAGGGTTAGGCTTAGGGTGAGGGTTAGGATGAGGGATAGGGTTAGAATTAGGGTTCGCGAGAGGGCTAGGATGAGGATGAGGTTAAGAATAAGGGTTAGGGGCTGGGAAGATAGCTCATTGGTAGAGCTCTTGCCTTGCATGCCTGAGGCCCTGGGTTTGATTCCTCAGCACCACATAAGCAAAAAGAAAAAAGCCGGAAGTGGTACTTTGGCTCAAGTGGTAGAGTGCTAGCCTTGAGCTGAAGAGCTGAGGGACAGCGCCCAGGCCCAGAGTTCAGGCCCCACCACCGGACCCAAAAAAAAAAAAACGAGTAAGGGTTAGGCTTAGGCTTAGGTTTAGGCTGAACGTGAGTTTGAGGGTGAAGGTATGGTTAGGGTGAAGGTTAGGTTTACAGTTTTGGTGAGGGTTAGGGTTAGTGTGAGGGTTAGTGTTAGTGTTAGGGTTAGTATTAGGGTGAGGGTACGTGTTAGGGTGAGAGTTAATGTTAGGGTGAGGTTTATGTTTAGGGTGAGGGTTAGGGTTAGGGTTAGGGTTAGTGTTTAGGTTAGGGTTCGGTTAAGTTTAGGGTTAGGGTGAGGGCTAGGTTTAGGGTTAGGGTTAGGGTGAGGTTTAGGGTTAGGCTTAGGGTTAGGGTGAGGCTGAGGGTTTGGGTTAGGTTTAGGGTTACGGTGAGGGTGAAGGTGAGGTTTAGGGTTAGGGTGAGGTTTGGGGTTATGGTTAGGGTTAGTGTGAGGGTGAGGGTGAGGTTTAGGGTTAGAGTAAGGGTTAGGGTGAGGGTTAGGGTGAGGGTTATGGTTAGGGTTAGTGTAAGGGTTAGGGTGAATGTTAGGATGAGGGTTAAGTTTATGGTTTTGTGAGGTTTAGGGTTCGGGTTACAGTGAGGGTGAGGGTTAGGGTTAGGTTTAGGGTGAGGTTTAGGATTAGGATTAGGGTTAGGATTAGGGTTAGGATGAGGGCTAGGGTGAGGGTGAGGTTTAGGGTTAGTGTTTGTGTGAGGTTGGGGTGAGGGTGAGGGTTAGGATGAGGGTGAGGGTTACAGTGAGGGTGAGGGTTAGGGTTAGGGTGAGGGTTAGGCTTAGGATTTGGGTTAGGGTGATGGTGAGTTTTAGGGTTAGATTTCGGGTTAGATTTTGGGTTAGGGGGAGGTTTAGGTCGAGGATTAGGGTTAGGATTAGTGTTAGGGTTAAGGTTAGGTTGAGGGTTAGGTTGATGTTTAGGGTTAGGGTTAGGGTTAGGGTTAGGATTAGGATTAGGGTTAGAGTATGTGAGGGTTAGTGTTAGGTTTAGGGTGAGAGTTAGGGTTCGGTTAAGTTTAGGGTTAGGGTGAATGTTACTGTAAGGGTTACAGTGAGGATGAGGGATAGGGTTAGATTGAGGGTTAGGGTTAGGGTTAGGGTGATGGTGAGGGTGAGGGTTAGGGTTAGTGTTAGGGTGAGGCTTAGGATGAGGTTTAGGTTTAGGATTAGGGTTAAGGTGAGGGTTAGGGTTAATGTGAGGTTTAGGGTTAGGGTTAGGGTGAGATTTAGTGTTAGGTTTAGGGTTAGGGTTAGGGTGAGGGTGAGGTTTAAGGTTAGAGTTAAAGTTAGGGTGAGGCTGAGGGTGAGGGTTAGTGTTAGAGTCAGTGTTAGAGTTTGGGTTATGGTGAGGGTTAGGATGAGGATTAGGGTAAGGATTAGGGTTAGGGTGAGGGCTAGTTTGAGTGTGAGGATTAGAGTTAGTGTTTGAGTGAGATTTAGGTTTGGGTTAGGATTAAGGTTAGGATGAGGGGGAGGTGTAGGATTAGATTTAGGGTTAGATGTAGGGTTAGGTTGAGCGTTAATGTTAGGGTTAGTGTGAGGGTTAAGGTTAGGGTGAGGTTTAGGTTGAGGATTAGTGTGATGGGTAGAGTGAAATTTAGGGTTTAGGATGAGGTTTAGGGTTAGGGTTAGGGTTAGGATTAATGTTAGGGTTAGTCTTAACTTGAGGGTTTGGGATAGGGTGAGATTTAGTGTTCGGGTTAGGATTAGGATAAGGGTTAGGGTTAGGGTGAGGGATGCGATGAGGGTTAGGTTTAGGGATAGGGTTAGGCTTAATGTTAGGCTGAGGGTGAGGGTGAGGGTGAGGGTTACGGTTAGGATGAGGGTTAGGTTTAGGGTTAGGGTGAGAGTTAGGGTTCATGTTAAGTTTAGGGTTAAGTGAGGGTTAGGGTAACGGTTACAGTGAGGGTGAGGGTTAGGGTTGGGATGAGGGTTAGGGTTAGGGTTAGGGTGAGGGTGAGGGTGAGTTTTAGGGTTAGTGTTAGGATGGGGGTTGGGGTTAGGATTAGGGTTAGGGTGAGGTCTAGGTTGAGGGTGAGGTTTAGGGTTAGGATTAGGGTGAGGTTTAGGGTTAGGTTTGGGGTTAGGGTAGCCTGAGTTTGAGGGTTAGGTTTAGGGTTAGTGTTAGAGTTAGGGTTACGATGAGGGTTAGGGTGATTGTGAGGGTTAGGGTTATTGTTAGGAATGGGATTAGGGTAAGGGTTAGTATGAGTGTGAGGGTTAGGGTTATGTTTAGGTTTACCCTTAGGGTTAGGCTGAGGGTGAAGGTGAGGGTAAGGGTTAGGGTTAGGGTGAGATTTAGGGGTATCATTAGGGTGAGGGTTAGGGTTCGGTTTAAGTTTAGGGTTAGGGTGAGGGTTAGGGTTACGTTTACAGTGAGCATGAGGAATAGGGTTAGGTTGAGGGTTAGGGTAGGCTTAGGATTAGGGTGAGGGTTAGGTTTAGGCTAAGGGTGATGGTTAGGATGAGGATTAGCGTGAGGGTTAGAGTTAGGGTGAGGGCTAGGGTGAGGGTGATGGTTAGGGTTAGTGTTTGGGTGAGGTTTAGGTTTAGGGTTAGAGTTAGGGTGAGGGTTTTGAGGGTTATGGTTACAGTGAGGTTGAGGGTTAGGGTAAGGATTAGGGTTAGGTTTCGGATTTGAGTTGTGGTGAGGGTGAGTTTTAGGGTTAGATTTAGTGTTAAGGGGAAGGGTAGGTCGAGGGTTAGGCTTAGTGTTAGGGATAAGTTTAGGGTGAGGGTTAGGTTGAGGTTTAGGGTTAGGGTTAGGGTTAGCGTAAGGGTGAGAGTATGTAATGGTTATGGTTAAGTTTAGGGTTAGGATTAGGCTGAAGGTGAGGGTGCGGGTGAGGATTAGGGTTAGGGTGATGGTTAGGGTTAGGCTTAAAGTTAGGGTTAGGATGAGGGATAGGGTTAGGATTAGGGTTCGGGTGAGGGCTAGGTTGAGGGTGATTGTTAGAGTAAGGGTTAGGCTTAGGGTTAGGTTTAGGCTGAGCGTGAATTTGAGGGTGAAGATAGGGTTAGGTTGATGTTTAGGTTTACGGTTAGGGTGAGGGTTAGGGTTAGTGTGAGGGTTAGTGTTAGGGTTAGGGTTAGTGTTAGGGTTAGGTTACGGTTAGGTGAGGGTGAGGGTTAGGGTTAGGGTTAGGGTTAGGGTGAGGTTTAGGGTTATGGTTAGGGTTAGGGTGAGGCTGAGTGTTTGGGTTAGGGTTAGGGTTCGTGTTATTATTAGGGTTAGGGTTAGTGTTATGTTGAGGGTGACTGTGATGGTTAGGGTTATGGTGATTTTTAGGGTTATGGTTAGGGTTAGCGTGAGGGTGAGGGTGAGCATTAGGGTTAGAGTAAGGGTTAGGGTGATGTTTAGGGTGAGGGTTAGGGTTAGGGTTAGTGTAAGGGTTAGGGTGAGGATTAGGATATGAGTTAAGTTTATGGTTTGGGTGAGGTTTAGGGTTTGGGTTACAGTGAGGGTGAGGTTAAGGGTTAGGGTTAGGTTGAGGGTTAAGATGAGGATTAGGGTTAGGATTAGGGGTAGGGTGAGGGCTAGGGTGAGGGTGAGGGTTAGGGTTAGTGTTTGGGTGAGGTTTAGGGTTAGGGTTAGGGTTAGGGTGAGGGTTAGTATGAGGTTGAGGGTTACAGTGAGTGTGAGGGTTAGGGTTAGGGTGAGGGTTAGGGTTAGTATTTGGGTTAGGGTGATGGTGAGTTTTTGGTTTAGATTTAGGGTTGAGGGAGGGTTAGGTCGAGGGTTAGGGTTAGGATTAGTGTTAGGGTTAACGTTAGGTTGAGGGTTAGGTTGATGTTTAGGGTTAGGGTTAGGATTAGGGTTAGGGTTAGGGTATGTGAGGGTTAGGGTTAGGGTTAGGCTTAGGGTTAGGGTTATGCTGAGGGTGAGGGTGCGGGTGAGGATTATGGTTAGGGTGATGGTTAGGGTTAGGATTAGGGTGAGGTTTAGCATGAGGGATAGGTTTAGGATTAGGGTTCGGGTGAGGGCTAGAGTGAGGGATAGGGTTAGAATAAGGTTAGGCTTAGGCTTAGGGTTAGGCTGAGCATGAGGTTGAGGGTGAGGGTTCAGGTTAGGGTGAGGTTTAAGGTTAGGGTGAGGGTTAGGATGAGATTTAGGATTAGGGTGAGGTTTAGGGTGAGGATGATGGTGAGGCTAATGATGAGGTTTAGGCTGAGGTTGAGGGTTAACATAAGGGTGAGGTTTAGGGTTAGGTTTATGGTTATGGTTAGGGTTAGGGTGAGGGTTAGATTGAGGATTAGTGTTAGGGTTAGTGTGAGGTTTAGCATGAGGTTGAGTTTTAGGGTTAGGGTTAGGGTTACGATTAATGTTACGGTTAGGGTTAAGGTGAGGATTAGGGTGAGGGTGAGGTTTAGGGTTAGTGTTAGTATTAGGATTAGGGTTAGGGTTAGCTTGAGTGTGAGGGTTAGGGTTAGGGTTAGGGTTAGGCTTAATGTTAGGCTGAAGGTGAGGGTGAGGGTGAGGGTTAAGTTAAGGTTGAGTGTTAAGGGTAGGGTTAGGGTGAGAGTTAGGGTTCGGGTTAAGTTTAGGGCTAGGCTGAGGGTTAGATTTAGGGTTACAGTGAGCATGACGGTTAGGGTTAGGTTGAGGGTTAGGATTAGGCTTAGGATTAGGGTGAGGGTTAGGTTTAGGGGTAGGATCAGGGTTAGGATGAGGATTGGGGTTAGGGTTAGGGTTAGGATGAGGGTGAGGTTTAGGGTGAGTGTTTGGGTGATGTTAAGGTTTATGGTTACGTTTAGGGTGAGGGTATGTGAGGGTTAGGTTTAGGGTTAGGGTTAGGCTGAGGGTGAGGGTGGGGGTGAGGATCAGCTTTAAGGTGATTGTTAGGGTTAGGTTTAGGGTGAGGGTTACAATGTGGAATAGGTTTAGGATTAGGGTTAGATAGAGGGCTAGGGTGAGGGTGAGGGTTAGAGTAAGGGTTAGGCTTAGGCGTAGGGTTAGGCTGAGCGTGAGGTTGAGTGTGAGGGTTAGGGTTAGGGTGATGTTTAGGTTTATGGTTAGGGTGAAGGTTAGGATGAGGTTTAGGGTTAGGGTGAGGATGATGGGAAGGGTAAAGGTGAGGTTTAGGCTGAGGGTAAGGGTTAAGATAAGGGTGAGGGTTAGGGTTAGGTTTAAGGTTAGGGTTAGGGTTAGCGTGAGGGTTAGATTGAGGATTAAGGTTACGGTTAGTGGGAGGTTTAGGGTGAGGATGAAGGTTAGGGTTAGGGTGAGGGTGAGGGTTAGAATTAGGGTTAGGGTGAGGGCTAGGGTAAGGGTGTGGGTTAGAATAAGGGTTAGGGTTAGGGTGAGGTTTTAGATTAAGGGGAGGGTTAGTGTTAGTGTGAGGGTTAGTGTTAGGGTTAGTGTTAGTGTTAGAGTGATGGTAAGGGTTAGGGTGAGGGTTAATGTTAGGGTGAGGGTTATAGTTAGAAAGAGGGTTAGGGTTAGGATTAGGGTGAGGTTCAGTGTTAGGGTTAGTGTTAGAATTAGGGTTAGAGTGAGGGTGAGGTTTAGGGTTAGAGTTAGGGTAAGGGTGAGGCTGAGGTTGAGGGTTAGTTGTAGGGTTACTGGTAGGGTTAGGGTTAGGTTGAGGGTTTGGGTGAGGGTGAGGGTGATGGTGAGGGTTAGGATTAGGTTTAGGATTGGGATTAGGGTAAGGTTTAGGGTGAGTGTGAGGGTTAGGTTTAGGGTTAGGCTCAGGCTTAGTCTAAGGTTTAGGCTGAGAATGAGGGTGATGTTGAGGGTTAGGTTTTGGTTTAGGGTGAGAGTTAGGTTTCGGTTGAGTGTTAGTGTTAGGGTTAGGGTGAGTGTTAGGATGAGAGTTAGGATTAGGATTAAGGTTAGGTTTAGGGCTATGGTGAGGGTGAGGGTTAAGGTTACGGTGATGGTTAGGTTAACTGTTAGGGTGAGGATTAGGATGAGGTTTAGGTTTAGGGTGAGGGTTAGGGTGAGGATGATGGTAAGTGTAAAGGTGAGGTTTAGGCTGAGGGTGAGGCTTAAGATACTGGTGAGTGTTAGGGTTAGGTTTAGGTTTAGGGTAAGGGTTAGTGTTAGGGTGAGGGTGAGGTTGAGATTGAGGATTAGAGTTAGGGTTAGTGTGAGGTTTAGGGTGAGGATGAGGGTTAGGGTTCGGGTGAGGGTGAGGGTTAGAATTAGGGTTAGGGTGAGGGCTAGGATGAGGGTGAGGATTAGGGTTAGGGTTAGGGTTAGGGTGAGGTTTAGGATTAGGGTGAGGGTTAGGGTTAGTGTGAGGTTTAGTGTTAGGGTGAGGATAAGTGTTAGGTTGAGGGTTAGGGTTAGGTTGCGGGTTATGTTTAGGGTGAGGTTTAGGGTTAGGGTTAGGGTTATTGTTAGGTTTGGGGTTAGGGTTATGGTTACGGTGAGGGTGAGGGTTATGGTTAGAATTACAGTGAGGTTCAGTGTTAGGGTTAGGATTAGAGTAAGGGTTAGGGTGAGGGTGATGTTTAGTGGTACATTTAGGGTTTGAGTGAGGGTTAGGGTTAGGGTGCCGGTAAGCATGGGGGTGACGGTAAGGGTAAAGGTGAGGGTTAGGCTGAGGGTGAGGGTTACCGTAAGTGTGAGTGTTAGGGTTAGTTTGAGGGTTAGTGTTAGTGTTAGGGTGAGGTTGAGGGTTAGATTCAGGATTAGTGTTAGGGTTAGTGTGAGGTTTATGGTGAGGATTAAGGTTAGGGTTAGGATGAAGGCTAGGGTGAGGATGAGGGTTAGAGTTTGTGTTAGGGGGAGGTTTAGGGTTAGGGTGATATTTAGGGTTAGTTTGAAGGTTAGTGTTAGGGTTAAGGTTAGTGTTAGGGTGAGGGTAAATGTTAGGGTGAGGGTTAGGTTTAGAGTGAGGGTAATGGTTAGGGTGAGGGATAGGGTTAGGATAAGTGTAAGGGTGAGGGCTAGGCTGAGGGTTAGGGTGAGGGTTAGGGTTAGGGATAGGGTTAGGTTTAGGATTAGGTTTAGGGTGGGGACGAGTGTGAGGGTTAGGATTAGGGTTAGGGTTAGGCTTAGAGTTAGGATGAGGGATAGGTTTAGGGTTTGGGTTAGGGTTAGGGTGAGGCTGAGAATTAGGGTTAGATTTAGGGTTAGGTTTAGGGTTAGTGTTAGTGTTAGGGTTAGTGTTAGTGTTAGGGTTAGTGTTAGTGTTACAGTGAGGGTTGGGGTTAGGGTTAGGCTTAGGCTTAGGCTTAGATTTAGGGTGAGGGTTAGGATGACGATTAGGTTTTCGATTAGGGTTAGGGTGAGGGCTATGTTGAAGGTGAGGTTTAGGGTTAGTGTTAGGGTAAGGTTTAGGGTTAGGGTTAGGGTGAGGGTGAGGGTGAGGTTAGGGTTAGGGTTAGGAGTATGATTAGGATTAGTGTTAGGGTAAATGTGAGGGTTAAGGTTAGGGTGAGGTTTAGGGTTAGGATTAGGGTGAGTGTGAGGTTTAGGGTTAGGGTTTGGCTTAGAATTAGGCTGAGGGTGAAGGTGTGGGTTAGGGTTAGGTTTAGTGTTAGGGTGAGGTTTACATTTTGGGTTAGGGTTAGAGTTTGGGTTAGGGTGAGGGTGAGGTTTAGGGTTAGTGTTAGGGTTAGGGTGAGGCTGAGAATGAGGGTGAGGGTTAGGGTTAGTGTTAGGTTTTGGGTTAGTGTTAGGTTTAGGGTTAGGTTTAGGGGGAGGGTTAGGGTGAGGGTGAGGGTTAAGATTAGGATTAGGGTTAGGGTTAGGGTGAGTGTGAGGGTTAGGGTTAGGTTTAGGGTTATTCTTAGGGTTAGGCTGAGGGTGAGGGTGAGGTTTAGGGTTAGGGTGAGGGTTAGGGTTAGGGTTATGGGGAGGGTTGGGATGAGTTTTAGTGTTAGGATTAGGGTTACGGTGAGGGCTAGGGTGAGGTTGAGGTTTAGGGTTAGTGTTAGGGTGAGGTTTCAGGTTAGGGTTAGTGTTAGGGTGAGTGTGAGGTACAGGGTTAGAGTGAAGTTTAAGCTGAGGCTGAGGATGATGCTTAGGTTTAGGGTTAGGATTAGGATTAGGTTAAGGGTTAGGGTGAGTGTGAGTGTTTGGGTTAGGTTTAGGCTTAGGCTTACACTGAGGGTGAGGGTTAGGATGAGGGTTAGGTTTAAGATTAGGATTAGGGTGAGGGTTAGGTTAGTGTGAGGTTTAGTGTTAGGGTTAGGGTTAGTGTTTGGATTAGTGTTAGGGTGAGGGTGAGGTTTATGGTTAGATTTAGGTTTAGTTTGAGGGTTAGGTCGAGGGTTAGGGTTAGGCTTAGTGTTAGGATTAGGATTAGGCTGAGGGTGAGTTTGAGGTTTAGGGTTAGGGTTAGGCTTAGGCTTAGGATTAGGCTGAGGGTGAGGGTGGGGGTGAGGATTAGGGTTAGGGTGATGGTTATGGTTAGGGTTATGGTGAGGGTTAGTGTTAGTGTTAGGGTTAGAGTTAGGGTTAGGGTGAGGTTGAAGTTTAGGGGTAGAGTTATGGTTAGGGTGAGGGTTAGCGTTAGAGTGAGAGTTAGTTTGAGGGTGACGGTAAGGGTAAAGTTGAGGGTTAGGCTGAGGGTGAGGGTTACGGTAAGGGTAAGGGTTAGGGTTAGGGTTAGGGTGAGGTTTATGGTGAGGGTGAGGGTTAGCTTTAGGGTGAGTTCTAGGGAGAGGGTGAGGTTTAGGGTTAGGGTTAGCGTGAGGTTTAGGTATAGATTGATGTTTAGGGTTAGTGTGAGGGTTAGTGTTAGTGTTAGGGTTAGTGTTAGGGTGAGGGTCAGTGTTAGGGTGAGGGTTAGGGTTAGGGTAAATGTTAGGGTGAGGGGTAGGGTTAGGGTGAAGGTTATGGTTAGGGTGATGTTTAGGGTTAGGTTTAGGATAATTGTTAGCATTAGGGTTAGGGTTCCGGTTATTGTGAGTGAGGGTGAGGGCTAGGTTTAGGGCTAGGATGAGGTTTAGGGATAGGGTTAGGTTGAGTGTGAGGGTTAGGGTTAGGGTTAGGCTTACGATTAGGCTGAGGGTGATGGTTAGGTTTAGGTTGAGGGTTAGTGTTATTGGGAGGGTTAGGGTTAGGATTAGGGTTAGGGTGGGGGTGAGTGTGTGTGTTAGCATTAGGTTTAGGGTTAGGGTTAGGGTTAGGCTGAGTGTGAGGTTGAGAGTGAGGGCTAGGGTGAGGGTGATTTTTAGGGTTAGGGTTAGGGTGAAGGTTATGGTTAGGGTAAGGGTGAGAGTTAGGGTTCGGTTTAAGTTTAGGGTTAGGTTGAGTGTTAGGGTAAGGTTTATGGTGAGGGTGATGGTTAGGGTGAGATTGAGGGTTATGGTTCGGATTAAGGTTAGGGTGAGGGTGAGGGTGAGGGTTAGGTTTAGTGTTTGGGTGAGGGATAGGTTGAGGGTTAGTGTAAGGATTAGGGTTAGGGTGAGGGCTAGGGTGAGCGTGAGGTTTAGGGTTAGGGTTAGGGTTAGGCTTAGGCTTAGGTTTAGGATGAGGGTGAGGGTCGGGGTGAGGATTATGTTTAGGTTTGATCGTTAGGGTTAGGGTTAAGGTGAGGGTTAGGATGAGGGTTAGGATTAGGATTAGGGTTAGGGTGAGGGCTAGGGTGAGGGAGAGGGTTAGGGTTAGGGTTAGGGTAAGTGTAAAGGTGAGGTTTAGGCTGAGGGTGAGGCTTAAGATACTGGTGAGTGTTAGGGTTAGGTTTAGGTTTAGGGTAAGGGTTAGTGTTAGGGTGAGGGTGAGGTTGAGATTGAGGATTAGAGTTAGGGATAGTGTGAGGTTTAGGGTGAGGATGAGGGTTAGGGTTAGGGTTAGGATGATGGTTAGGTTTATGCTTAGGGCGAGGGTTAGGATGAGGTATAGGTTTAGGGTGAGGTTGAAGGTAAGGGTAAAGGTGAGGTTTAGGCTGACGGTGAGGGATAAGATAAGGGTGAGGGTTAGGGTTAGTTTTAGGGTGAGGGTAAACGTTAGGGTACGTGTTATGTTTAGGGTGAGGGTTAGGGTTAGGTTTAGGGTTAGTCTTAGGTTTAGGGTTAGAGTTATGTTTAATGTGAGGGTAAGGGTTAGGTTTAGGGTTACAATGAGGTTTAGTGTTAGGGTTAGGGTTAGAGTTAGGGTTAGGGTGAGGGTGAGGTTTAGGGGTACATTTAGGGTTAGGGTGAGGGTTAGGGTTAGGGTGAGGTTGAGTGTTAGCATTAGGTTTAGGGTTCGGGTTAGGTTTAGGGTTAGGTTTAGTGTTATTGTTAGGGGTAGAGTTAGGGTTAGTGTGAGGGTTAGGGTGAGGGTTAGGGTTAAAGTGAGGTTTATGGTTAGGATGAGGGTTAGTGTTAGGGTGAAGGATAGGGTGAGGGTGAGGGTTAGGGTTAGACTTAGGGTGAGTGTTAGGGTTAGGGTGATGTTTAGGGTTAGTGTGAGTGTTAGGCTTAGGGTTAGGGTTAGAGTTGGGGTGAGGGTAAGTCTTAGGGAGAGGGTTAGGGTTAGGTTGAGGGTTATGGTTAGGGTGAGGGTTAGGGTTAGGATAAGTGTAAGGGTGAGGGCTAGGCTGAGGGTTATGGTGAGGGTTAGGGTTAGGGATAGGGTTAGGTTTAGGATTAGGGTTAGGGTGAGTTTGAGTGTGAGGTTTAGGATTAGGTTTAAGGTTAGGCTTAGAGTTATTATGAGGGTTAGGGTTAGGGTTTGGGTTAGGGTGTCGGTGAGGCTGTGGATTAGGGTTAGGTTTAGTGTTAGTTTTAGGGTTAGCTTTAGGGTTAGTGTTAGTGTTAGGGTTAGTGTTAGGGTTAGAGTGAGTTTTGGGGCTAGGGTTAGGATTAGAGTTAGGCTTAGAGTTAGGGTGAGGGTTAGGATGAGGATTAGGTTTACCAGTAGGTTTAGGGTGAGGGCTAGGGTGAAGGTGAGGATTAGGGTTAGTTTTAGGGTAAAGTTTAGGATTAGGGTTAGGGTTAGGGTGATGGTTACGATGAGGGTTAGGGTTACGGTGAGGGTGAGGGTTAGGTTTAGGGTGAGGGTTAGGGTTAGGTTTGGGGTGAGGGTGAGGGTGAGTGTTAGGGTTAGGGTGAGATTTAGGGTTAGGTCTAGGATTAGTGTTATGGTGAGGGTTAGGTTTATGGTTAGACTTAGGTTTAGTTGGAGGGTTAGGTGGAGGGTTAGGGTTAGGGTAAGTATTAGGGTTAAGGTTAGGTTGAGGGTTATGTTGAGGTTTAGGGTTAGGGTTAGGCTTAGGGTGAGGGTGAGGGTGAGGTTTAGGGTTAGGGTTAGGCTTAGGCTTAGGCTTAGTTTTAGGATGAGGGTGAGGGTGGTGGTGAGTATTAGGGTTAGGGTGATGGTTAGGCTTAGGTTTATGGTGTGGGTTATTGTTAGGGTTAGTGTTAGAGTTAGGGTTAGGGTGAGTGTGATGGTTAGGGTTAGGGTTAGGCTTATTTTTACATTGAGGGTGATGGTGAGGGTGAAGGTTAGGGTTAGGATTAGGGTTAGGGTGAGGGTGAGTGAGTGTGTTCGGTTTAGTTTTAGGTTTAGGCTAAGGTTTAGGCTAAGGGTGAGGTTGAGTTTGAGGGTTAGGGTTAGGGTGAAGTTTAGGGTAAGGGTTAGGGGGAGGGTTAGGGATAGGATTAGGCTTAGGGTGAGAGTGAGGCTGAGGGTTAGGGTTAGTGTTAGGGTTAGGGTTAGGGTGAGAGTTATGGGGAGTGTAGGGGTTAGAGTTAGGATTAGGGTCAGGGTGAGGGTGTGTTTGTGTGTTAGGGTTAGGTTTAGGGTTAGGCTTAGGGTTAGGCTGAGTGTGAGGTTGAGGGTGAGGGTTATGGTTATGGTGAGGGTTATTTTTACGTTTAGGGTGAGGGTTAGGATGAGGTTTAGGGTTAGGGTGAGGGTTAAGGTAAGAATGATGATAAGGGTAAAGGTGAGGTTTAGGCTGAGGGTGAGGGTTAAGATAAGGGTGAAGGTTAGGGTTTGGTTTAGGTTTAGGGTGAGGGCTAGATTGAGGATTAGGGTTAGCGTTCGTATGAGGTTTAGAGTGAGGATGAGGGTTAGTGTTTGGGTTAGGGACAGGATCAGGGTTAGAGTGAGGGTGAGTGTGTGTGTTAATTTTAGGTTTAGGGTTAGGCTTAGGGTTAGGCTGAGGGTGAGGTTGAGGGTGAGGGTTAGGTTTACGGTGAGGGTTAGAGTAAGGTTTAGGGGGAGGGTTAGGATGAGGGTTAGGTTTAGGATTAGGGTTTGGGTGAGAGCTTGGGTGAGGGTGAGATTTAGGTTTAGGGTTAGGTTGAGGGTAATGGTTAGGGTGAGGGTTAGGATTAGGGTTAGGTTTATTGTTAGGGTTCGGTTTAAGTTTACGGTTATGGTGCTGGTGAGGGTGAGGGTTAGGGTTAGGGTTAGGGTGAGATTTAGTGTGAGGGTGAGTTTTAGGGTTAGAGTTAGGGTTAGGGTGAGGGTTAGGTTGAGGGTTAGGATTAGGGTTAGTGTTAGTGTTAGGGTTAGGGTGAGAGTTAGGGGGAGGTTTAGGGTTATGGTTAGGATGAGGATTAGGATTAGGGTTAGGGTGAAGGTGAGTGTGTGTGTTAGGGGTAGGTTTAGGGTTAGGCTTAGGGTTAGGCTGAGGGTGAGGTTGAGTGTGAGTGTTAGGGTTAGGGTGAGGGTTAGGTTTAGGGTTAGGAGGATGGTTAGGATGAGGGTTAGGTTTAGGATTATGGTTAGGGTGAGTGCTAGGGTGAGGATGAAGTTTATCGTTAGGGTTAGGGTGAGGGTTAGGGTTAGGTTTAGGGTGAGAGTTAGGTTTCGGGTTAAGTTTAGGGTTAGGGTCCGTGTCAGGGAAAGACTTACTGTGAGGGTGAGGGTTAGGATTAGGTTGAGGCTTAGGGTTAGGATGAGGGTTAGGTTGAGGGTGATGGTGAGGATTAGGATTAGATTTAGGGTGAGGATTAGGATGAGGTTTAGGGTTTGGATTAGGGTTAGAGTGAGGGCTAGGGTGAAGGTGACGATTATGGTAAGGTTTAGGCTTAGGCTTAGGGTTAGGCTAAGGGTGAGGTTGAGGTTGAGGGTTAGGGTTAGGGTGAGGGTTAGGTTTATGGTTAGGGTGAGGGTTACGATGAGGTTTAGAGTTAGGGGGAGGTTTAGGGTGAGGATGATAGTAAGGGTAAAGATGAGGTTTAGGCTGAGGATGAGGATTAAGATAATGGTGAGTGTTAGGGTTAGGTTTAGGGTTAGGGTAAGGGTTAGGTTTAGGGTTAGGGTGAGAGTTAAATTGAGGTTTAGGGTTAGCGTTAGTGTGAGGTTTAGGGTGAGGATGAGGGATAGGGTTAGGTTTAGGGTTAGGGTTAGGGTGAGCATGAGGTTTTGGGGTGGAATTAGGGTTAGGGTGAGGATTAGGGTGAGGGTTAAGTTTAGGGTAAGGTTTAGCGTGGGGGTGATGGTAAGGGTAAACCTGAGGTTTAGGCTGAGGGTGAGGGTTACAGTGGGGTGAGGGTTAGGGTTAGAGGGAGGGTTAGGGTTAGGGGAAGGGTGTGGGTGAGGGTTAGCTTGAGGATTAGTGTTAGGGTTAGTGTGAGGTTTAGGGTGAGGATGAGGATTAGGGTTATTGTGAGGGCTAGGGTGAAGGTGAGGGTTAGGTTTAGGTTTAGGGTGAGGTTTAGGGTTAGGGTGATGGTTAGGGTTAGTGTGAGGGTTAGTGTTAGGATTAGTGTTAGTGTTAGGGTGAGGGTAAGTGTTAGGGTGAGGGTTAGGGATAGGGTGAGGGTTAGGTTTAGGTTGAGGATTAGGGTTAGTGTTAGGGTTATTGTTAGGGTTAGGGTTAGGGTTAGGATTACAGTGAGGGTGAGGGTGAGGTTTAGGATTAGTGTTAGGATGAGGTTTAGTTTTAGGGTAAGGGTTAGAGTTAGGGTTAGCGTTATGTTGAATATTTGGGTTAGATTTAGGCTTAGCCTTAGGCTTAGGCCAAGCATGAGGGTGAGGGTTAGGTTTAGGGTTAGGGTGAGGTTTGGGTTAGGGTTAGGGTGAGGGTTAGGATGAGGTTTAGGGTTAGGATTAGTGTTAGGGTGAGGGTTAGGGTGAGGTTTTAGTTTAGGGATATGGTTAGGTTTAGGGTTAGGGTTAGGTTGAGGGTGAGTGTGAGGGTCAGGGTTATGTTTAGGCTTAGTGTTAGGGTGAGAGTTAGGGTTAGGGATTTGGTTAGGGTGAGGGTGAGGCTGAGGATTAGGGTTAGGTTTATGTTTAGGTTTAGGGATAGGGTTATGGTTAGGGTTAGGGTTACAGTTAGGTTTAGGGTTAGGTTTAGGCTTAGGCTTAGGCTTAGGATTCGGCTGAGGGTGAGGGTGGGGTTGAGGATTAGGGTTAGGTTTAGTATTAGGGTTATTGTTTGTGTTATGGTTAGGGTTAAGTTGGAGCTGAGGTGATTCTGAAGGTGAGGGTTATGGTTATGGTTATGGTTAGGGTTAGGGTTAGTGTTAGTTTTAGGGTTAGGTTTAGAGTTATGGTGAGATTGAGGGTGAGGGTGAGGGTTAGGTTTAGGGTGAGATTTAGGGTGAGGTTTAGGGTTAGGGTTAGTGTTAGGGTTACGGGGAGGGGGAGGGTTAAGTTGAGGTTTAGGGATAGGGTTAGATTTAGTATTAGGGGTAGGGTGAGGGTGAGTGTGACAGTTAGGGTGAGGGTGAGGCTTAGGCCTAGGTTTAGGCTGAGGGCGAAGGTGGGGGTGAGGATTAGGGTTAGGGTGATGGTTTGGGTTAGGGTTAGTGTTACTGTTAAGGTTAGGGTTAGAGTTACAGTGAGGGTGAGGGTGGGGGTGTGGAGTAGGGTTAGGGTTAGGGTATGGTTTAGGGTTAGTGTTACGGTTAGTGTGAGGGTGAGTTTGAGGGTTAGATATAGGGTTATGAGGAGGGTTAGGGTGAGGGTTAGGGATAGGGTTAGTGTTAGAGTTAGGCTGAGGGTGAGGGTTAGTTTGAGGTTTAGGGTTAGGGTTATGGTTGTGGTTAGTGTGAGGGTTAGTTTTACGGTTAGGCTTAGTGTTAGGGTGAGGATAAGTTTTACAGTGAGGGTTTGGGTTAGGATGAGGGTTATGGTTAGGGGGAGGGTTAGGATTAGGGTTAGGGTTATTGTTAGGTTTAGGTTTAGGATTTTGGTTACGGTGAGGTTGAGGGTGACTTTTAGGTTTAGGGTTAGGGTAAGGTTTATGGTTTGGGTTAGGGTTAGAGTGATGGTTAGGATGATGGTGAGGTTTACGGTTAGTGTTAGAGTTAGGGTGAGGGTTAGGGTGAGGTTTAGGGTTAGGGTTAGTGTTAGGGTTAGGTTTAGGGTGAGAGTTAGGGTTAGGGTTAGGGTTAGGGTTAAGTTTAGGGTTAGGTTTAAGGTTTCCGTTATGGTGAGGGTCAGTTTTAGGATTAGAGTTAGGGTCAGTGTGAGGTTTAGGGTTAGAATTAGGGTTAGGTTGAGGCTGTAGATTCGGGTTCGGGTTAGGTTTAGGGTTAGGATTAGGATTAGGGTTCGGTTAAGGTGAGTGTGAGGCTTATGGTTAGGGTTAGGGTTAGCCTTAGGTTTAGGCTGAGGGTTTGCATGAGGTTGAGGGTTAGGGTTATTCTGAGGGGTAGGGTTATGGTTAGGGTGAGGTTTAGTGTTAGGGTTAGGGTTAGAGTTATGTTTTGGGTGAGGGTGAGGTTTAGGAGTGGAGTTAGTTTTAGGGTGAGGGTTAGGGTGAGTGTGAGGTTTATGGTGAGGGTTAGGGTAGGGCTGACGGTAAGGGCAAACTTGAGGGTTAAGCTGAGGGTGAGGGTTACGGTAAGGTTGATGGTTAGGGTTAGGGTGAGTGTTAGGGTTAGGGTTAGGGTGAGAGTTAGGCTTTGGGTTAAGTTTAGGGTTAGAGTGAGGGTTAGGGTAAGGGTTAAGGTGAGGGTGAGTTTAGGGTTAGGTTGAGGGCTAGGTTGAGGGTGAGGGTTAGGTTTAGTGTTAGGGTAAGCACTCGGGTGAGGGTTAGGGTGAGGGTTAGGGTTAGGGATTGGGTTAGGTTTAGGATTAGGGTTAGTTTGAGGGTGAGTGTGAGGGTTAGGGTTAGGGTTAGGCTTAGAGTTAGGGTGAGTGTTAGGTTTAGGGTTTGGGTTAGGGTGAGGCTGAGGCTGAGGATTATGGTTAGGTTTAGGGTTAGGTTTAGGCTTAGGGTTAGTCTGAGCCTGAGGGTGGGGTTTAGGATTAGATTTAGAGTTAGGTTCGGCTTAGGGTTAGGGTAATTTTTAGTGTTATAGTTACGGTTAAGTTTGCAGTGATAGTGAGGCTGAAGGTGAGGGTTATGTTTAGAGTTAGCATTAGGGTTAGGGTTAGTGTTATTGTTAGGGTTAGGGTTAGAGTTACGGTGAGTTTGAGGGTGAGGGTGAGGTTAGGGTTAGGGTGAGGTTTAGGCTTAGGATTTTGGTTAGGGTTAGGGTGAGGGTGATATTTAGGGTTAGAGTTAGGGTTAGGGGGAGGGTTAGGGTGAGGTTTAGGGTTAGGGTTAGTGTTAGGGTTAGGGTGAGGTTGAGGGTTAGTTTGAGGTTTAGGGATAGGCTTAGATGTAGGATTATGGTTAGGGTGAGGGGGAGTGTGAGGGTTAGGGTGAGGGTTTGGCTTAGGCTTATGGTTAGGCTGCGGGTGAGGGTGGGGGTGAGGATTAGGGTTAGGGTGACTGTTAGGGTTATTGTTAGGGGGAGGGTTCAGGTGAGGGTTAGGGTTAAGTTTAGTGATAGGGTTATGGTAAGGATGAGGGTTAGGGTTCGGGTTAGGGTTAGGGTTAGGGTAGGTGTGAGGTTTAGGGTTTAGGTTAGGGTTAGGGTTAGAATTACGGTGAGGTTGAGGGTGCAGATGAGTGTGAGGTTTAGGGTTAGGTTTAGGGTGTGGCTTACGGTTAGGCATAGGGTTAGGCTAAGGGTGAGGGTGAGGTTTAGGGTTAGGGTGACTGTTAGAGTTAGGGTTATGTGGAGGGTTAGGATGAGGGTTAATGTTTGGATTAGGGTTAGGGTGATAGCTAGTTTGACGGTGAGGTTTAGGGTTAGAGTTAGGGTTAAGGTGAGGCTGAGGGTGAGGGTTAGGGTTAGGGTTAGGATTAGGATTAGGGTAAGGGTTAGGGTGAGTGTGAGTGTTAGGGTTAGGCTTAGGCTTAGGCTTAGGGTTACACTGAGGGTGAGGGTGAGGTTTAGGTTTAGGATGAGAGTTAGGGTTCAGGTTAAGTTTAGAGTTAGGTTGAGGGTTAGGGTTAGGTTTCCGTTGAGTGTGAGGGTTAGAGTTAGGTTGAGGGTTAGGGTTAGGGTGAGGTTTAGGGTTAGGGTTAGGGTGAGGGATAGGATGAGGATTAGGCTTAGAGTTAGGGTGAGGGTTAGGATGAGGGTAAGGGTTAAGGTAAAGGTGAGGGTTAGGGTTAGGTTGAAGGTTAGGGTTAGGTTTAGGGTTAGGGTGATGGTTATGGTTAAGATTAGGGTGAGGGTTAGGATAAGGATTAGGTTTAGGATTAGGGTTAGGGTGAGGGCTAGTGTGAGGGTGATGGTTAAAGTTAGTGTTAGGGTCAGGTTTAGGGTTAAGGTTACGTTTAGTTTGAGGGTTAGGATGAGGGTTAGGGTTACGGTAAGGGTGAGGGTTAGGGTTAGGGTGAGGGTGAGGTTTAGGGTTAGGTTTAGGGTTAGGGTGAGGGTGAGGGTTAGGATTCGGGTTAGGGTTAGGGTTATTTTTAGGGTTACATTTAGGTGAGGGTAAGGGTTAGGGTTAGGGTTAAGTTGAGGTTTTTAGTGTTAGGGTTACGGTTAGAGTTAGGGTTAGGGTGAGGGCAGGGTTAGTGTTACTGTGAGATTTAGTGTTTGGGTTAGGCTATGGGTTATGGTGAGGGCTGTGGTTAGCGTGAGGGTTAGGATTAGGGTTAGGGTTTTTATTTGGGTTAGGTTTTGGGTTAATGTAACGTTGAGGGTAAGGGTGAGCGTTAGGGTTTAGGTTTAGGGTGAGTTTTAGGTTTTGGGTTAGGGTTAGAGTTAGGGTTAGCGTGAGGTTGAGGTTTAGAGTTAGAGTTAGGGTTAGGGTGAGGGTTAGGTTGAGGGCTTGGGTTAGGGTTAGTGTTAGGGTTAGAGTTAAGTTTAGGGTGAGAGTTAGCTTGAGGGTGAGGTTTAGAGTTAGGGTTATGGGAAGGTTTAGGATGAGGGTTAGGGTTAGGATTAGGGTTAGGGTGAGTGCTAGGTTGAAGGTGAGGTTTAGTGTTAGGGTTAGGGTAAGGTTTAGGTTTAGCTTACGGTAAGGGTGAGGTTTAGGTTTAGAGTTAGGTTAAGGGTGAGGCTGAGGTTGAGGGTTAGGGTTAGTGTTAGAGTTAGTTTTAGGGTGAGGGTTAGGATTAGGATGAGGATGAGGGTGAGGATTAGGCTTAGGTTTAGGATTCGGATTAGGGTAAGGGTTAGGGTCAGTGTGATCGTTAGGGTTAGGGTTAGGCTTAGACTTAGGGTAAGGCTGACAGTGAGGGTGAGGGTGAGGGTTAGGGATAGGGTGAAAGTTTGGGTTAGGGTTAGGGTGAGAGTTAGGGTTCGATTATGTTTAGGGGTAGGGTGAGGGTTAGGGTTAGGATTAGGGATAGAATGAGGGCTAGGGATAGGGTTAGTGTTAGGATAAGGTTTAGGGTTAGAGTTAGGTGAGGGTTAGGGTTACTGTGAGGGTGAGGGTTAGGGTTAGGTTGAGGGTTAGGGTTAAGATGATGGTTAGGGTGAGGATGTGTGTTAGGTTTAGGTTTAGGGTTAGGGTTCGCTTTAAGGTTAGGATTAGTGTTATTGTTAGGGTTAGGGTTAGAGTTATGGTGAGGGTGTGGGTGAGGTTGAGGGTGAGTTTTAGGGTTAGAGTGCGGATTAGGGTTAGGGTTAGGATTAGGAGGCAGTTTAGGGTTAGATTTAGGGTTAGTTGTAGGGTTAGGTCGAGTGTTAATGTTAGGGTTAGTGTTAGGATTAAGGTTAGGGTGAGGTTTCGGTTGAGGACTAGTGTGAGGGTTAGTGTAAGGTTTAGGGTTTAGGCTGAGGTATAGGGTTAGGGTTAGGTTTAGGATTAATGTTAGTGTTAGGCTTAAGTTGAGGGTTAGGGTGAGGGTGAGGTTTAGGGTTAGGGTTAGGATTAGGATTAGGTTTAGGGTTAGGGTGAGGGATAGGATGAGGGTTAGGTTTAAGGATAGGGTTAGGCTTAGGTTTAGGCTGAGGGTGAGGGTGAGGGTTAGGGTTAGGGTGACGGTTAGGGTCAGGGTTAGGGTGAGAGTTAGGGTTCGGGTTAAGTTTAGGGTTAGGGTGATGGTTAGGGTAATGGTTACAGTAAGGGTGAGGGTTAGGGTTAGGTTGAGGGTTAGGGTTATGGTTAGTGTGAGGGTGAGGGTGAGAGTTAAGGTTAGGGTTAGTCTGAGGGTTAGGATGAGTATTAGGGTTAGGATTAGGGTTAGGGTGAGGGCTTGGGTGAGGGTGAGGTTTAGGGTTAAGGTTATGGGGAGGGTTAGGATGAGGGTTAGTGTTAGGTTTAGGGTTAGTGTAATGGCTAGGGTGTGGGTGAGGTTTAGGATCAGGTTAGGGTGAGGTTTAGGGTTAGGGTTATGGTTAGGGTGAGGCTGAGGGTGAGGGTTAGGGTTAGAATTAGCATTAGGGTAAGGGTTAGGGTGAGTGTGAATGTTAGGGGTAGGGTTAGGGTTAGGCTCAGGGTTACACTGAGGGTGAGGGTGAGGGTTAGGGTTATGGTGAGAGTTAGGGTTCAGTTTAAGTTTAGGGTTAAATTGAGGGTTAGGGTTAGGTTTACGTTGAGTGTGAGGGTTAGACTTAGGTTGAGGGTTAGGGTTAGGGTTAGGCTTCGGGTGAGGTTTAGGGTTAGGGTTAGGGTGAGTGTTAGGATGAGGATTAGGTTTATGATTAGGGTTAGGTTGAGGGCTAGGTTGAGGGTGAGGGTTAGGGTTAGTGTTAGGGTGAGGTTTAGGTTTAGGGGTAGAGTTAGAGTGAGGGTTAGGATGAGGGTAAGGGTTACGGTAAGGGTGAGTGTTAGGGTTAGATTTAAGGTTAGGATGAGGGTGTGTTAGGATTAGGGTTAGGGTTAGGGTTATTGTTAGGGTTATGGTTATGGTGAGGGTGAGGGTGAGGGTTAGGGTTACGTTGAGGTTTTTAATGTTAGGGTTAGGGTTAGAGTTAGGGTTAGGGTGAGGTTAGGGTTAGGGTTAGTGTTTGGGTTAGGTTATGGGTTACAGTGAAGGTTCTGGTTAGGGTGAGGGTTAGCATGAGGGTTAGGTTTACAGTAAGTGTGAGGGTTAGGTTAGGGTGAGGGTTAAGTTTCGGTTTAGGGTTAGGGTGACTGTGAGGGTTAGGATTAGGGTTAGCGTTATTGTTAGGGTTACAGTTATGGTGAGGTTGAGGGTGAGGATTAGGGTTAGGGGTAGGTTGAGGTTTTTAGTGTTAGGGTTAAGGTTAGAGTTAGGGTTAGGGTGAGGTTAGGGTTAGGGTTAGTGTGAGGGTTAGGGTATGGTTTACGGTGAGGGTTGTGGTAAGTGTGAGGGTTAGGATTAGGGTTATGGTTATTGTTAGAGTTATGTTTAGGGTTACGGTTATGGTGAGCGTAAGGGTGAGGGTTAGGGTTTAGGGTTAAAGTGAGGTTTAGGGTTTGGGTAAGATTTAAAGTTAGGATTAGGGTGAGGGTGAGGTTTAGGGTTAGAGTTAGGCTTCGGGTGATGTTTAGGTTGAGGGTTAGGATTAGGGTTAGTGTTAGGGTTAGGGTTAGGGTTAGGGTGAAGGTTAGGTTGAGGGTGAGGGTTAGGTTTAGGGTTATGGGGAGGGTTAGGATGAGGGTTAGGGTTAGGATTAGGGTTAGGGTGAGGGCTAGGTTGAGGGTGAGGTTTAGGTTTACGGTTAGGGTGAGGTTTAGGATTAGGGTTAGGGTTAGTCTTAGGGTTAGTGTTAGGGTTAGGGTTATGGTGAGGTTTAGGGTTAGGGTTAGGGTTAGGATTAGGCTGAGGGTGCATGTGGGATTGAGGATTAGGGTTAGGGTTAGGGTTAGAGTTATTTTTAGTTTTATGGTTAGGGTGAAGTTTGCAGTGAGGGTGAGGCTGAGGGTGAGGGTTATGTTTAGGGTTAGGGTTAGCGTTAGGGTTAGTTTTATTGTTAGGGTTAGGATTAGAGTTACGGTGAGGTTGAGGGTGAGGGTTTGGGTTAGGGTTAGGGTGAGGTTTAGAGTAAGGGTTAGGGTTAGGTTTATGGTGAGGTTGAAGTTTAGGTTTAGAGTTAGGGTTAGCGGGAGGGTTAGGGTGAGGTTTAGGTTTAGGGTTAATGTTAGTGTTAGGGTGAGGGTGAGGTTTAGGTTGAGGTTTAGGGATAGGGTTAGGTTTAGGATTAGGGTTAGGGTGAGCATGAGTGTGAGGGTTAGGTTAAAGTTTAGGCTTAGGCTTAGGGATAGGCTGAGGGTGAGGGTGGGGTGAGGATTCGGGTTAGGGTGATGGTTAGGGTTAGGTGTAGTGATATTTTTAGGGTTAGGGTTAGAGTTACAGTGAGGGTGAGGTTGCGGTTGAGGTTTAGGTTTAGGGTTAGGGTGGGGTTTAGGGTTAGGGTTAGGGTTAGGATGAGGTTTAGGGTGAGGTTTAGGGTTAGATATAGGGTTAGGGTGACGGTTAGAGTGAGGGTTAGGGTTAGGTTTAGTGTTAGGGTTAGGGTGAGGATGAGGGTTAGGGTTAGGGTTAGGTATAGGGTAAGGGTGTGGTTTAGGGTTAGGGTTAGGGTTAGGGTTAGAGTTATGGTGAGGGTGAGGGTGCAGAATGAGTGTGAGGGTTGTGGTTAGGTTTAGGGTTAGGCTTAGGGTTAGGCTTAGGTTTGGGCTAAGGGTGAGCTTGATGTTTAGGGTTATTGTTTGGGTTAGGGTTAGGGTTATGGAGAGGGTTAGGATGAGGGTTAGTGTTAGGATTAGGGTTAGGGTAATGGCTAGGTTGAGGCTGAGGGTAACCGTTAGGGTTCGGATTAAGATTGGGGTAATGGTTAGGGTGAGTGTGAGGGTTAAGGTTAGGGTTAGCGTTAGGCTTAGGGTTACATTGAGCGTGAGCGTGAGGGTGAGGGTTAGGGTGAGAGTTAGGGTTCAGGTTATGTTTCGAGTTAGGGTGAGGGTTAGGGTTAGGTTTACGTTGAGTGTGAGGATTAGGGTTAGGTTGAGGGTTAGGGGTAGGGTTAGGGTTAGGGTGAGGTTTAGGGTTAAGGTTAGGGTAAGTTTTAGGATGTGGGTTAGGGTTACGGTAAGGGTTAGGGTTAGGGTTAGGGTGAGTGTTAGGGTTAGGTTTAGGGTTAGGGTGAGGGTGAGGGTTAGGATTAGGGTTAGGGTTAGGGTTATTTTAGGGTTACCGTTATGGTGAGGGTGAGGGTGAGGGTTAGGGTTAGGGTTAGGTTGAGGTTTTTAGTGTTAGGGTTATGGTTAGAGTTAGGGATAGGGTGAGGTTAGTGTTAGGGTTACTGTGAGGGTTAGTGTTTGGGTTAGGGTATGGGTTACGGTGAGGGTTTTGGTTAGGGTGAGGGTTAGGATTAGGGTTAGGGTTATTGTTTGTGTTGGGTTTTGGGTTAAGGTAACCTTGAGATTAAGGGTGAGCGTTAGGGTTTAGGGTTATCGTCAGGTTTAGGTTTTGGGTTAGGGTTAGAGTTAGGTTTAGGGTGAGGGTGAGGTTTAGAGTTAGAGTTAGGGTTAGGGTGAGGGTTATGTTGAGGGTTAGGGTTAGGGTTATGGTTAGTGTTAGGGTTAGGGTTAGTTTAGGGTTAGGGTTAGGTTGAGGGTGAGGTTTAGGATTAGGGTTATGGGGAGAGTTAGGATGAGGGTTAGTGTTAGGATTAGGGTTAGGGTGAGTGCTAGGTTGAGGGTGAGGTTTAGTGTTAGGGTTAGGGTAAAATTTAGGTTTAGGGTTAGGGTTAGAGTTAGGGCAAGGGTGAGGTTTAGGTTTAGAGTTAGGGTAAGGGTGGGGCTGAGTTTGAGGGTTAGTGTTAGGGTTAGTGTTTGAGTTAATGTTAGGGTGAGGGTTAGGATTAGGGTGATTTTGAGGGTGAAGGTTAGGCTTATTCTTAGGGTTAGGATTCGGATTAGGGCAAGGGTTAGGGTGAGTGTGATGGTTATGGTTAGGCTTAGGCTTAGGTTTGGGCTGAGAGTGAGGGTGAGGGTGAGGGTTAAGGTTACGGTGAATGTTAGGGTTAGTGTTAGTGTGAGAGTTAAGGTTCTATTATGTTTAGGGTTAGGGTGAGGGTTAGGGCTAAAATTAGGTTTAGAGTGAGGGCTAGGGTGAGGGTGAGGGTTAGGGTTAGTGTTAGGGTAAGGTTTATTGTTAGGGTTAGCGTTTGGGTTAGGGTTAGGATGAGGGATAGGGTTACAGTGAGGGTGAGGGTTAGGGTTAGGTTGAGGGTTAGGGTTAAGATTATGGTTAGGATGAGCGTGAGTGTTAGGATTAGGATTAGGGTAAGGGTTAGGTTTAGGGCTAGGATTTGTGTTATTGTTATGGTTAGGGTTAGAGTTATGGTGAGGGTGAGGGTGAGGGTGAGGTTTAGGTTTAGGGTGAGGTTTAGTGTTAAGTTTAGGATTAGGGTTAGGATGAGGGGGAGGTTTAGGGTTATATTTAGTGTTAGTTGTAGGGTTAGGTCGAGCGTTAATGTTAGGGTTAGTGTTAGGGTTAATGTTAGGTTGAGGGTTAGGTTGAGGATTAGTGTGAGGGTTAGTGTGCTGTTTAGGGTTCAGGATGAGTTTTAGGATTAGGTTTAGGGTTAGGAATAATGTTAGGATTAGGCTTAAGTTGAGGGTTAGGTTGAAGGTGAGGTTTAGTGTTAGGGTTAGCATTAGGATTAGGGTTAGGGTTAGTGTGAGGGATAGGATGAGGGTTAGGGTTAGGGATTGAGTTAGGCTTAGTGTTAGGCTGAGGGTGAGGGTGAGGGTGAGGGTTAGGGTTAGGGTGAGGATTAGGTTCAGGGTCTGGGTGAGAGTTAGGGTTACGGTTAAGTTTAGGGTTAGGGTTAGTGTTAGGGTAACGGTTATAGTGAGGGTGAGTTTTGGTGTTAATTGAGGTTTAGTGTTAGGGTTAGGGTTAGTGTGAGGGTGAGGGTGAGGGTTAGGGTTAGGGTTAGTGTTAGGGTGATGGTTAGGATAAGGGTTAGGGTTAGGATTAGGGTTAGGGTGAGGGTTAGGGGAAGGATGAGATTTAGGGTTAGGGTTACGGTGAGGTTGAGGGTTAGGTTTTGGGTTAGGGTAAGGGTTAGGGTGAGGGTTAGATTGAGGATTAGGGTTAGGGTTAGGGTTAGTGTGAGGTATAGGGTGAGGATGAGGGTTAGTGTTAGGGTGAGACTGAGGGCTAGAATTAGCGTTAGGGTGAAGGCTAGGGTCAGGGTGAGGGTTAGAGTTAGGTTTAGCATAAGGGTGAGGTTTAGGATTAGGGTGAGGGTTAGGGTTAGTGGGAGATTTAGTGTTAGGTTTAGGGTTAATGTTAGGTTGAGGGTAAGTGTTAGGGTGAGGGTTAATGTTAGGGTGAGGGTTATGGTTAGGGTTAGGGTTAGTATTAGGGTTAGGGTTACTGATAGGTTTAGGGTTAGGGTTACCGTTACTGTGAGGGTGAGGGTTAGGGTTAGGGTTAGGGTGAGGTTTAGTGTTAGGGTTAGGGTTATAGTTAGGCTTAGGGTGAGGGCGAGGTTTAGGGTTAGAGTTAGGGTAAGGGTGAGGCTGAGGTTGAGGGTTAAGTTTAGGGTTAGTGTTAGAGTTAGGTTTTGGGTGAGGGTTGGTGTGAGGGTGAGAGTGAGGGTGAGGGTTAGGCTTAGGGTTAGGATTAGGATTAGTGTAAGGGTTCGGGTGTGTGTGAGGGTTAGGGTTAGTGTTAGGCTTAGGGTTAGGTTTAGGCTGAGAGTGAGGGTGAGGGTGAGGGTTTGGGTTAAGGTGAGGGTTAGTGTTAGGGTTAGGGTGAGATTCAGAGTTTGGTAAAGTTTATGGTAAGGGTGAGGGTTAGGGTTAGGATTAGAGTTACGTTGAGGGCTAGGGTGATGGTGAGGATTAGAGTTAGTGTTAGGGTAAAGTTTAGGGTTAGGGTTAGGGTTTTGGTTAGGGTTAGGTTGAGGGTTAGGGTAACAGTGAGGCAGAGGTTTAGGGTTAGGGTTAGGATTTGGGTTAGGGTGAGGGTGAGTTTTAGGGTTAGGTTTTGGATTAGGGGGATGTTTAGGTCGAGGGTTAGGGTTAGGTTCAGTCTTAGGGTTAAGGTTAGGGTGAGGCTTAGGCTGAGGTTTAGGGTTAGCGTTAGGTTTAGTGTTAGGGTTAGGGTGAGGGTATCTGAGGGTTTGGGTTAGAGTTAGGCTTAGGCTTAGGGTTAGGCTGAGAGTGAGGTTGGGGGTGAGGATTAGGGTTAGCGTTAGGGTGAGGGTGAGGGTTAGGTTTAGGGTTTGGGTTAGGCTGAGATTTAGGGTGAGGTTTAGGGTTGGGGTTAGGGTGAGGGTGAGGTTTAGGGTTAGAGTTAGGTTTAGGTTGAGGCTGAAGGTGAGGGTTAGGGTTAGGCTTAGTGTTAGAGTTAGGGTTACGGTGAGGGTTAGTGTGAGGGTGAGGGTTAGGCTTAGTGTTAGAATTAGGATTCGGGTAAGTGTTAGGCTGAGTGTGAAGGTTAGTGTTAGGGCTAGGCTTAGGCTTAGGGTTGGGCTGAGCAAGAGGTTGAGGGTGAGGTTTAGGGTTAGGGTGATCGTTAGGATTACGTTTAGGGTGAGGGTTAGGATGAGGTTTAGGGTTAGGTTGAGGATTAGGGTGAGGATTTTGGTAAGGGTAAAGTTGAGGTTTAGGCTGAGAGTGAGGGTTAAGATAAGGGTGAGGATTAGGGTTAGGTTTAGGGTTAGGGTTAGGGTTAGGGTGAGGGTTAGATTGAGGATTAGGGTTAGGGTTAGGGTTAGTGTGAGGTTTAGGGTTAGGGTTAGGGTGACGGTGAGGGTTAGTGTTAGGTCCATGTTATAGTTATGGTTACCGTAAGGTTTAGGGTGAGGGTAAGGGTTAGGATTAGGTTTAGGGTAAGGGTTAGGATGAGTGTGAGGTTAGGTTCAGGTTTATGCTTAGGATTAGGGTTAGGCTGAGGGTGAGGGTGAATGTGAGTGTTAGTGTTAGGGTGAGAGTTTGGGGTAGGGTTATGGTGACAGTTAGGGTTCGGGTTAAGTTTAGGGTTACGGTGAGGGCTAGGGTTAGGGTTACGGTGAGCGTGAGGTTAGGGTTAGGTTGAGGGTTAGGGTTAGGCTTAGGATTAGAGTGAGGCTTAGTGTTAGGGTTAGGGTGAGGGTTAGGATTAGGATTGGGGTCAGAATTAGGGTTAGGGTGAGGGCTAGGGTGAGGTGAGGGTTAGGGTTAGTGTTTGGGTGAGATTTAGGTTTAGGGTTAGGGTTAGGGTGAGGGTTAGAATGAGGGTTAGGTTTAGAGTGAGGGTGAGGGTTAGGGTGAGGGTTAGGGTTAGGATTAGGGATAAGGTGATGGTTAGTTTTAGGATTAGATTTAGGGTTAGGGGGAGGGTTAGGTCGAGGGTTAGGGTTAGGATTATTGTTAGGGTTAAGGTTAGGGTGAGGGTTAAGTTGATGTTTAGGGTTAGGGTTAGGGTTAGGATTAGGATTAGGCTTATGGTGAGGGTATGTGAGGGTTAGGGTTTCGGGTTCGGCTTAGGGTTAGGGTTATGCTGAGGGTGAGGGTGGGGGTGAGTATTAGTGTTAGGGTGATGGTTAGGGTTAGGGTTAGGGTGAGGGTTAGGATGAGGGATCGGGTTTGGATTGGGGTTAGGGTGAGGGCTAGGGTGAGGGTGAGAGTTAGAGTGAGTGTTAGGCTTAGGCTTAGGGTTAGGCTGAGCATGAGGTTGACGGTGAGGGTTAGGGTTAGGGTGATGGTTAGGTTTAAGTTTAGGTTGAGGGTTAGGATGAGGTTTAGGGTTTGGGTGACAGGGTGAGGATGATGGTACGGGTAATGGTGAGGTTTAGGCTGAGGTTGAGGGTTAAGATAAGGGTGAGGGTGAAGGTTAGAATTAGGTTCAGGGTGAGGGCTAGGGTGAGGGTGAGAGTTAGAATTAATGTTAGGATTAGGGTGAGGTTTAGGATTACGATGAGGGTTAGGGTTAGTGTGAGATTTAGTGTGAGGGTTAGGGTTAGTGATAGGGTGAGGGTAAGTGTTAGGGTGAGGGTTAATGTTAGGGTGAAGGTTATGGTTAGGGTGAGGGTTAGGGTTAGGGTTATTGTTAGGGTTAGGGTTACGGTTACTGTGAGGGTGAGGGATAAGGTTAGGGTTAGGGTGAGGTTTAGTGTTAGGGTTAGGGTTAGAGTTAGGGTAAGGTTGAGGGTTAGGTTTAGGGTTAATGCTAGAGTTAGGGTTACGGTGAGGGTTTGGGTGAGGGTGAGGTTTAGTCTAAGGGTTAGGATTAGGATTAGTGTAAGGGTTCGGATGAGTGTGAAGGTTAGGGTTAGGGTAAGGCTTAGGCTTAAGGTTAGGCTGAGAGTGAGGATGAGGGTGATGTTTAGGGTTTGGGTGACAGTTAGGGTTAGGGTTAGGGTGAGATTTAAGGTTCGGTTAAGTATAGGGTTAGGGTGAGTTTGAGGGTTAGGATTAGGGTGAAGGTGAGGGCTAGGGTGAGTGTGAGGTTTAGAGTTAGGGTGAGGGTGAGGTTTAGGGTTAGGGTTAGGGTTAGGGTTAGGGTTAGGTTTAGGATGAGGCTGAGGTTTAGTGTTAGAGTTAGGGTTAGGGTGAGGCTGATGATGAGGGTTAGGGTTAGGGTTAATCTTGGAGTTAGTGTTACGGTGACGGTTAGGGTGAGGGTGAGGGTAAGGCTTAGTGTTAGGATTAGATATAGGGAAAGGTTTAGGGTGAGTTTGAGGGTTAGGGTTAGGTTTAGGGTTAGGCTTAGGGTTAGGCTTACTGTGAGGGTGAGGGTGATGGTTAGGTTTAGGGTCAGAGTTAGGGGTAGGGTTAGGGTGAGATTTAGGGTTCGGGTTAAGTTTAGGGTTAGGGTGAAGGTCAGGGTTAGGGTTACAGTGAGGGTTAGGGTTAGGGTTAGGTTGAGGGTTAGGGTTAGGCTTAGGATTAGTGTGAGGGTTAGGGTTAGGGTTATGGTGAGGGTTAGGATGAGGATTAGGGTTAATATTAGGGTTAGGGTGAGGGCTAGGGTGAGGGTGAGAGTTAGGGTTAGGGTTAGGGTGAGGTTTAGGTTTAGGGTTAGGGTGAGGTTTAGGATGAGTGTTAGGGTTACGGTGAGGGTGAGAGTTAGGTTTAGGGTGAGGGTTAGGGTTAGGTTTAGGGTTACAGTGAGGGTGTGTTTTATTGTTAGGGTTAGGGGTAGGGTTATGGTTATGGTGAGGGTGAGGGTTAGGGTTAGGTTTAGGGTGAGGTTTAGTGTTAGGGTTAGGGTTAGCGTTAGGCTTAGGCTGAGGGTGAGGTTTAGGTTTAGAGTTAGGGTAATAGTGAAGCTGAGATTGAGGGTTGGGTTTAGGGTTAGTGTTAGAATTAGGGTTAGGGTGAGGGTTAGGGTGAGGGTGAGGGTGAGGGTGAGGGTTAGGTTTAGGGTTAGGATTAGGATTAGGGTAAGTGTTAGGGTGAGTCTTAGGTTTAGGGATAGGGTGAGGTTTAATATTAGGGTTATGGTTAGGGTTAGGATTAGGGTAAGGGTGAGGTTTAGGAGTAGGTTTAGGGTCAGTGTGAGGGGTAGGGTTAGGGTGAGTGTTAGGGTAGGGTTGATGGTAACGGTAAAGGTGAGGGTTAGGCTGAGGGTGATGCTTATGGTAAGGGTGAGAGTTAAGTTTAGCGTGAGTGTTAGGGTCGGGTTGACGGTAAGGGTAAAGGTGAGGGTTAGACTGAGGGTGAGGGTTATGGTAAGGGTGAGAGTTAGGTTTAGGGTGAGGGTTAGGGTTAGGGTTAGGGTGAGGGTGAGGATTAGATTGAGGATTAGTGTTAGTGTTAGTGTGAGTTTTAGGGTGAGGATGAGGTTAGTTTTAGGGTGATTGCTAGGGTGAGGTTGAGGGTGAGGGTTAGATTGAGGATTAGTGTTAGGGTTAGTGTGAGTTTTAGGGTGAGGATGAGGTTTAGGGTTAGGGTTAGGGTTAAGATTAATGTTAGGGTTAGGCTTAAGGTGAGGGTTAGGGTGAAGGTGAGGTTTAGGTTTAGGGTTAGGTTTAGGCTTAGGCTTAGGTTTAGGCTGAGAGTGAGGTTGAAGTTGAGGGTTAAGGTTAAGATGAGGGTTAGGTTTAGGGTTAGGTTGAGAGTTAGGGTTCAGTTAAGTTTAGGGTTAGGGTGAGGGTTATGGTTAGGATTAGGGTTAGGGTGAGGGCTAGAGTGAGGGTGAGGTTTACGGTTAGTGTTAGGGTAGGGTTTAGGGTTAGGGTTAGGGTTTGGTTTAGGGTTAGGATGAGGGTTAGGGTTAAGATTATGGTTAGAGTGAGGGTGAGTGTTAAGATTAGGGTTAGGGTTAGGGTTAGGTTTAGGGTTAGGATTAGTGTTTTGTTAGTGTTAGGTTTAAAGTTATGGTGAGGGTGAGGGTTAGGTTTAGGGTTAGGGTGAGGTTTAGGGTTAGGTTTAGCATTAGAGTTAGGGTGAGGGTGAGGTTTAGGTTTAGATTTAGGGTTATTTGGAGGGTTAGGTCGAGCGTTAATGTTAGGTTTAGTGTTAGGGTTAAGGTTAAGTTGAGGTTTAGGTTGAGGTTTAGGATTAGGGTTAGGTTAGGGTTAGGATTAGGGTGAGGGTGAGGGTGAGTGTGTGGGATAGGGTTAGGTTTAGGCTTAGACTTTGGGTTAGGCTGATGGTGATGTTGGGGCTGAGGATTAGGGTTGGGGTGATGGTTAGTGTTAGGGTTAGGGTGAGGGTTAGTATGAGGGTTAGCTTTAGGATTAGGGTTAGGGTGAGGGCTAGGGTGAAGGTGAGATTAAGGGTAAGGTTTAATCTTAGGCTTAGGGTTAGGCTGAGCATGAGGTTGAGGGTGAGGGTTAGGGGTAGGGGTAGGGTGAGGTTTAGTGTTAGGGTTAGGGTTAGAGTTAGGTTTAGGATGAGGGTGAGGTTTAGGGTTAGGGTTAGGTTCAGGGTGAGAGGTAGGGTTAGGGTGAGGGTTAGGGTGGGGGTGAAGGGAAGGGTAAAGGTGAGTGTTAGGTTGAGGGTGAGTGTTATGGTAAGGGTGAGGGTTAGGTTTTGGGTGTGGGTTAGTGTTAGGGTGAGGGTGAGGGTGAGGTTTAGATTGAGGATTAGTGTTAGGGTTAGTTTGAGGTTTAGGGTGAGGATAAGTGTTAGGGTTAGTGTGAGGGCTAGGGCGAGATTGAGGGTGAGGGTTAGATTGAGGATTAGTGTTAGGGTTAGTGTGAGGTTTAGGGTGAGGATGAGGTTTAGGGTTAGGTTTGGGGTTAGGATTAATGTTAGGGTTAGGCTTAAGGTGAGGGTTAGGGTGAGGGTGAGGTTTAGGGTTAGTGTTAGGATTAGGATTTGGGTTAGGGTTAGGTTTAAAATGAGGGTGAGGTTTATTTTTAGGGTTAGGGTTAGGGTTATGGTTATGGTGAGGGTGAGGTTTAGGGTTAGGGTTAGGGTGAGGTTTAGTGTTAGTGTTAAGGTTAGGGTTAGGGTTAGGGTGAGGGTGAGGTTTAGGTTTAGAGTTAGGGTAAGGGTGAGGCTGAGGTTGAGGGTTGGGTTTAGGGTTAGTGTTAGAGTTAAGGTTAGGGTGACGGTTAGGATGAATGTGAGGGTGAGGGTGAGTGTTTGGCTTAGGTTTAGGATTAGGATTAGGGTAAGGGTTAGGGTGAGTGTGAGGCTTAGGGTTAGAGTTAGGCTCAGGCTTAGTGTTAGGCTGAAGATGAGGGTGAGTTTGAGGGTTAGGGTTAGGGTGAGCGTTAGGGTTAGGATTAGGGTAAGTGTTAGGGTAAGTGTGAGGGTTAGGGTTAGGCTTAGGGTGAGAGTTAGGGGTAGTGTTAGGGTGAGAGTTAGGGTTCGGGTTAAATTTAGGGTTAGGGTGAGCGTTAGGGTTAGAGTTACAGTAAGGGTGAAGGTTACGGTTAGGTTGAGGGTTAGGGTTAGGCTTAGGATTAGGGTGAGGGTTAGGATGAGGATTAGGGTTAGGATTAGGGTTCGGGTGAGGGCTAGGGTAAGGGTAAGGGTTAGGGTTAGGGTTAGGGTGAGGCTTAGGTTTAGGGTGAGGGTTAGTATTTGGGTTTGGGTTAGGGTGAGGGTGAGGCTGAGGATGAGGGTTAGGGTTAGGGTGAGGGCTAGGTTGAGGGTGAGCGTGACAGATTGAGGATTAGTGTAGGGTTTAGTGTGAGCTTTAGGGTGAGGATGCGTTTTAGGGTTAGGGTTAGGGTTAGGATTAATGTTTGGGTTAGACTTCAGGTGAGGGTTAGGGTGAGGGTGAGGTTTAGGGTTAGGGTTATGCTTAGTGTTAGGCTGAAGGTGAGGGTGAAGGTGAGGTTTAGGGTTAGGGTTAGTGTTATTGTTAGGGTTAAGGTGAGAGTTAGGGTTCGGGTTAAGTTTAGGGTTAGGGTGAGGGTTAGGGGAAGGGTTACAGTGAGAGTGCGGGTTTTGGTTAGGTTGAGGGTTAGGGTTAGTGTTAGTGTTAGGGTGAGGATTAGGATGAGGGTTAGGGTTAGGATTAGGGTTAGGGTGAGGGCTATGGTGAGGGTGAGGTTTAGGGTTAGGGTTAGGGAGAGGTTTAGGGTTAGGTTTAGTGTTAGGGTTAGGGTGAGTGTGAGGTTTAAGGTTAGAGTTAAGGTTAGGGTGAGGCTGAGGGTGAGGGTAACGGTTAGGGTTAGTGTTAGAGTTAGGTTTATGGTGAGGGTTGGGGTGAGGGTGAGGGGAATCTTAGTGTTAGGATTAGGATTAGAGTAAGTGTTAGGGTGAGTGTGAGGGTTAGGGTTAGGGTTTAGGTTTAGTCTTAGGGTTAGGCTTAGTGTGAAGGTGAGGGTGAGGGTTAGGGTTAGGGTGAGAGTTAGGGGTAGGTTTAGAGTGAGAGTTAGGGTTCGGGTTAAATTTAGGGTTAGGTTGAGGGTTAGGGTTAGGTTTACATTGAGGGTGGGTTTTAGGGTTAGGTTGAGGGTTAGGGTTAGGCTTAAGATTAGGGTGAGTGTTAGGGTTAGTGTTAGGATGAGGGTTAGGATGAGGATTAGGGTTAGGATTAGGGTTCGGGTGAGGGCTGGAGTGAGGGTGAGAGTTAGGATTAGGGTTAGGGTGAAGGTTAGGTTTAGGATTAGGGTGAGGATTAGTATGAGGGATAGGGTAGGATTATTGTTAGGGTGATGGCTAGGGTGAGGGTGAGGGTAAGCGTAAGGGTTAGGCTTAGGCTTAGGTTTAATCTGAGCATGAGGTTGAGGGTGAGGGTTAGGATTATGGTGATGGTTAGGTTTATGGTTAGGGTGAGGATTATGATGAGGTTTAGGGTTAGGGTGAGGATTATGGTAAGGGTGAAGTTGAGGTTTAGGCTGAGGTTGAGGATTAAGATAAGGGTGAGGGTTAGGATTAGGTTTAGGTTTAGGTTTAGGGTTAGAGTTAGTGTGAGGGTTTGATTGAGCATTAGGGTTAGGGTTAGGGTTAGTGTGAGGTTTATGGTGAGGATGAGGGTTAGGGTTAGGTTGAGGGTGAGGGTTAGAATTAGGGTTAGTGTGAGGGCTAGGGTGAGTGTGAGGGTTAGAGTTAGGGTGAGGTTTAGGATTAGGGTGAGGGTTAGGGTTAGTGTGAAGGTTAGGGTTAGGGTTAGGGTTAGTGTGAGGGTGAGGGTAAGTGTTAGGGTGAGGTTTAATGTTAGGGTGAGGGTTATGGTTAGGGTGAGTTTTAGGGTTAGGGTTCGCGTTATTGATAGTGTTAGGATTAGTGTTACATTTACGGTTAGGGTGAGGGTGTGGGTTAGGTTAGGTTTGGGGTGAGGTTTAGTTTATAGTTAGGGTGAGGGTTAGGGTGAGGGTGAGGTTTAGGGGTAGAGTTAGGCTTAGGGTGAGATTTAGGGTTAGGGTGAGGGTTAGGGTGGGGTGACGGTAAATGTAAAGGTGAGGGTTAGGCTGAGGATGAGGGTTACAGTAAGGGTGAGCTTTAGTGTTAGGTTGAGGATTAGGTTTAGGTTTAAGGTGAGAGTGAGGGTTAGATTGAGTATTAGTGTTAGGGATAGTGTGAGGTTTAGGGTGAGGATGAGGATTAGGGTTAGGGTGAGGGCTAGGGTGAGGGTGAGGGTCAGGGTTAGTGTTAGGGTGAGGTTTAGGTTTAGGGTGATGGTTAGTGTTAGTGTGAGCATTAGTGTTAGCGTTAGGGTTAGTGTTAGAGTGAGGGTAAATGTTAGGGTGAGGGTGAGGGTTAGGGTGAGGGTTATGGTTAGGGTGAGCTTTAGGGTTAAGGTTAGGTTTATTGTTAGTGTTAGGGTTAATGTTATACTGAGGGTGAGGGTTAGGGTTAGGGTTAGGCTTAGTGTGAGGTTTAGGGTGAGGATGAGGGTTAGGGTGAGGGTTAGGGTTAGGGTTAGGGTTATGTTTAGGGTGAGGGTTAGGGTTAGGGTTAGAGTTAGGGTTAGACTGAGGCTTAGGGTGAGGGTTAGGGTTAGGGGGAGGCTTAGGATGAGGGTATGGGTTAGGGTTAGTGTAAGGGTTATGATTAAGATGAGGGTGAGGGTGAGGCTTAGGGTTAGGGTTAGGATGAGATTTAGGTTTAGGGTTTGGGTTAGAATTATGGTTAGGGTGAGAGTGAGGTTTAGGGTTAGAGTTAGGGTTAGTGTTAGGTTTAGGGTTAGGGTGAGGGTTAGGGTGAGGGTTATGTTTAGGGTTAGGGTGGGGTTTACGGTTAGCGTTAGGGTTAGGGTGAGGGTGAGGTTTAGTGTTAGATTTAGGGTTAGTGTTAGTGTGAGGGTTAGTGTTAGGGTTAGGGTTAAGTGTTAGGGTGATGGTAAGTGTTAGGGTGAGGGTTTGGGTTAGGTGAGGGTTATAGTGAGGGTGAGGGTTAGGATTAGGGTTAGGGTTATTTTTAGGATTCGGTTTAAGGTTAAGGTTACGGTGAGGGTGAGGGTGAGGATTAGGGTTAGGGTTAGCGTGAGGTTTAGGTTGAGGGTGAGGTTTAGGGTTAGAGTTAGGGTTAGGGTGAGAGTTAGGTTTAGGGTTAGCGTTAGTGTTAGGGTTAGGATTTGAGTGAGAGTTAGGGGGAGGGTTAGGTTTATCGTTAGGGTTAGGATTTGGGTTAGGGTGAGGGTGAGTGTTTGTGTTAGGGTTAGGTTTAGGGTGAGGATTAATGTTATGCTGAGCGTGAGGTTGAGGCTGAGGTTTAAGGTTAGGTTGAGGGTTAGTTTTAGGGTTACGGGGAGGGTTAGGATGATGGTTAGGGTTAGGATTAGGGTTAGGGTGAGGGCTAGGGTGGGGGTGAGGGTTAGGATTAGGGTTAGGGTGAGGTCTAGGGTGAGGGTGAGGGTTAGGGTAAGGGTAAGGGTTAGGCTTAGGCTTAGGGTTAGGCTGAGCATGAGGTTGAGGGTGTGGGTTAGGGTTAAGGTCATGGTTAGGTTTACAGGTAAGGTGCGGGTTAGGAAGAGGTTTATGGTTAGGGTGAGGTTTAGGGTGAGGATGATGGTAAGTTTAAAGGTGAGGTTTAGGCTGAGGGTGAGGGTTAAGGTAACGGTGAGGTTTAGGGTCAGGGTGAGGTTTAGTGTTAGGGTTAGGGTTAGAGTTAAGGTTATGGTGAGGGTGAGGTTTAGAGGTAGAGTTAGGGTTAGGGTTAGGGTTAGGTTGAGGGTTAGGGTAAGGGTTAGGGTGGGGGTGATGTTAATGGTAAACGTGAGGGTTATGCTGAGGCTGAGGGTTACAGTAGAATGAGGTTTAGTGTTAGGGTGAGGGTTAGGGTTAGGGGAAGGGTGTGGGTGAGGGTTAGATTGAGGATTAGTGTTAGGGTTAGTGTGAGTTTTAGTGTGAGGATGAGGTTTAGGGTTAGGGTAAGGGCTAGGGTGAGGTTGAGGGTTAGGTTTAGGTTTAGGATGAGGTTTAGGGTCAGGGTGATGGTTCGGGTTAGTATTAGGGTTAGGGTTAGTGTTAGGGTGAGGGTAAGTGTTAGGGTGAGGGTTAGTGTGAGGGTGAGGGTTATGGTTAGGTTGAAGTTTAGGGTTAGGGTTTAGGGTTAGGGTTATGGTTACGGTGAGGTTGAGGGTGAGGGTTAGGGTTAGAGTTAGGATGAGGTTTAGGTTTAGGGTTAAGGTTAGAGATAGAGTTAGGTTGAGAGCGAGGTTTACGGTTAGAGTTAGGGTTAGTGTTATTGTGAGGTTGGGGTTAGGGTTAGTCTTAGGCTTAGGCCTAGCATGATGGTGAGGGTTAGGTTAGGGTGACAGTTAGCGTTAGGGTTAGGGTGAGGGTTAGGATGAGGTTTAGTTTTAGGATTAGGGTTAGGTTGAGTACTAGGGTGAGGGTTAGGTTAAGGGTTAGGTTTAGGAGTAGGGTTAGGGTGAGGGTGAGTTTGAGCGTTAGGTTTAAGGTTAGGCTTAGGATTAGGTTGAGGTTTAGGGTTAGAGTTTGTGTTAGGGTGAGGATGAGGATGAGGATTAGGGTTAGTGTTAGGGTTAGGGTTAGGTTTAGGGTTAGGTTTAGGGTTAGTGTTAGGTTTACATTGAGGGTTAGGGTTAGGGTTAGGTTTAGGAATACGCTTAGGGTTAGGCTGAAGTTGTGGGTGGGGTTGAGGATTAGGTTTAGGTTTAGGGTTAGGGTTATTGTTAGTGTTATGGTTACGGTTAAATTTTCAGTGAGATTGAGGCTAAGGTTGAGGGTTATGTTTAGGGTTAGAGTTAGGGTTAGGGTTAGTGTTATTGTTAGGGTTAGATTTATGGTGAGTTTGAGGGTGATGGTGAGGGTTAGGGTTAGAGTTAAGGTTAGGGGGAGGGTTAGGTTGAGGTTTTGGGTTAGGGTTAGTGTTAGGGTTAGGGTGAGGTTGAGGGGTAATTTGAGGTTTAGGGATAGAGTTAGGTTTAGTATTGGGTTTGGGTGAGGGTGAGTGTGAGGGCTAGGGTGAGGATTAGGCTTAGGCTTAGGGTTAGGCTGAGGGTGACAGTGGGTGTGAGGATTAGGGTTAGGGTGATGGTTCGGTTTAGGGTTAGTGTTATTTTTAGGGTTAGGGTTAGAGTTACGGTGAGGGTGAGGTTGTGGGTGAGGGTTAGGGTTAGGGTTAGGATGGAGTTTAGTTTTAGTGTTAGGGTTCGGTTGAGAGTGAGGTTAAATATAGGGTTAGGGTGATGGTTAGGTTGAGGGTTAGGGTTTGGGTAAGTGTTAGGGTTAGGTTGTGGGTTAGATTGAGGATTAGGTTTATTATTAGTGTGAGGTTTAGGGTGAGGATGATGGTTAGGGTTAGGGTGAGGGTGAAGGTTAGAATTAGGGTTAGGGTGAGGGCTAGGGTGAGGGTGAGGGTTAGGTATATTGTTAGGGTTATGGTAAGGTTTAGGACTAGGGTGAGGGTTAGGGTTAGTGTGATCGTTAGTGTTAGGGTTAGGGTTAGAGTTAGGGTGAGGGTAAGTGTTAGGGTGAGGGTTAGGTTTAGGGTGAGGGTTATGGTTAGGGTGAGGGTTAGGGTTAGGGTTAGTTTTAGGGTGAGGGTTAGGATGTTGGTTAGGGTTAGGGTGTGGGTTAGGGTGAGGGTGACGGTAAGGGTAAACCTTTGGGTTATGCTGAGGCTGATGTTTAAGGTAAGGTTGAGCGTTAGGGTTCGGGTGAGGGTTAGTGTTAGGGTTAGTGTGATGGTGAGGGTTAGATTGAGGATTTGTGTTAGGGTTAGTGTGAGGTTTAGGGTGAGGATGACGGTTAGGGTTAGGGTTAGGGTAAGGGTGAGGATGAGGTTTAGGATTAGATATAGGGTTTGGGTGAGGGTTAGGGTGAGGGTTAGGTTTATGGTTTGTGTTAAGATTAGGTTGAGGGTGAGGATTAGGTTGAGGTTTAGGGTTAGGGTTAGGGTTAGGGTTAGTGTGAGGGATAGTGTTAGGGTTAGGCTTAGTTTTAGGGGGATGGTAATTGTTAGGGTAAGGGTATGGGTTAGGCTGAGGGTTAAGTTTAGGGTGACGGTTAGGATTAGGGTTAGGGTTACTGTTAGGTTTAAGTTTAGGGTAATGGTTGTGTTGAGAGTGAGGGTGAGGGTTAGGGTTAGTGTTAGGGTGAGGTTTAGGGTTTGGATTAGGGTTAGAGTTAGGGTTAGAGTGCGGGTGAGGTTTAGGGTTAGGGTTACGGGTAGAGTGAGGGTCAGGTTGAGGGTTAGGGTTAGGGTTAGGGTTAGGGTTAGGTTTAGGTGAGAGTTAGGGAGAGGGTTAGGATTAGGGTCAGGTTTAGGGATAGGATTAGGGTTAGGGTGAGGGTGACAGTGGGGTTGAAAATTAGGGTTAGGGTGATGGTTCGGTTTAGGGTTAGTGTTATTCTTAGGGTTAGGGTTAGAGTTATGGTGAGGGTGAGGGTGTGGGTGAGGGTTAGGTTTAGGGTTAGGGTGGGGTTTAGGGTTAGTGTTAGGGTTAGGGTGAGGGTGAGGTTTAAGGTTAAATACAGGGTTAGGGGAATGGGTAGGGTGAGGGTTAGGGTTAGGGGAAATGTTAGGGTTAGGCTTAGGGTGAGGGTTAGATTGAGGATTAGGTTTAGGGTTAGTGTGAGGTTTAGGGTGAGGAAGAGGGTTAGGGTTAGGGTGAGGGTGAGGGTTAGAATTAGGGTTAGGGTGAGGGCAAGGGTGATGGTGAGGATTAGGTTTAGAGTTAGGGTTATGGTGAGGTTTAGGATTAGGATTAGGGTTAGGGTTAGTATGAGCTTTAGTGTTAGGTTTAGGGTTAGTGTTAATTGAGGGTAAGTGTTTGGGTGAGGGTTAGGGTTAGGGTGAAGTTTATGGTTAGGTTGAGTGTTAGGGTAAGGTTTAGGGTGAGGGTTAGGGTGAAATTTAGGTTTAGGGTTAGTGTTAGAGTTAGGGTAAGGGTGAGGGTTAGGTTGAGGTTTAGGGATAGGTTTAGGTTTAGGATTAGGGTTAGGGTTAGGGTGAGTGTGAGGGTTAGGGAGAGGATTAGGCTTAGGCTTTGGGTTAGGCTGTGGGTGAGGTTGGGTTTGAGGATTAGGGTTAGGGTGATGGTTCGGGTTAGGGTTAGTGTTATTGTTAGGGTTAGGGTTAGAGTTACGGTGAGGGTGAGGGTGCAGTTGAGGTTTAGGGTTAGGGTGAGGTTTAGGGTTAGGTTTAGGGATAGGGTTAGGGTTAGGTTGAGGTTTAGGGTTAGATATAGGGTTAGGGTGAGGGTTAGGTTGAGGGTTAGGGTTAGGGTTAGTGGTAGGGTTAGTTTTAGGGTGAGGGTTAGGTTGAGGTTTAGGGTTAGGGTTAGGGTTAGGGTTAGTGTGAGGGTTAGTGTTAGGGTTAGGGTTAGTCTTAGGGAGATGGTAAGTGTTAGGGTGACGGTATGGGTTAGGGTGAGAGTTATGGTTAGGGTGACGGTTAGAATTAGGGTTCAGTTATTTTTAGGCTTAGGTTTAGGGTCATGGTTGCAGTGAGGGTGAGGGTGAGGGTTAGGGTTAGGGTTAAGGTGAGGTTTATGGTTTGGGATAGGGTTAGAGTTAGGGTTAGAGTGAGGGTGAGGTTTAGGGTTAGGGTTAGGGGTAGGATGAGGGTTAGGTTGAGGGTTAGGTTTAGGGTTAGTGTTAGGCATAGGGTTAGGTGAGAGTTAGGGAGAAGGTTAGGTATAGGGTTAGGTTTAGGGATAGGATTAAGGTTAGGGTGAGGGTGAGTGTGAGGGTTAGGTTTACCATTCGGCTTAGGATTAGGCTTAGGCTGATGGTGAGGGTGGGGTTGAGGATTAGGTTTAGGGTGATCGTTAGGTTTAGGGTTAGGGTTAGGGCTGAGGAGAGGGTGTGGGTTAGGGTAAGACTTTGCCTTAGGCTTAGGCCCAACATGTGGGTGAGGGTTCGGGTTCAGGTTAGGGTGAGGGTTAGGATGAGGTTTAGGGTTAGAATTAGGGTTAGGGTGAGAGCTAGGAAGAGGTTTAGGGTGGGGGTTAGGGTTAGGTATAGGTTTGGTTTAGGATTAAGGTTAGGGTAAGGGTGAGTGTGAGGGTTAGGTTTATGGTTAAGGTTAGGGTTAGGGTTAGGGTTAGGGTTACGGTGAGGGTTAGGGTTAGGTTTAGGCTTAGGGTTAGGCTTTTCGTTAGGCTCACGGTGAGGGTGGGGGTGAGGTTTAGGGTTAGAATTAGGGTTAGGTTGAGGCTGAGGGTGAGGGTTAGGGTTAGGGTTAGGATCAGGATTTGGGTTAGGGTTAGGGTGAGTGTGAGGGTAAGGGTTAGGGTTAGGGTTAGCCTTAGGTTTAGGCTTAGCGTGAGGGTGAGGGTGAGGTTCAGGGTTACAATTATGGTTAGGGTGAGACTGAGGGTGGGGGTGATGGTAAGGGTAAATGTGAGTGTTAGGCTGAGGGTGAGAGTTATGGTAAGGGTGAGGGTTAGGGTGAGGGTCAGGGTCAGGGTTAGGCTTAGGGTGAGAGTTTGGGATCGAGTTAGGGTTAGAGTTAGGGTTAGGGTTAGGTTGAAGTTTATGGTTAGGATTAGGGTTAGGGTGAGTTTGAGTGTTAGGGTTAGTGTTAGGGTGAGTGTTAGGATGAGGGTTAGGGTGAGGAATAGGGTTAGGGTGAGGGCTCGGGACAGGGTGAGGTTTAGGATTAGGGTTAGGGTGAGGTTTAGTTTAGGGTTAGGGTTAGGGTTAGATTTAGGGTTAGGGTGAGGTTTAGGTTGAGGATGTGGATTAGGCTTAGGGTTACGATTAGGATTAGGTAAGGATTAGGGTGAGTGTGTGGGTTAGGGTTCGGGTTAGGCTTAGGGTTAGGCCTAGGGTGAGGGGAGGGTGAGGTTTAGGATTAGGGTGAGGGTTAGGGTTAGGGTTAGGGTGAGATTTAGGGTTCGGTTAAGTTTAGGCTTAGGGTGAGGGTTAAGGTTAGGGTTATGGTGAGTGTGAGGATTAGAGTTAGGTTTAGGGTTAGGGTTAGGGTTAAGGTTAGGGTGAGTTTTAGGGTTAGGGTGAGGGTAAGGGTGAGGATTAGGGTTAGGATTAGAGTTAGCTTGAGGGCTAGGGTGAGGGTGAGGGTTATGATTAGTGTTAGATTAAGGTTTAGGGTTAGGGTTAGGGTTAGGGTGAGGGTTAGGTTGAGGGTTAGGGTTACGGTGAGGGTGAGAGTTAGGGTTACTGTGAGGGTTAGGGTTAGGATTAGTGTTAGGGTGAGGGTGAGTGTTAGGATTAGGGTTAGGTTTAGGTTTAGTGTTAGGATTATTGTAATTGTTAGCATTAGGTTTAGAGTTATGTTGAGGGAGAGGTAGAGGGTGAGGGTTAGGTTTAGGGCTAGGGTGAAGTTTAGTCTTAGGGTTAGGGTTAGGGTTAGAGTGCGGGTGAGGTTTAGGTATAGTGTTAGGGTTAGGGTGAGGGTTAGGTTGAGGGTTAGGGTTAGGGTGCGGGTTAGGTTGGGGATGACGTTAAGGCTAAAGTTGAGGGTTAGGCTGAGGGTGAGGGTTTCGGTAAGGGTTAGGGTTAGGGTTAGGGTGAGGGTTGGGTTTAGGTTTAGGCTTAGTCTTAGGCTTAGGCTTAGGCTCAGCATGAGGTTTCGGGTTCGGGTTCGGGTTAGGGTGAGGGTTAGGGTTAGGTTTAGGGTGAGATTTAGGATGAGGTTTAGGGTTAGGATTAGGGTTAGGGAGAGAGCTAGGTTGAAGTGTAGGGTGAGGGTTAGGGTTAGGTATAGGGTTAGGGTTAGGATTAGGTTTAGGGTAAGATTGAGTGTGAGGGTTAGGGTTAGGGTTAGGGTTAGGGTTAGGGTTAGGGTTATGGTGAGGGTTAGGTTTATGATTAGGCTTAGGGTTAGGCTTTGGGTTAGGCTGAGGGTGAGGGTAGGGTGAGGTTTAGGGTTAGAATTAGGGTTAGGTTGAGGCTGAGGGTGAGGGTGTGTGTTAGGGTTAGGGATAGGATTAGGATTTGGGATAGGGTGAGGGTGAGTGTGAGGTTTAGGGTTAGGGTTATGGTTAGCCTTAGGTTTGGCTGAGGGTGAAGGTGAGGGTGAAGTTTAGGATTAGTTTGAGGGTTAGGGTGAGGGTTAGATTGGAGATTAGGTTTAGAGTTAGGTTAGTGTGAGGTTTAGCGTGAGGATGAGTGTTAGGGTTATGGTGAGGGTTAGGGTTAGAATTAGGGTTAGGGTGAGGTCTAGGGTGTGGGTGAGGGTTAAAGTTAGGGTTAGGGTTAGGGTGAAGTTTAGGATTAGGGTGAGGGTTAGGGTTAGTGTTAGAGATAGTGTTAGGGTTAGGGTTAATGTTAGGGTGAGGGTAAGTGTTAGGATGAGGGTTAGGGTTAGGGTGAATGTTATGGTTAGGGTGAGGGTTAGATTGGAGATTAGGGTTAGAGTTAGAGTTAGTGTGAGGTTTAGGGTGAGGAAGAGGGTTAGGGTTAGTTTGAGGGTTAGTGTTAGGGTTAAGGTTAGGGTCAGTGTTAGGTTGATGTTTAGGGTTTGGGTTAGGGTTAGGATTAAGTTTAGGGTGAGGGTGAGTGTGAGCCTTAGTGTTAGGGTTATGCTTAGGCTTAGGGTTAGGCTGAGGTTGATGGTGAGGCTGAGGGTTAGGGATAGGGTTAAGGTGAGGTTTAGTTTAAGGGTAAGGGTTAGAGTTAGGGTGAGGGTGAGGGTGAGGTTTAGGTGTAGAGTTAGGGTTAGGGTGAATGTTATGGTGCGGATGACGGTAAGGGTAAAAGTGAGGGTTAGGCTGTGAGTGAGGGTTACGGTAAAGGTGAGGGTTAGGGTTAGGGTGAGGTTTAGGTTTAGGGTTAGGGTGAGGGTGAGGGTTAGATTGAGGATTAGTGTTAGGGTTAGTGTGAGGTTTAGGGTGATAATGAGGGTTAGGCTTAGGGTGAGGTCTAGGGTGAGGAAGAGTGTTAGGGTTAGTGTTAGGGTGAGGTTTACGGTTAGGGTGATGATTAGGGTTACTGTGAGTATTAGTGTTAGCATAAGGGTTAGTTTTAGGGTGAGGGTAAAAATTAGGGTGATGGTTAGGTTTAGGGTTACGTTTTGGATGAGGTTTAGGTTTCGGGTTAGGGTTAGAGTTAGGCTTAGGGTGAGGGTGAGATTTAGTGTTAGAGTTAGGGTTAGTGTTAGGTTTAGGGATAGGTTGAGGGTTAGGGTTAGGTTTAGGCTTAGGCTTAGGCTTAGGCTTAGGCCGAGCATGAGGGGGAGGGTTATGGTTAGGGTTAGGGTGAGGGTTAGGGTTAGGTTTAGGGTGAGGGCAAGTGTGAGGGTTAGGTTGAGGGTTAGGTTTAGGGATAGGGTTAGCTTTAGGATTTGGTTTAGGGTGAGAGTGAGTATGAGGGTTAGGGTTAGGGTTAGGGTTAGGCTTAGGGTTAGGTTGAGGATTAGGCTTAGGGTTTGGGTTAGGGGTAAGTTTAGGGTTAGTGTTAGTGTTAGGGTTAGGGTTTGGGTTAGGTTTACAGTTAGGGTTAGGGTTAAGGATAGGCTTAGGGTTAGGCTGAGGGTGAGGATGGGGGTGAGGTTTAGGGTTAGGGTTAGGGTTAGGGTTAGGGTTATTTTTAGTGTTATGGTTAGGGTTAATTTTGCAGTGAGGGTGAGGCTGAGCGTGAGGGTTATGGTTAAGGATAGGGTTAGGGTTAGTGTTATTGTTAGGGATAGGGTTAGAGTTACGGTGAGGTTGAGGTTGAGGGTGAGGGTTAGGGTTAGGTTGAGGTTTAGGGTTAGAGTTAGGGTTAGGGTTAGGGTGAGGGTGAGGTTTAGGGTTAGAGTTAGTGTTTGGGGGAGGTTTAGGGTGAAGTTTAGGGTTAGGGTTAATGTTAGGGTTAGGGTGAGGGTGAGGGTTAGGTTGAGATTTAGGGATAGGTTTAGTGTTAGGGTTAGGGTGAAGATGAGGGTTAGGTTGAGGTTTAGGGATAGGGTTAGGTTTAGGATTAGGGATAGGGTGAGAGTGAGTGTGAGGGTTTGGATGAGGGTTAGGTTTAGTCTTAGGGTTAGGCTGAGGGTGAGGGTAGGGGTGAGGATTAGGGTTAAGGTGATGATTAGGGTTAGGGTTAGTGTTATTGTTAGGGTTAGGGTTAGAGTTCCTTTGAGGGTGAGGGTGCGGTTGAGGGTTAGTGTTATGGTTAGGGTGTGGTTAAGGGTTAGGTTTAGGGTTAGTGTTAGGGTGAGGGTGAGCTTTAGGGTTAGATATAGGCTTAGGGTTAGGGTGAGGGTTAGGGTTAGGGTTTGGGTTAGGGTGAGGGTGAGGCTGAGAATTAGGGTTATGTTTAGTGTTAGGGTTAGTGTTAGGTTTAGGGTGAGGGTTAGGGTTAGGGTTACAGTGAGGTTTAGGGTTAGAGTTAGGGTTAGGATTAGGCTTCCTGTTAGGCTGAGGGTGAGGGTGGCCTTGAGGATTAGAGTTAAGATTAGGGTTAGGGTTAGGGTTATTGTTAGTGTTATGGTTAGGGTTATGTTTGCTGTGAGGTTGAGGCTGAGGTTGTGAGTTATTGTTAGGGTTATGGTTAGGGTTAGGGTTAGTGTTATTCTTAGGGTTATTGTTAGATTTACAGTGAGGTTGAGGGTGAGGGTGAGAGTTAAGTTTTAGGGTGAGGTTTAGGGTTAGGTTTAGGTTTAGAGTTAGGGTGAGGATGAGGTTTAGGGTTAGAGTTAGGGTTAAGTGGAGGGTTAGGGTGAGGTTTAGGGTTAGTGTTAGTGTTAGGTTTACGGTGAGGGTGAGGGTTAGGTTGAGGTTTAGGAATAAGGTTAGGTTTAGGATTAGGGTTAGGGTGAGGGCTAGGGTGAGGGTGAGGTTTAGCTTAGAGTTAGGGTGAGGTTTAGGTTTAGGGTTAGGGTTAGGGTGAGGGTGAGATTTAGAGGTAGGTTTTACTTGAGGCTGAGGTTGAGGGTTAGGGTTAGGGTTAGGTTGAGGGTTAGGTTGAGGTTGAGGGTTAGGCTTAGGGATACTATTAGGATTAGGGTAAGGTTTAGGGTGAGTTTGACAGTTACAGTTAGGGTTAGGCTTAGCCTTAGGGTTAGGGTGAGGGTGAGGGTGAGGGTAAGGGTTAGAGTTAGGGTTCGGGTTAGGGTTAGGGTTAGGGTGAGAGTTAGGGTTCGGTTAAGTTCAGGGTTAGGATGAGGGTTAGGGTTAGGTTGAGCATCAGGTTTAGGTTTAGGTTGAGGGTTAGGGTTAGGGTTAGAGTGATGGTTAGGGTTAGGGTTGGTGTGTGGGTTAGGATGAGGATTAGGGTTAGGATTAGGGTAAGGGTGAGGTCTAGGATGAGGGTGAGGGTTAGGGTTAGTGTTAGGTTAAGGTTTAGGGTTAGGGTTATGGTTAGGTTGAGGGTTAGGTTGAGGATTAGGGTTACAGTGAGGGTGAGGGTTAGGGTTAAGGTGATGGTTAGGGTTCGGATTAGGTTTAGGGTGAGGGTGAGTGTTAGGATTAGTGTTAGGGTTATAGTTAGGTTTAGGGTTAGGATTAGTGTTATTGTTAGGGTTAGGGTTAGAGTTATCGTGATGGTTAAGGTGAGGGTGAGGGTGAGAATTAGGGTTAGCGTTAGGGTGAGGTTTAGGGTTATAGATAGGATTAGATTTAGGGTGAGGTTGAAGTTTATCGTTAGATTTAGGGTTAGTTGGAGGATTAGGTTGAGGGTTAGTGTTAGTGTTAGTGTTAGGGTTAAGGGTAGGGTGAAGGTTAGGTTGAGGTTTAGGGTTATGTTTAGGGTTAGAATTAGGTTTAGGTTGAGTGTGAGTGTGAGGGTTAGGGTTAATCTTAGGCTTAGGCTTAAGGTTAGGCTGAGGGTGAGGGTGGGGTTGAGGATTAGGCTTATGGTGATGGTTAGGGTTAGGGTTAGTGTGAGGGTTAGGATGAGGGGTAGGGTTAGGATTAGGTTCAGGTGAAGGCTAGGGTGAGGGTGAGGGTTAGGGTAAGGTTTAGGCTTAGGCTTTGGGTTAGGCTGAGCGTGAGGATGAGGGTGAGGGTTAGTGTTAGGGTGATGGTTAGGTTTACTGTTAGGGTGAGGGTTAGGATGGGATTTAGGGTTAGGGTGAGGGTTAGCGTGAGGATGATGGTAAGGGTAAAGGTGAGGTTTAGGCTGAGGGTGAGGTTTAAGATAAGGGTGAAGTTTAGCTTTAGGTTTAGGGTTAGGATAAGGGTTAGGGTGAGCTTTAGATTGAGGATTAGGTTTAAGGTTAGTGTGAGCCTTAGGGTGAGGATGAGGGTTAGGTTTAGTGTGAGAGTGAGGGTTAGAATTAGGGTTAGGGTGAGTGCTAGGGTGAGGGTGAGGGTTAGGTTTAGGGTTAGGGTTAGGGTGAGGTTTAGAATTAGGGTGAGGTTTAAGGTTAGAGTGAGGGTTAGTGTTAGTGTTAGGGTTAGTGTAAGGGTGAGGGTAAGTGTTAGGGTGAGGTTTAGGGTTCGGATGAGGGTTATGTTTATGGTGAAGGTTAGGGTTAGGTTTAGGTTTATTGTTAGGGTTAGGGTTAGTGTTACGGTTACGGTGAGAGTGTGGGTGAGGGTTAGGGTTAGGCTTAGGGTGAGGTTTAGTGTTAGGGTTAGAGTTAGTGTTAGCATGAGGGTGAGGTTTAGGTGTAGAGCTAAGGTTAAGGTGAGGGTTAGTGTTAGGATTAGGGTTAGTGTGCGGGTTAGGGTGGGGTGACGTTAAGGGTAAAGTTGAGGGTTAGGCTGAGGGTGAGGGTTACGGTAAGAGTGAGGGTTAGTGTTAGGATGAGAGTTAGTGTTAGGGTTAGGGTGAGCGTTAGTGTTAGGGTTAGGGTGAGGGTGAGGGTTAGATTGAGGATTAGTATTAGGGTTAGTGTGAGGTTTAGGGTGAGGATGAGGGTTAGGGTTACGGTGAGCCTTAGTGTTATTGTTAAGTTTAGTGTTAATGTGAGGGTAAGTGTTAGGGTGAGGGTTAGGGTAAGGGCGAGTGTAATGGTAGTGTGAGGGTTAGGGTTAGATTTAGGGATAGGGTGAGTGTGATATTTAGGGTTAGAGTTAGATTTAGTGTTAGGGTTAGGGTTAGGGTGAGGGTTAGGTATAGGGTTAGGGTTAGGCTTAGGCTTAGGCTTATGCTTAGGCCGAGCATGAGCGTGAGGGTTAGAGTTAGGGTTAGGGTGAGGGTTAGGGTTAAGGTGAGGGTTAGGATGAGGTTTAGGGTTAGGATTAGGGTTAGGGTGAGGCTAGGGTGAGGGTTAGGGTGAGCGTTAGGGTTAGGAAATGGGTTAGGTTTAGGATTAGGGTTAGGGTGAGGGTGATTGTTAGGGTTAGAGTTAGGGTTAGGGTTAGCCTGAGAGTTAAGGTGAGGGTTAAGGTGTGGGTTAGGGTTAGGGTTTGGGTTAAGGTCAGGGTGAGGCTGAGCATTAGGCTTACTTTTAGGGTTAGGGTTAGGGTTAGGTTTAGCATTAGGGTTAGGGTTAGGGTTAGGCTTAGGGTTAGGGTTAGGGTGAGGTTTTAGGTTAAATATAGGGTTAGGGCGACGGTTTGGTTAACAGTTAGGCATAGGGTTAGTATTACGGTTAAGGTGAGGGTGAGGGTTAGGTTGAGGTTTAGGGTTAGGGTTAAGTTTAGGGTTAGTTTGAGGGTTAGTGTTAATGTTGGGTTAGTGTTAGGGTGAGGGTAAGTGTTAGGGTGAGGGTTAGAGTTAATGTGAGGGTTGGGTGAGGGTGAGGTTTAGTGATAGAGTTAGGTTTAGGGTGAGGGTTAGGTTGAGGTTTAGAGTTAGGGTGTTAGTGTTAGGGTTAGGGTGAGAATTAGGGGGATTGTTAGGGTTAGGGTTAGGGTTAGCGTTAGCGTTAGGGTGTGGTTGAGGTTTAGTGTTAGAATTAGGGTTAGGGTGAGGCTGAGGGTGAGGGTTAGTTTTAGGGTTAGGGTTTGGGCGAGGGTTAGGGTGAGGGTTAGGGTGAGGGTTAGTGTTAAGGCTAGGATTAGGATTAGGATTAGGGTTAGGGTTAGGGTGAGGGTGAGGGTTAGGATTAGGGTTAGGGTTAACCTTAGGTTTAGGCTGAGAGTGAGGGTGAGGGTGAGGGTTAGGTTTAGCCGGAGAGTTAAGGTTAGGGTTACGGTGAGTTTTAGTGTTAGGGTTAGGGTTAGAGTTAGCTTTAGGGTGAGCATGAGATTTAGGGGTAGATTTAGGTTTGGGGTTAGGGTTATTTTAGGGTTAGGTTTAGGGTTAGTTTTAGAGTTGGAGTTGCAGTTAGGGTTAGGGTGAGCATGAGGTTTACGATTATAGTTAGGGTTAGTGTTAGGGTTAGGGTTAGTGTGAGGGTTAGGGTTAAGATTAGGCTAAGGCTTATGCTTAGGGTTAGGCCGAGCATGAGGGTGAGGGCTAGGGTGAGGGTTATGGTGAGGGTTAGGTTTAGGCATACAGTTAGGGTTAGGATTCGGATTAGGGTGAGGGTGAGTGTGAGGTTAGGGTTAGGGTTAGGCTTAGGGATAGGGTTAGGTTTAGAATTAGGGTTAGGGTTAGGGTTATGGTGAGGGTTATGGTTAGGGTTAGGGCTAGGTTTATTGTAAGGATTATGATTAGGTTTAAGTTTGCGGTGAGGGTGAGGCTGAGGGTTAGGGTTAGGATTAGTGTTATTGTTGGGGATAGGCTTAGAGTTACAGTGAGGTTGAGTGTGAGGGTGTGGGTTAGGGTTAGGCTGACGTTTAGGTTGAGGTTTAGGGCTAGGGTTAGGGGTAGTTTGAGGGTGAGGTTTACGGTTAGAGTTAGGGTTAGGGGGATTGTTAGGGTGAGGTTTTGGGTTAGGGTTAGGTTTAGGATTAGGGTTAGGGTGAGGGTAAGTGTGAGGGTTAGCGTGAGCGTTAGGGTGAGGGTAAGTGTTAGGGTGAGGCTTAGGGTTAGGGTGATGGTGAGGGTGACGTTTAGGGTTAGAGTTACAGTTAGGGTGAGTGTTAGGGTGAGGTTTAGGGTTATGGTTAGTGTTATGGTTAGGGTTAGGGTGAGAGTTAGGGGAAGGGTTAGGGTTAGGTTAGGGTTAGTATTAGGGTTAAGCTGAGGGTGACATTTAGGGTTAGAATTAGGGTTAGGGTTAGGCTGAGTTTGAGGGTGAAGGTTAGGGTTAAGGTTAGGGTTAGGATTAAGGTTAGGGACAGGGTGAGTGTGAGGGTTAGGATTAGGGTTAGGGTTAGCCTTAGGTTTTGGCTGAGGGTGAGGGTGAGGGTGAGGGTTAGGCTTAGGCTTAGGCTTAGGGTTAGGCTGAGCTTGAGGTGGAGGGTGAGGGTTAGGGTTAGGGTTAGGGTGAGATTTAGTTTTAGGGTTAATGTGGGGGTGATGGTAAGTGTGAAGTTGAGAGTTAGGCTTAGGGTGAGGGTTAAGTTAAGTGTCAGGGTTAATGTTAGGGTGAGGTTTAGGGTTAGGTTTAGGGTTAGGGTGAGATTTAGTGTTAGAGTTAATGTGGGGGTAATGTGGGGGGTTAATGATGGTAAGTGTAAAGTTGAGAGTTAGGCTTAGGGTGAGGGTTAAGTGTCAGGGTTAATGTTCGGGTGACGTTTAGGGTTTGGGTTTGGGTGAGGGTGAGGTTTAGATTGAGGATTAGTGTTAGGGTTACTGTGAAGTTTAGGGTGAGGATGAGGGTTAAGGTTTAGGGTGAGGGCTTGGGAGAGGGTGAGGTTTAGGGTTAGTGGTAGGGTGAGGTTTAGGGTTTGGGTGATGACTAGGGTTAGTGTGAGGTTTAGTATTAGGGTTAGGGTTAGTGTTAAGGTGAGGGTAAGTGTTAGGGTGAGTGTTAGGTTTAGGGTGAGGGTTATGGATAGGGCAAGGGTTAGGGTTAGAGTTAGGGTTATTGTTAGCGTTAGGATTAGGGTTATGGTTACTGTGAGGGTGAGGGTGAGGTTTAGGGTTTTGGTTCGGATGAGGCTTAGGGATAGGGTTTGGGTTAGGGTTAGGGTCAGGTGAGGTTTAGGGTTAGAGTTAGGGTTAGGGTCAGGCTGAGGGTGAGGGTTAGGTTTAGAATTAATGTTAGGTTTAGGCTTAAGGTGAGGGTTAGGATGAGGGTGAGGGTTAGGGTTAGGGTTAGGATTAGGATTAGGATTAAGGTTAGGTTTAGGGTGAGTGTGAATGTTAGGGTTAGGGTACGGGTTAGGCTTAGGTTTAGGCTGAGGGTGAGCATGAGGGTGAGGGTTAGGGTTAGGGTAAGGTTTAGGGTTAGGTTTAGGGTGAGTGTGATGGTTAGGGTTAGGGTTAGGGTTAGGGTTAGGCTTAAGTTTAGGCTGAGGGTGAGGGTGAGGGTTAGGGTTAGGGCGAGGGTTAGGATTAGTGTTATGGGGAGGGATAAGATGAGGGTTAGGGTTAGGATTAGGGTTAGGGTGTGGGCTATGGTGAGGGTTAGGTTTAAGGTGAGGTTTACAGTTAGGGTTAGGGATAGGGTTATGGTGAGGGTGAGGTTTAGGGTTAGAGTTAGGGTTAAGTTGAGGCTTAGGGTCAGGTTAGATTTAGGGTAAGGATTAGGATTAGGGTAAGGGATAGGGTGAGTGTGAGGTTTAGGGTAACATTTAGGGTTAGGCTTAGGGTTACGTTGAGGGTGAGGGTGAGGGTTAGGGTTAGGGTGAGTATTAGGGTTAGGGTTAGGGTGAGAGTTAGGGTTCAGGTTAAGTTTAGGGTTAGGGTGAGTGTTAGCGTTAGGGTTATGTTGAGCGTGAGGGTTAGGGTTAGGTTGAGGGTTAGGGTTAGGGTTAGGTTTAGGGTGAGGTTAGGGTTAGGATTAGTGTGAGGGTTAGTGTTAGATTTAGGATTAATGTTAGGGTCAGGGTAAGTGTTAGGGTGAGGGTTTGGGTTAGGTTGAGGGTGAGGGTGAGGGCGAGGCTGAGGGTTAGGGTGAGGGTGAGGGTGAGGTTTATGGTTATGGTGAGGGTTAGCATTAGTATTAGGGTTATTGTTAGGCTTAGGTTTAGAGTTACGGTTATGGTGAGGGTGAGGGTGATGTTTAGGGTTAGGTTTAGGGTGAGGTTTAGGGATTGGGTTAGGGTTAGAGTTAGGTTTAGGGTGAGGGTTAGGTTTAGATTTAGAGTTAGGGTTAGGGTGAGAGTTTGAGGTTTAGGGTTAGGGTTATTGTTAGTGTTAGGTTTATGGTGAGAGTTAGCGGGAGAGTTAGGGTAAGGGTTAGGGTTATTATTAGAGTTAGGGTGAGGGTGAGTGTGTGTGTTAGGTTTAGGTTTAGTGTTAGGGTTAAGGTTAGGGTGAGGGTTTGATTGAGCATTAGGTTTAAGGTTAGGGTTAGTGTGAGGTTTAGGGTGAGGATTAGGGCTAGGATTAGGGAGATGGGGAGGTTTAGAATTAGGGTTAGAGTGAGGGCTAGGGAGAGGGTGAGGTTTAGAGTTAGGGTTAGGGTTAGGGTTAGGGTTAGGGTTAGGGTTAGTGTTAGGCTTAGGGTTAGGGTTAGGGTTAGTGTTAGGGTGAGGGTAAGTGTTAGGTTGAGGGTGATGTTTAGGGTGAGGGTTATGGTTAGGGTGAGGGTTAGGGTTAGGTTTAGGGTTATTGTTAGGTTTATGGTTATGGTTACGGTGAGGGTGAGTGTGAGGGTTAAGGAAAGGGTGAGGCTGAGGTTTAGTGATAGGGTAAGTGTTAGAGTTAGGTTTAGGGTGAGGGTGAGGTTTAGGTGTAGAATTAGGGTTAGGGAGAGGGTTGGGGTTAGGGTGAGGTTTAGGGTGCGGGTGACGGTAAGGGTAAAGGTGAGGGTTAGGCTGAGGGTGAGGGTTATGGTAAGTGTGAGGGTTACGGTTATGGTGATTGTTAGGTTTAGGGTTAGGATGGGGGTGAGGTTTAGATTGAGGATTAGTGTTTGGGTTAGTGTGAGGTTAGGGTGAGGATGGGTGTTAGGGTTAGGGTGACGGCTAGGGTGAGGGTGAGGTTTAGGGTTAGTGTTAGAGTGAGGTTAAGGGTTAGGGTGATGTTTAGGTTTAGAGTGATTGTTAGTGTTAGCGCTAGTGTTAGTGTTAGGGTGAGGGTAAATGTTAGGGTGAGGGTTAGGGTTAGGGTGAGGGTTATGGTTACGGTGATGGTTAGGGTTAGGTTTTGCGTTATTGTTAGGGTTAGGGTTATGTTTACGGTTAGGGTGAGGGTGAGGGTGAGGGTGAGGGTTAGGGTTAGGGTTAGGATGAGGTTTAGGTTTAGGGTTAGGGTTAGACTGAGGGTTAGGGTGAGGGTGAGATTTAGGGTTAGAGTTAGGGTTAGGGTTAGGGTTACAGATTGGGTTAGGGTTAGGGTTAGGTTTAGGCTTAGGCTTAGGCTTAGGCTGAGCATGAGGGGGAGGGTTAGGGTTCGGGTTAGGGTTCGGGTTAGGGTTAGGTTTAGTGTGAGGGTTAGGATGAGGTTTAGGGTTAGGTTTAGGTTTAGGGTGAGATCTTGGGGGAGGGTTAGGGTGAGGGTTAGGGTTAGGGATAGGGTTAGGTTTAGGATTTGGGGTAGGATAAGGGTGAGGGTGAAGGTTAGGCTAAGGGTTATGGTTAGGCTTAGGGTTAGGGTGAGGGTTAGGGTTAGGGTTTGGATTAGGGTGAGAGTGAGGCTGAGGATTAGGTTTAGTTTTAGTGTTTGGTTTAGTGTTAGTGTCAGTGTTAGTGTTAGTGTTAGGGTTAGGGTTACAGGGAGGGTTAGGGTTAGGATTAGGGTTAGGTTTACGGTTAGGCTGAGTGTGAGAGTGGGGGTCAGTAATAGGGGTAGGGTTAAGGTTAGGGTTAGGGTTATTTTTAGTGTTATGATTAGGGTTAAGTTTTCAGTGAGCGTGAGGCTGAGGGTGAGGGTTATGTTTAGGGATAGGTTTAAGGTTAGAGTTTTTGTTAGGGACAGGGTTAGTGTTACGGTGTGGTTGAAGTTTAGGGTTAGGGTGTTTTAGGGTTAGGGTGAGGGTAAGGTTTAGGGTTATATTTAGGGTTTGGGGGAGGGTAAGGGTGAGATTTAGGGTTACGGTTAGTGTTTGGGTTAGGGTGAGGGTGAGGGTTAAGGTGAGATTAAGGGACAGGTTTAGGTTTAGGTTTAGGGTTGGGTGAGCATGAGTTTGAGGCTGATGGTGAGGGTGGGGGTGAGGATTAGGGTTAGGGTGATGGTTAGGATTAGGCTTACTGTTATTTTTAAGGTTAGAGTTAGAATTACGGTGAGAGTGAGGGTGCGAGTCAGGGTTAGTGTTAGGGTTAGGGTGGGGTTTAGGGTTAAGGCTAGGGTTAGAGTTAGGTTGAGGGTGAGGTTCAGGGCTAGATATAGGATTAGGGGAAGGTTAGGGTGAGGGTTAGGGTTAGGGTTTGTGTTAGGGTTAGGGTGAGGGTGAGGGTTAGGATTACGGTTAGGGTTAGGGTGAGGTTTAGGGTTAGGTTTAAGGTTTGGTTTAGAGTTATGGTGAGGGTGAGGGTGCGGGTGAGTGTGAGGGTTAGAGTTAGGTTTCTGGTAAGGCTTGTGGATAGGCTTAGGGTTTGGCTGAGGGTGAGGGTGAGTTTGACGGTTAGGTTTAGGGTGAGGGTTTCAGATAGGGTTATAGGGAGTGTTAGGATGAGGGTTAGGGTTAGGGTTAGGGTTAGGGTGAGGGCTAGGGTGAGAGTGAGGTTAAGGGTTAGGGTTAGGGTGAGGTTTAGGTTTAGGGTTAGGGTTAGGTTTAGGGTGAGGGTGATTTTTAGGGTTAGAGTTAGGGTTAAGTTGAGGCTGAGGGTGAGGGTTAAGGTTAGGGTTAGGATTAGGATTAGGGTAAGGTTAGGGTGAGTGGGAGGGTTAGGGTTAGGGTTAGGCTTAGGTTTTCACTGAGGGTGAGTGTGTGGGTGAGGGTTAGGGTGAGGGTGAGGGTTAGGGTTAGGGTTTGGGTGAGAGTTAGGGTTCATGTTAAGTTTAGGGTTAGGTTGAGGGTTAGGGTTAGTGTTAAGTTGAGCGTGAGGATTAGGGTTAGGTTTAGGGTTAGGGTTAGGGTGAGTTTTAGGGTTAGAGTTTGGGTGAGGCTTAGGATGAGGATTAGGGTTAGGATTAGAGTTAGGGTTAGGGCTCGAGTGAGCATGAGGGTTAGGTTTAGTGTTAGTGTGAGCTTTAGATTTAGGGTTAGGGTTAGGTTGAGGGTTAGGATGAGGGTTAGGGGTAGGGTAAGTGTGAGGGTTAGGGTAAGTGTGAGGGTAAGAGTTAGTATCAGGGTTATTGTGAGGTTGAGGATTATGATTAGGGTTAGGGTTAGTGTTATTGTTAGGGTTAGTGTTAGGTTTAAGGTTAAGGTGAGGGTTAGGGTTAGGGTTAGGGTTAGGGTGAGATTTTTAGTGTTACGCTTGGGGTTAGAGTTAAGGTTAGGGGGCGGTTATTGTTTGGGTTAGTGTGAGGGTTAGTGTTAGGGTTACGGTATGGGTTACAAAGAGGGTTATGGTTACAGTTAGGGTTAGGATTAGGGTTAGGGTTATTGTTATGGTTAGGTTTACTGTTACGGTTAGGGTGAGGGTGAGTGTGAGGGTCAGGCTTAGGGTTAGGGTTAGGGTTAGGGTGAGGGTTAGGGTTAGGATTTGGGTTAGGGTTAGGGTGAGGTTTAGGGTTTGGGTTACTTTAGAGTTAGGTTTAGGGTGAAGGTGTGGTTTTGGGTTAGATTTAGGGTTAAGGTGAGGGTTAGGGTGGGGGTTAGGGTGAGGGTTAGGATTAGGGTTTGGTTTAAGGTTGGGGTGACCATAAGGGTAAAGGTGAGGGTTAGGCCTAGGGTGAGGGTTACGGTAAGGGTGAGGGTTAGGTTTAGGTGAGGGTTAGGGTTAGGGTTAGGCTGAGGCTGAGTGTTAGATTGAGGATTAGTGTTAGGGTTAGTGTGAGATTTAAGGTGAGGGTGAGGGTTAGGGTTAGGCTTAGGGCTAGGGTGAATGTGAGGATTAGGATTAGTGATAGGGTGAGATTAGGGTTAGGGTGAGGGTTATGGTTAGGGTTAGGGTGAGTGTTTGTGTTAGGGTTAGGTTTAGGGTTAGGCTTAGGGTTAGGCTGAGGGTGAGGTTGACGGTGAGGGTTAGGGTTAGGTTGAGTGTTAGGGTTAGGGTTAGATGGGGGGTTACGATGAGGGTTAGGGTTAGGATTAGGTTTAGGTTAAGGGCTATGGTGAGGGTGAGGTTTAGAGTTAGGGTTCGGTTGAGGTTTAGGTTTAGGGTTTCGGTAAGGGTTACGGTGAGGGTGAGATTTAGGTTTAGAGTTAGGGTTAGGGTGAGGCTGAGGGTGAGGGTGAGGGTTAGGCTTAGTGTTAGGGTTACGGTTGAGGTTAGGGTGAGGGTTAAGGTGAGATTGAGGGTTAGTGTTAGGGTTAGGATTAATGTTAGGGTTAGTTTTAGGGTTAGTGTTAGTTTTAGGGTTAGAGTTAGGTATAGGCTTAGGGTTAGACTGAGGGTGAGGTTGAAGGGGAGGTTTAGGGTTAGGGTGAGGGTGAGGATTAGGGTTATGGGGAGGGTTAGGATGAGTGTTAGGGTTAGGATTAGGGCTAGGTTCAGGGCTAGTGTGAGGGTGAGGTTTAGGGTGAGGTTTAGGGTTAGGGTTAGGGTGAGGGTTAGGATGAGGGTTAGGTTTAGGATTAGGGTGAGGGTGAGGGCTAGGGTGAAGGTGAAGTTTAGGGTAAACGTTGGGCTTAGGCTTAGGTTTTGGCTGAGCATACTGTTCAGGGTGAGGGTTTGCTTTAGTGTTAGGGTGAGGTTTAGTGTTAGGGTTAGGGATAGAGTTCGGGTTAGGGTGAGGGTGCGGTTTAGGGTTAGAGTTAGGGTTAGTTTTAGGGTGAGGGTTAGGGTTGGGGTGATGGTAAGGGTAAAAGTGAAGATTAGGCTGGGGGTAAGGGTTACACTAAGGGTGAGGGTTAGGGTTAGGATGAGGGTTAGGGTTAGGTTTAGGGTGAGGGTGAGGGTTAGATTGAGGATTAGTGTTAGGGTTAGTGTGCGGTTTAGGGTGAGGATGAGGGTTAGGGTTAGGGTGAGTGTGAGGGTTAGGGTTAGTGTTAGGTTGAGATTTAGGGTTAGGGTGGTAGTGTTAGTGTTAGGGTGAGGTTGAGGGTTACGGTTAGGGTTAGGATAAATGTTAGCGTTAGGCTTAAGGTATGGGATAGTGTGAGGGTGAGAGTTAGGCTTAGGGTTTGCTTAGAATTAGGGTTAGGTTGATTGTTAGGGTTAGGGTTAGGGATAGGGATAGGCTTAGGGTTAGGCTGAGGGTGAGGGTGAGGTTGAGAGTAAAGTTGAGCGTGAGGGATAGTGTTAGGTATAGGGTGAGTGTTAGGTTTTGGGTTAAGTTTAGGGTTAGGGTGAGGGTTAGGGTAGGGGTTATAGTGAGGGTGAGTGTTTGGGTTAGGTTGAGGTTTAGGGTTAGGGTTAGGGTTAGGGGGAGGGTGAGGTTGAGGGTTAGGTTTATTTTTAGGGTGAGGGTTAGGATGAGTGTTAGGGATAGGATTAGGTTTAGGGTGAGGGCTAGCGTGAGGGTGAGGTTTAGGGTTAAGTTTAGGGTGAGGTTTAGGGTTAGGTTTAGGGTGAGTGTGAGGTTTAGTGTTAGAGTTAGGGTTAGGGTGATGCTGAGGGTGAGGGTTGGGTGAGGGTTAGGGTTAGGTTCAGGGTGAGTGTTAGGATTAGGGTTAGGGTTAGGGTTAGGGTTAGTGTTAGGATTAGTGTTATTGTTAGGGTTAGGGTTAGAGTTAAGGTGAGGTTGAGGTTAAGGGTGAGGGTGAGGGGTAGGTTTATTGTTAGGGTGAGGTTTAGGGTTTGGGTTAGTGTTATGTTGAGGGTTAGGATGAAGGTTAGGGTAACGGTAAGGGTGAGGGTTAGGGTTAGGGTGAGGTTTAGGGTTAGGATTAGGGTTAATGTGAGAGTGAGGGTTAGGATTAGGGTTAGGGTTAGGGTTATTGTTAGGGTTAGGGTTACGGTGACAGTGAGGTTGAAGGTTAGTGTTAGAGTTAGGGTGAGGTTTTTAGTGTTAGGGTTAGGGTTAGAGATAGCGTTAGGGTGAGGGTGAGGTTTAGGGGTAGAGTTAGGGTTAGGGTGAAGGTTAGGGTGAGGGTTAGGGTTAGGGTGAAGTTTAAGGTGGGGGTGACGGTAAGGGTAAAGTTGAGGGTTAGGCCTAGGGTGAGGGATACGGTAGGTGAGGGTTAGGTTTAGGTTGAGGGTTAGGGTTAGGGTGAGGGTGAGGATGAGGGTTAAATTGAGTATTAGTGTTAGGGTTAGTGTGATGTTTAGGGTGAGGATGTGGGTAAGGGTTAGGGTGAGGGCTAGGGTGAGGGAGAGGATTAGGGTTGGTGTTAGGGTGAGGTTAGGGTTAGGGTGAGGGTTATGGTTAGTATTAGGGTTAGGGTTAGGTTCAGTGTTAGGGTTATGGTTAAGGTTAGTGTAGGGTTAGGGTTAGGGTTAGGGTTATTGTTAGGGTTAGGGTTAGGATGAGGTTTAGGTTTAGGGTTAGAGTTAGGGTTAGTGTGAGTGTGAGGTTTAGGGTTAGAGTTAGGGTTAGTGTTAGGGTTAGGGCTAGGGTGAGTGTTAGGGTTAGGGATAGGCTTAGGCTTTGGCTCAGGCTTAGCCCCAGCATATGGGTGATGGTTAGGGTTCGGTTTAGGGTTGGGGTTAAGTTTAGGGTTAGGGTGAGGATTAGGATTAGGTTTAGGGTTAGGATTAGGGTTAGGCTGAGGTCTAGGGTGAGGATTAGGCTGAGGGTTAGGGATAGGGTTAGGTTTAGGATTAGGTTTAGGGTGAGGGTGAATGTGAGTGTTAGAATTAGGGTTAGGTTTAGGCTTAAGATTAGGGTGAAGGTTGGGGTTAGGGTTTTGTTAGGGTGAGGGTGAGGCTGAGGATTAGGTTTAGGTTGAGGGTTAGGTTTAGGTTTAGGGTTAGTGTTAGTGTTATGGTTAGGGTTACAGTGAGGGTTAGGGACTAGGTTTAGAGTTATTGTTAGGGTTAGGGTTAAGGTTACAGTTACAATGAGGGTGAGGGTGAGGATTAGCGTTAGCATTATGGTGAGATTTAGTGTTAGGATTAGGGTTAGAGGTAGGTTTAGGTTGAGGATGAGGTTTAGGGGTAGAGTCAGGGTTAGGGTGGGGTTTAAGTTGAGGGTTAGGGTTAGGGTGAGGGTTAGGGTGGGAGTGACGGTACGGGTAAACATGAGGATTAGGCTGAGGTTGTGGGTTATCGTAAGGGTGAGGGTTAGGGTTAGGGTGTGAATTAGGGTTAGGGGTAGGGTGAGGGTGAGGGTTAGATTGAGTATTAGTGTTAGGGTTAGTGTGAGGTTTATGGTGAGGATGAGTGTTAGGGTTAGGGTGAGGCCTAGGGTGAGGGTGAGGGTTAGGGTTAGGGTTAAGTTGAGGTTTAGGGTTAGGGTGATGGTTAGGGTTAGTGTGAGGGTTAGTGTTAGGATTAGTGTGAGTGTTCGGTTGAGGGTAAATGTTAGGGTGAGGCTTAAGATAAGGGTTAGTTTTAGAGTTAAGGTTAGGGTTATTGTTAGGGTTAGGTTTAGGGTTATGGTTAAGGTGAGGGTGAGGGTTGGATTTAGTGTTAGGATGAGGTTTAGGTTTAGGGTTAGGGTTAGAGTTAGGGTTAGGGTGAGAGTGAGGTTTAGGGTTAGAGTTAGGGTTAGTGTGAGGGTTAGGGTTAGGGTGAGGGTTAGGGTTAAGGCTAGGCTTAGGCTTAGGCTTAGGCTTAGGCCGAGCATGAGGGTGAGGGTTAGGGTTAGGTTTAGGGTGAGGGTTAGGGTTAGGGTTAGGGTGAGGTTTAGGATGAGGTTTAGGGTTAGGATTAGGGTTAGGTTGAGGGCTAGGGTGAGGCTTATAGTGAGGGTTTGGGTAAGGTTAAGGTTATGTTTAGGATTAGGTTTAGGGTGAGGGTGAGTGTGAGGGTTAGGGTTAGGGTTAGGGTTAGGTTTACAGTGAGGGTTAGGATTAGGGGTAGGTTTAGGCTTAGGGTTAGGCTGAGTGTGAGGGTGGGGGTGAGGATTAGTATTAGGGTTAGGGTTTGGGTTATGGTTAAGTTTCGGGTTAGGGTTAGTGTTAGAGCTAGGTTTAGGGTTAGAGTTACAGGGAGGGTTAGGTTAGGGTTAGGGATAGGCTTAGGTTTAGACTGAGGGTGAGGGTGGGAGTGAGGATTAGGGTTAGAGTTAGGGTTAGAGTTAGGGTTATTTTTAGTGTTATGGTTAGGGTTAAGTTTTAGGTGAGGGTGAGGCTGAGGGTGAGGTTTATGTTTAGGGTTAGTGTTAGGGTTAGGTTTAGTGGTATTGTTATATTTAGTGTTAGAGTTATGGTGAGGTTGAGGGTTCGGGTGAGAGTTAGGGTAAGGGTGAGGTTTAGGGTGAGGTTTAGGGTGAGGGTTAGGGTTAGGGTAAGGGTGAAGTTTAGGGTTAGAGTTACCGTTATGGGGATGGTTAGGTTGAGGTTTAGGGTTAGGGTTAGTGTTAGGGTTAGGGTGATTGTGAGGGTTAGTTTGAGGTTTAGGGTTACGATTAGGTTTAGGATTAGGGTTAGGGTAAGGGTAAGTGTGAGGGTTAGGGTGAGGGTTAGGCTTAGGCTTAGGGTTAGGCTGAGGGTGAGTGTGGGGTTGAGGATTAGGGTTAGGGTTAGGGTTTGTGTTATTGTTAGTATTAGTGTTAGAGCTACAGAGAGGGTGAGTGTGCGGGTGAGGGTTAGGTTTAGGGTTAGGGTGGGGTTTAGGGTTTGGGTTAGGGTTAGGTTGATGGTGAGGGTGAGGGTTAGGGTTAGATATAGGGTTAGGGGGAGGGTTAGGGTGAGCGTTAGTGTGATGCTTAGTGTTAGGGTTAGGGTGAGGGTGAGGCTTAGGTTGAGGTTTAGGGTTAGGGTTAGGGTTAGTGTGAGGGTTTGTGTTAAGGTTAGGGTTAGTGTTTGACTGAGGGTAAGTGTTAGGGTGAGGTTTGGGTTAGGGTCAGTGTTATGGTTTTGGTGAGGTTTCGTGTTAGGTTTAGGGGTTGGGTTAGGGTTAGGGTGAGGCTTAGGGTCAGAGTGAGGCTGAGGGTGAGGGTCAGGGCTAGGGTTATTTTTAGGGTTAGGGTTAATGTGATGGTTAGGGTGAGGGTTAGTTTTAGGATTAGGAATAGGCTTAGGGTTAGGGTGAGTGTGAGGTTTAGGGTTAGGGTTAGGGTGAGAGTTAGAGTTCCAGTTAAGTTTAGGGTTAGGTTGAGGGTTAGGGTACGGGTTAAGGTGAGGTTGAGGGTTAGGGATAGTTTGAGCATTAGGGTTAGGTTAGGGTTAGGGTGAAGTTGAGTGTGAGAGTTAGGGTTAGTGTTAGGGTGAGATTGAGGGTGAGGGTTAGGGTTATTGTTAGGGTGAGGGTTAGGATGAGTGTTAGGGTTAGGATTAGGGTTAGAGTGATGGCTGGCATGAGGGTGAGGTTTAGGGTTAAGGTTACGGTGAGGTTTAGCGTTAGGGTAAGGGTTAGGGTTAGGGTGAGGGTGAGCTTTAGGGTTAGAGTTAGGGTTAGGGTGAGGCTGAGGGTGAGGGTTGGGTTAGGTTTAAGGTTAGGTTTAGGCTTAGGGTTAGGCTTAGGCCGAGCATAAGGGGGAGGGTAAGTGTTAGGTTTAGAGTGAGGTTTAGGATGAGGTTTAGGGTTAGGATTAGTTTTAGGGTGAGGTCTAGGGTGAGGGTTAGGGTGAGGGTTGGGGTTAGAGATAGGATTAGGTTTAGGATTTGGGGTATGGTGAGTGTGAGTGTGAGGGTTAGGCTAAGGGTTAGGGTTAGGCTTAGGGTTAGGGTGAGGGTTAAGGTTAAGATTTGGGTTAGGGTGAGTGTGAGGCTGAGGATTAGGTTTAGGTTTAAGGTTAGGTTTAAGGTTTGTTTTAGCGTTAGGGTTAGGGTTAGGTTTAGGGTTACAGTTAGGGTTAAAGGGAGGGTTAGGGTTAGGGTTAGGCTGAGGGTGAGGTTGGGGTTGAGGATTAGGGTTAGGGTTAAGTTTAGGGTTAGTCCTATTGTTAGTGCTATGGTTAGGGTTAAGTTTTCAGTGAAGGTGAGTCTGAGGGTGAGGGTTATGTTTAGGGTTAGGGTTAGGGTTAGTGTTGTTAGGGACAGGATTAGAGTTAGGGTGAGTTAGAGGGTGAGGGTGAGGGTTAGGGTTACGGTGAGTTTTAGGGTTATGGTGAGGGTGAGGTTTAGCGTTAGAGTTAGCGTTTGGGGGAGGTTTTGGGGGAGGTTTATGGTTAGGGTTAGTGTTAGGGTTAGGGTGAGTGTGAGGGTTAAGTTGAGGTTTAGAGATAGGGTTAGGTTTACGATTAGGGTTAGGGTGAGCATGAGTGTGAGGGTTAGGGTGAGGGTTAGGCTTAGGCTTAGTTTTAGGCTGATGGTGAGGGTGGGGGTGAGGATTAGGGTTAGGGTGATGGTTAGGGTTAGGCTTAGTGTTATTTTTAGAGTTAGCATTAGAGTTTTGGTGAGGGTGAGGGTGCGGTTGAGGGTTAGTGTTAAGGTTAGGGTGGGTTTTAGGGTTAGGGTTAGGGTTAGGGTTAGGTGGAGGGTGAAGTTTACGGTTAGATACAGGGTTAGGGGGAGGGGTAGGTTGAGGGTTAGGGTTAGGGTTTGTGTTAGGGTTAGGGTGAGGGTGAGGGTTAGGGTTAGGGTTAGGGTTAGGGTGAGGTTTAGGGTTAGGGTTAGGGTTTGGTTTAGAGTTATGGTGAGGGTGAGGGTGCGGGTGAGTTTGAGGGTTAAAGTTTCAGGTAAGGCTTGTGGTTAGGCTTAGGGTTAGGCTGAGGGTGAGGGTGAGTGTGAGGGTTAGGGATAGGGTGAGGGTTTCGGATAGGGTTCTAGGGAGGGTTAGGATGAGGGTTAGGGTTAGGAGTAGGGTTAGGGTGAGGGCTAGGGTGAGGATGAGGTTTAGGTTTATGGTTAGGGTGAGGTTTATGTTTAGGGTTAGGGTTAGGGTTAGGGTGAGAATGGGGTTTAGGGTTAGAGTTAGGGATAAGGAGAGGCGGAGGTTGAGGGTTAGGGTGAGGGTTAGGATTAGGATTAAGGTAAGGGTAAGGTGAGTGTGAGGGTTAGGGTTAGGGTGAGGGTTAGGGTTAGGGTTAAGTTGAAAGTTAGGGTTCAGGTAAAATTTAGGGTTAGGGTGAGGGTTAGAGTTAGTGTTAAGTTGAGCGTGAGGATTAGGGTTAGGTTGAGTGTTAGGTTTAGGTTTAGGTTTAGGGTGAGGTTTAGGGTTTGGGTTAGGGAGAGTTTTAGGATGACAAGTAGGGTTAGGATTAGGGTTAGGATGAGGTATAGGTTGAGGGTGAGGGTTAGGTTTAGTGTTAGGGTGACTTTTAGTGTTAGGTTTAGGCCTTAGGGTGAGGGTTAGGATGAGGTTTAGGGTTAGAGTAAGTGTGAGGGTAAGGGTTAGGTTGAGGGTTAGGTTTAGGATTAGCGTTAGTGTGAGTTTGAGGATTAGGATTAGGGTTAGGTTTAGGGTTATTGTTAGGGATAGGGTTAGGGTTACGATTATGGTGAGGTTGAGGTTTAGGGTTAGGGTTAGGGTGAGGTTTTTAGTGTTATGGTTTGGGTTAGAGTTAGATTTAGCGTGAGGTTCGGGTTACTGTGAGGGTTATTGTTAGGGTTAAGTTTTGGGTTACGGTGAGGGTTATGGTTAGGGTTAGGGTTAGGGTTAGGATTAGGGTTGGGGTTAGGGTGAGATTTAGTAGTTTAGGGTGAGGGTGGGATTTATGGTTAGAGTTAGGGTTAGGGTGAGGGTTAGTGTGGGGTTTAGGGTTAGGGTTCAGATTAGGCTGAGGGTTAAGGTGGGGGTCATGATAAGGTTAAATGTGAGGGTTAGGCCTAGGGTGAGGGTTAGGGTTAGGGTGAGGGCTAGGGTGAGGGTGAGGATTAGGATTAGTGTTAGGATTAGGCTGAGGGTGAGGTTGAGGGTAAGGGTTAGGTTTAGGGTGAGTGTTAGGGTTAGGATTAGTGGGAGGGTTAGGATGAGGGTTAGGGTTAGGTTTAGGGTTAGTGTAAGGGCTAGGATAAGGGTAGGTTTAGAGTTAGGGTTAGGGTCAGGTTTAGGGTTAGGGTTAGGCTAAGGGTTATGGTGAGGGTGAGGTTTAGGGTTAGAGTTAGGGTTAGGATGAGGCTGAGGGTGAGGGTTAGGGTTAGGCTTAGTGTTAGGGTTAGGGTTAGGGTGAGGGTTAAGGTGAGATTGAGGGTTAAGGTTAGGGTTAGTTTTAGGCTTAGGATTAGGCTGAGTGTGAGGGTGAAGCTGAGTGTTAGGGTTAGGGTGAGGGTTAGGGTTAGGGTTATGGGGAGGGTTAGTATGAGGGTTAGGGTTAGGATTAGGGCTAGGATGTGGGCTAGGGTGAGGGTGAGGTTTAGGGTTAGGTTTAGGTTGAGGTTTAATGTTAGGGATAGAGTGAGTGTTAGGATGAGGGTTAGGTTTAGGATTAGGGTTAGCATTAGGGCTAGTGTGAGGTTGATGGTTAGGGTAAGCGTTAGGCTTAGGCTTAGGTTTAGGCTGAGCATGTGGTTGAGGGCGAGGATTAGCTTTAGGGTTCTGTTGAGGTTTAGTGTTAGGGTTAGGGATAGAGTTCGGGTTAGGGTGAGGGTGAGGTTTAGGGGTAGAGTTAGGGTTAGGATGAGGGTTAGGTTTAGGGTGAGGGTTAGGGTGGGGGTGATGGTAAGGGTAAATGTGAAGTTTAGGCTGAGGGTGAGGGTTACAGTAAGGGTGAGGGTTAGGGTTAGGTTGAGGGTTAGGGTCAGGGTTAGGGTGAGGGTGAGGCTTAGATTGAGGATTAGTGTTAGGGTTAGTGTCGGGTTTAGGGTGAGGATGAGGCTTAGGGTTAGGGTGAGGGTAGGGTGAGTGTGAGGGTTAGGGTCAGTGTTAGGGTGATGGTTAGTGTTAGGGTGATGGTTAGGGTTAGTGTTAGTGTGAGGTTTAGGGATGGGTTAGGGTTAGGATCAATGTTAGGGTTAGGCTTAAAGTGAGGCTTAGGGTGAGGGTGAGCGTCAGGGTTAGGGTTTGATTGGGATTTGGGTTAGGGTGAGTGTGAGGGTTAGGGTTAGGGATAGGGATAGGCTTAGGTTTAGGCTGAGGGTGAGGGTGAGTGTGAGGCTTAGAGTTAGGGTGAGGGATAGGGTTAGGGTGAGAGTTAGGGTTTGGGTTAAGTTTAGGGTTAGGGTGAGGGTTAGGGTAGGGGTTACAGTGAGGGTGAGGGTTAGGGTTAGGTTGAGGGTTAGGGTTAGGTTTAGGGTTAGGGTGAGGGTGAGGATTAGGGTTAAGGTTATTTTTAGGATGAGGTTTAGGGTGAGTGTCAGGGTTAGGATTAGGGTTAGGGTGAGGGCTAGCATTAGGGTGAGGTTTAGGGTTAAGGTTAGGGTGAGGTTTAGGTTTAGAGGTTAGGTTAGGGTGAGGCTGAGTGTGAGTGTTGCGTTAGGGTTAGGTTTAGGTTGACGGTGAGTGTTAGGATTAGGGTTAGTGTTAGGGTTAGGGTTAGGTTCAAGGTAAGGATTAGTGTTATTGTTAGGGTTAGGGTTAGAGTTAAGGTGAGGTTGAGGGTGAGGGTGACGGTGAGGGGTATGTTTATTGTTAGGGTGAGTTTTAGGTTTAGGGTTAGTGTTAGGGTGAGGGTTAGGATGAGGCTTAGGGTTACGGTAAGGGTGAGGGTTAGGGTTAGTCTGAGGGTTAGGGTCAGGATTAGGATTAATGTGAGGTTGAGGGTTAGGATTAGGGTTAGGGTTAGGGTTATTGTTAGGTTTAGGGTTACGGTTACAGTGAGGTTGAGGGTTAGGGTTAGAGTTAGGGTGAGGTTTTTAGTGTTAGGGTTAGGGATAGGGATAGGATTAGGGTGAGGGTGAGGTTTAGGGGTAGAGTTAGGGTTAGGGTGAATGTTAGTGTGAGGGTTAGGGTTAGGGTGAGTGTGAGGGTGATGGTTAGATTGAGGATTAGTGTTAGGGGTAGTGTGAGTTTGAGGTTGAGGATGAGGTTTAGGCTTAGGGTGAGGGCTAGGGTGAGGGTGAGGATTAGGTTTAGTGTTAGGTTTAGGGTGAGGGTTATGGTTAGGGTTTGGGCTAGGTTTAGGTTTAGGTTTAGTGTTACGGTTAGGGTTTGGTTTAGGGTAAGGTTAGGGTAAGGGTTTTTGTTAGGGTTATTATTAGGGTTAGGGTTAGGATGAGGTTTAAGTTTACATTTCGGTTTAGAGTTAGGATTAGTTTTAGGGTGAGGTTTAGAGTTAGAGTTAGGGTGAGTGTTAGGGTTAGAGTTAGGGTTAGCGTTAGGTTTAGGGTTAGCCTTAGGCTTTGGCTTAGACTTAGGCCCAGCATGTGGGTGAGGGTTACTGTAAGGGTTAGGGTGAGTGTTAAGGTTAGGGTTAGGGTGAGGATTAGGATGAGGTTTAGGGTTAGGATTAGGTTTAGGCTGAGGAGTAGGGTGAGGGTTAGGGTGAGGGTTAGGCTTAGGGTGAGGGTGAGGTTTAGGGTTTGATTTAGGGTTAGGGGGAGTGTTAGTTCGAGGTTAGGGTTAGGGTTAGTGTTAAGGAAAAGGTTAGGTTGATGGATACGTTGAGGTTTTGGGTTAGGGTTAAGGTTAGGGTTAGGATTAGGGTTAGGCTGAAGGTGAGTGTGAGGTTTAGGGTTAGGCTTAGGGTTAGGTTTAGGTTTAGGGTTAGGATTAGTGTTATTGTTAGGGTTAGGGTTAGATTTATGGTAAGGTGAGGGTGAGGGTGAGGGTGAAGTTTAGGGTTAGGGTTAGGGTGAGGTTTATAGTTAGGGTTAGGATTAGGGTTAGGGTGAGGGTGAGGTTTAGGGTTAGATTTTGGGTTGGGGCAGTATTAGTTCGAGGGTTAGGGTTACGGTTAGGGTTAGGGTTAGGGTTAAGGGTAGGTTGATGGTTATGTTGAGGTTTTGGGTTAGGATTAGGGTTAGGGTTAGGATTAGGGTTAGGGTGATGGTGAATGTGAGGGTTAGGGTTAGGCTTAGGCTTAGGCGTAGGGTTAGGATGAGGGTGAGGGCGGGGGTGAGGATTAGGGTTACGGTGATGGTTAGGGTTAGGGTTAGGTTGAGGGTTAGAATGAGGGTTAGGTTTAGGATTAAGTTTAGGGTGAGGGCTTGGGTAAGGGTGAGGATTAGGGTAAGGCTTAGGCTTAGGGTTAGGCTGAGCTTGAGCGTGAGGGTGAGGGTTTCGGTTAGGGTGATGGTTAGGTTTACGGTTAGGGTGAGGGTTAGTATGAGGTTTAGGGTTAGGGTGTGGGTTAGGGTGATTATGATGGTAAGGGTAAAGGAGAGGTTTTGGCTGAGCGTGCATGTTAAGATAAGTGTTAGGGTTAGGGTTATTTTTCGGGTTAGGGTAAGGGTTAGAGTTAGGGTTTTGGTGAGGGTTAGATTGAGGATTCAGTTTAGGGTTAGTGTGAGGTTTAGGGTGAGGATAAGGTTTAGGGTTAGCGTGAGGGTGAGGGATAGAATTAGGGTTAGGGTGGGGGCTAGGGTGAGGGTGAGGTTTAGGTTTAGGGTTAGGGTGAGGGCTAGGGTGAGTGTTAGGGTGAGGTTTAGTGTTAGGGATAGGGTTAGGTTTAGGATTAGGTTTAGGGTGAGGGTGAGTGTGAGGGTTAGGGTGAGGGTTAGGATTAGGCTTCGGGTTAGGGTGCAAACTAGGGGTAGGGTTTGGGTTAGGGTTACAGTGAGGGTTAGGGTTAGGGATAGGATTAGGCTTTGGGTTAAGCTGAGGGTGAGGGTGGGGTTTGGTTTTGGTTATTGTTAGTGTTATGGTTAGGGTTAAGTTTGCAGTGAGGGTGAGGCTGAGGGTGAGGGTTTTGGTTAGGGTTAGTGTTTGGGTTAATGTTATTATTAGGGTTATGGTTAGAGTTACGGTGAGGTTGAGGGTGAGGGTGAGGGTTAGGGTTAGGGTGAGGTTTAGGTTTAGGGTTAGGTTTAGTGTTAGGGTGAGGGTGAGGTTTAGGGTTTGATATAGGGTTAGGGGGAGGTTTAGGGGGAGGGTTAGGTTTAGGGTTAATGTTAGGCTTAGGGTGAGGGTGAGAGTTACGTTGAGGTTAAGGGTTAGGGTTAGTGTGAGATTTAGTATTAGGGTTAGGGTTAGTGTTAGGGTTAGGGTGAGCGTTTGGGTTAGGGTGAGGGTTATGTTTAGGGTGAGGGTTAGGGGTAGTGTTAGGGTTATTGTTAGGGTTAGGGTTAGGGTTACGGTTACAGTGAGGGTGAGAGTGAGGGTTAGGTTTAGGATGAAGTTTGGTGTTATGTTAAGGTTAGAATTAGGGTTACGTTGAGACTGAGGTTTATGTTTACAGTTAGGCTTAGTGTTAGTTTTAGGTTTAGGGTGACGGTTAGGGTTAAGCTTAGGCTTCAGCTTAGGCTTAGGCTTAGGCCGAGCATGAGGGTGAGGGTTAGGGTTAGGGTTAGAATGAGGGTTAGGGTTAGGGTTAGGGTGAGGTTTAGGATGAGGTTTAGGGTTAGGATTAGGGTTAGGATGAGGGCTAGGGTGAGGGTGAGGGTAAGGTATAGGGTTACGTTTAGGATTAGGGTTAGGTTGAGATTGAGGGTGAGTGTAAGGATTAGGGTTAGGATTAGGATTAGGCTTCGGGTTAGGGTGCGGACTAGGGGTAGGGTTTGGGTTAGGGTTTCGGTGAGTGTTAGGGTTAAGGATAGGGTTAGGCTTTGGGTTAAGCTGAGGGTGAGGGTGGGTTTGGTTTAGGTTATTGTTAGTGTTATGGTTAGGGTTAAGTTTGCAGTGAGGGTGAGGCTGAGGGTGAGGGTTATGGTTATGGTTAGGGTTTAGGTTAATATTTTTATTAGGGTTAGGGTTAAACTTACGGTGAGATTGAGGGTGAGGGTGAGGGTTAGGGTTAGGTTCAGAGCTACGGAGAGGGTTAGGGTGCGGGTGAGGGTTAGTTTTAGGGTTAGGGTGGGGTTTAGGGTTAGGGTTAGGGTTAGTGTTAGTGTGAAGATGAGGTTTAGGGTTAGATATAGGGTTAGGGGGAGGGTTGGGGGAGGGTTAGGGTGAGGCTTAGTGTTAGTGTTTGGGTGAGGGTGAGGGTTAGGTTAAGGTTTAGGGTTAGGGTTAGGGTTAGTGTGAGGGTTAGTGTTAAGGTTAGGGTTAATGTTTGGGTGAGGTTAAGTGTTAGGATGAGGGTTTGGGTTAGGGTGAGGTTATGGTTTTGGTGAGGTTTAGTGTTAGTGTTAGGGTTAGGGTTAGGATGAGGGTGAGGCTTAGGGTTAAAGTTAAGGTTAGAGTGAGGCTGAGGGTGAGGGTGAGGGTTAGGGTTAGGGTTATTGTTAGGATTAGGGTTAATGTGATGGTTAGGTTGAGGGTTAGGTTTAGTTTTAGGGTTGGGATTAGGATTAGGCTTAGGGTTAGAATGAGTGTGAGGTTTAGGGTGAGGGTAAGAGTTAGGCTTAGGGTTTGGCTGAGGGTGAGGCTGAGGGTTAGGGTTAGGGTTAGGTTTAGGGTTAGGGTTAGGGTGAGAGTTAGGGTTCCGGTTAAGTTTAGGTTTAGGGTGAGGGTTAGGGTACGGGTTAATTTGAGGGTGAGCATTAGGTTTAGGTTGAGCTTTAAGATTAGATTAGGGTTAAGGTTAGGATTAGGGTGAGGGTGAAGTTTAGATTTAGGGTGAGGTTTAGTGTTAGGGTTAGGGTTAGGGTGAGGGTGTGGTTTAGGATTAGAGTTAGGTTTACGGTGAGGCTGAGGGTGAGGGTTAGGGTTAGGGTTAGTGTTAGATTTAGGGCTAGGGTGAGGGTTAGTTTTAGGATTAGGATTAAGGTTAGGTTTAGGGTTAGGATGAGGGCTAGGGTGAGGTTGAGGGGTAGGGTTAGTGTAAGGGTGAGGTTTATGGGTAGCGTTAGGGTTAGGTTGAGGGTTTGGATGAGAGTTAGGATTACAGTGAGGGTGAGGGTTAGGGTTAGTTTGAGGGTTAGGGTTAGGATTACGGTTATGGTGAGGGTGAGTGTTAGGATTAGGGTTAGGCTTAGGTTTAGGGTTAGGGTTAGTGTTATTGTAAGCTTTAGGTTTAGATTTATGGTAAGGGTGAGGGTGAGGGTGAGGGTGAACGTTAGGGTTAGGGTTAGGGTGAGTTTATGGTTAGGGTTAGGATTAGGTTAAGGGTGAGGGTGAGGTTTAGGGTTAGATTTAGGGTTAGGGGGAGTGTTAGTTCGAAGTTAGGGTTAGGGTTAGTTCTAAGGTTAAGGTTAGGTTGATGGTTACGTTGAGGTTTTGGATTAGGGTTATGGTTAGGGTTAGGATTAGGGTTAGGGTGAGGGTGAGTATGAGGTTAGGGTTAGGCTTAGGCTTAGGTTTAGGGTTAGGCTGAGGGTGAGGGTGGGGGTGAGGATTAGGGTTAGGGTGATGGTTAGGGTTAGGGTTAGTGTGAGGGTTAGAATGAGGGTTAGGATTAGGATTAAGGTTAGGGTGAGGGCTAGGGTGAGGGTGAGGATTAGGGTAAGGCTTAGGCTTAGGGTTAGGCTGAGCTTGAGTTTGAGGGTGAGGGTTTTGGTTAGGGTGAGGGTTAGTATGAGGTTTAGGGTTAGGGTGTGGGTTAGGGTTAGGGTTTGGATGAGGGTTAGGGTTACAGTGAGGTTGAGGATTAGGGTTAGGTATAGGGTTAGGGTTAGCATTAGGGTTAGGGTGAGGGTGAGTGTTAGGATTAGGGTTAGGATTAGGTTTAGGTTTAGGATTAGTGTTATTAGTGTTATTGTTAGGTTTAGGGTTAGATTTATGTTGAGGGTGAGGGTGAAGGGTGAGGGTTAGAGTTATGGTGAGGTTTATTGTTAGTGTTAGGATTAGGGTTAGGGTGAGGGTGAGATTTAGGGTTAGATTTAGGGTTTTGGTGAGGATTAGGGTTAGGATTAGGGTGAGAGTTTGGCTTGAGCTTAAGTTTAGATTTAGGGTGAGGGTTAGGGTTAGGTTGAGGGTTAGGTTTAGGGACAGTGTGATGGTTAGAGTTAGGGTTAGGGTTAGGATTAGGATTAGAGTTAGGATTAAGGTTAGGGTGAGGACTACAGTGTGGTTAAGTGTTAGTGTTAGGGTTAGGGTGAGGGTTTGGATGAGGGTTAGGGTTACAGTGAGGGTGAGGATTAGGGTTAGGTTGAGTGTTAGCGTTAGGATTAGGGTTAGGTTGAGGGTGAGTGTTAGGATTAGGGTTAGGCTTAGGGTTAGGTTTAGGTTTAAGGTTAAGATTAGTGTTATTGTTAGGATTAGGGTTAGATTTATGGTAAGGTGAGGGTGAGGGTGAGGGTGAGGTTAGGGTTAGGGTTAGGGTGAGGTTTATTGTTAGGATTAGGATTAGGGTTAGGGTGAGGGTGAGGTTTAGGGTTAGATTTTGGGTTAGGGGGAGTGTTAGTTCCAGGATTAGGGTTAGGGTTAGGGTTAAGGGTAGGTTGATGGTTATGTTGAGGTTTTGTGATAGGATTAGGGTTAGGGTTAGGATTCGGGTTAGGGTGAGGGTGAGGGTGAGGGTTAGGGTTAGGTTTGGCTTAGGCTTAGGGTTAGGCTGAGGGTGAGGGCGAGGCTGAGGATTAGGGTTACAGTGATGGTTAGGTTTCGGGTTAGGTTGAGGGTTAGAATGAGGGTTAGGGTTAGGATTAAGTTTAGGGTGAGGGCTTGGGTGAGGGTGAGGATTAGGGTAAGGCTTAGGGTTAGGGTTAGGCTGATCTTGAGGTTGAGGGTGAGGGTTTCGTTAGGGTGATGGTTAGGTTTACGGTTAGGGTGAGGGTTTGTATGAGGTTTAGATTTAGAGTGATTATGATGGTAATGGTAAAGGAGAGGTTTTGGCTGAGCATGAGTGTTAATTTAAGGGTGAGGTTTAGGGTTAGGTTTAGGGTTAGGGTAAGGTTTAGTGTTAGGGTTAGGGTGAGGGTTAGATTGAGGATTCAGTTTAGGGTTAGTGTGAGGTTTAGGGTGAGGATGAGGGTTAGGGTTAGGGTGAGGGTGAGGGATAGAATTAGGGTTAGGCTTAGCTTTAGGGTTAGGATTAGTGTTATTTTTAGGGATAGTTTTAGATATATGTTAAGGGGGAGGGTGAGGGTGAGGGTGAAGGTTAGGGTTAGGGTTAGGGTGAGGTTTATGGTTAGGGTTAGGATTAGGTTTAGGGTGAGGGTGAGGTTTAGGGTTAGATTTAGGGTTAGGGGGAGTGTTAGTTCCAGGTTAGGGTTAGGGTTAATGTTAAGGTTAAGGTTAGGTTGATGGTTACGTTGAGGTTTTGGGTTAGGGTTATGGTTAGGGTTAGGATTAAGTTTAGGGTGAGTGTGATAGTGAGGGTTAGGGTTAGGCTTAGGCTTAGGGTTAGGCTGAGGGTGAGGGTGGGGGTGAGGATTAGGGTTAGGGTGATGGTTAGGATTAGGGTTAGGTTGAGGGTTAGAATGAGGGTTAGGATTAGGATTAGGGTTAGGGTGTGGGCTAGGGTGAGGGTGAGGATTAGGGTAAGGCTTAGGCTTAGGGTTAGGCTGAGCTTGAGGTTGAGGGTGAGGGTTTCGGTTAGGGTGAGGGTTAGTATGAGGTTTAGGGTTAGGGTGTGGTTTAGGGTGAGGGTTTGGATGAGGGTTAGGGTTACAGTGAGGTTGAGGATTAGGGTTAGGTATAGGGTTAGGGTTAGGATTAGGGTTAGGGTGAGGGTGAGTGTCAGGATTAGGGTTAGACTTAGGTTTAGGGTTAGGTTTAGGGTTAGGATTAGTGTTATTGTTAGGGTTAGGGTTAGATTTATGGTGAGGGTGAGGGTGACGTTTAGAGTTAGAGTTAGAGTGAGGTTTATGGTTAGTGTTAGGATTAGGGTTAGGGTGAGGGTGTGGTTTAGGGTTAGATTTAGGGTTAGGGTGAGGATTAGGGTTAGGATTAGGGTGAGAGTTTGGGTTCCGCTTAAGTTGAGGGTTAGGGTGAGGGTTAGGGTTAGGTTGAGGGTTAGGTTTAGGGATAGTGTGATGGTTAGAATTAGGATTAGTGTTAGGGTTAGGATGAGGATTAGAGTTAGGATTAAGGTTAGGGTGAGGACTAGGGTGAGGTTGAGGGTTAGTGTTAATGTTACGGTGAGGTTTTGGATGAGGGTTAGTGTTACAGTGAGTGTGAGGATTAGGGTTAGGTTGAGTGTTAGCGTTAGGATTAGGGTTAGGTTGAGGGTGAGTGTTAGGATTAGGGTTAGGCTTAGCGTTAGGGTTAGGTTTAGGGTTAGGATTAGTGTTACTGTTAGGGTTACGGTTAGATATATGGTAAGGTGAGGGTGAGGGTGAGGGTGAAGGTTAGGGTTAGGGTTAGGGTGAAGTTTATGGTTAGGGTTAGGATTAGGGTTAGGGTGAGGGTGACTTTTAGTTTTAGATTTTGGGTTAGGGGGAGTGTTAGTTCGAGGGTTAGGGTTAGGGTTAGGGTTAGAGTTATGGTTAGGTTGATGGTTATGTTGAGGTTTTGGATTAGGATTAGGGTTAGGGTTAGGATTAGGGTTAGGGTGAGGGTGAGTGTGAGGGTTAGGGTTAGGCTTAGGCTTAGGCTTAGGGTTAGGCTGAGGATGAGGGCGGGGGTAAGGATTGGGGTTAGGGTGATGGTTAGGGTTAGGGTTGGGTTGAGGGTTAGAATGAGGGTTAGGGTTAGGATTAAGGTTAGGGTAAGGGTTTGGGTGAGGGTGAGGATAAGGGTAAGGCTTAGGCTTAGGGTTAGGCTGATCTTGAGGTTGAGGGTGAGATTTCGGTTAGGGTGATGGTTAGGTTTACGGTTAGGGTGTGGGTTTGTATGATTTTTAGGGTTAGGGTGATTATAATGGTAAGGGTAAAGGAGAGGTTTTGGCTGAGCATGAATGTTAAGATAAGAATGAGGGTGAGGGTTAGGTTTAGGGTTAACGTAAGGGTTACTGTTAGGGTTAGGGTGAGGGTGAGATTGAGGATTCAGTTTAGGGTTAGTGTGAGGTTTAGGGTGAGGATGAGGGTTAGGGTTAGGGTGAGGGTGAGGGATAGAATTAGGGTTTCGCTTAGGTTTAGGTTTAGGATTAGTGTTATTGTTAGGGTTAGGTGTAGATTTATGGTAATTGTGAAGGTGAGGGTGAGGGTGAAATTTAGGGTTAGGGTTAGGGTGAGGTTTATGGTTAGGGTTAGGATTAGGTTTAGGGTGAGGGTGAGGTTTAGGGTTAGATTTAGGGTTAGGGGGAGTGGTAGATCGAGGTTAGGGTTAGGGTTAGTTTTAAGGTTAAGGTTAGGTTGATGGTTACGTTGAGGTTTTGGGTTAGGTTTATGGTTAGGGTTAGGATTAGGGTTAGGGTGAGGGTGAGTGTGAGGGTTAGGGTTAGGCTTAGGCTTAGGCTTAAGGTTAGGCTGAGGGTGAGGTTGGGGGTGAGGATTAGGGTTAAGGTGATTGATAGGGTTAGGGTTAGGGTGAGGGTTAGAATGAGGGTTAGGATTAGGATTAGGGTTAGGGTGAGGGCTAGGGTGAGGGTGAGGATTAGGGTAAGGCTTTGGCTTAGGTTTAGGCTGAGCTTGAGTTTGAGGGTGAGGGTTTCGGTTAGGGTGAGGGTTAATATGAGTTTTAGGGTTAGGGTGTGGGTTAGGGTGAGGGTTTGGATGAGGGTTAGGGTTACAGTGAGGTTGAGGATTAGGGTTAGGTATAGGGTTAGCGTTAGGATTAGGTTAGGGTGAGGGTGAGTGTTAGGATTAGGGTTAGGTTTAGGGTTAGGATTAGTGTTATTGTTAGGGTTAGTGTTAGGATTAGCGTTAGGGTGAGGGTGAGGTTTAGGGTTAGATTTAGGGTTAGGGTGAGGATTAGGGTTAGGATTAGGGTGAGAGTTTGGGTTCCGCTTAAGTTTAGGGTTAGGGTGAGGGTTAGGGTTATGTTGAGTGTTAGGTTTAGGGATAGTGTGATGGTTAGAGTTAGGGTTAGTGTTATGGTTAGGATGAGGATTAGAGTTAGGATTAAGGTTAGGGTGAGGTTGAGGGTTAGTGTTAGGGTTAGGGTGAGAATTTGGATGAGAGTTAGGGTTACAGTGAGGGTGAGGATTAGGGTTAGGTTGAGGGTTAGGGTTAGGGTTAGGGTTAGGGTTAAGGGTAGGTTGATGGTTATGTTGAGGTTTTGGGTTAGGATTAGGGTTAGGGTTAAGATTAGGGTTGGGGTGAGGGTGAGTATGAGGTTTACAGTTAGGGTTAGGCTTAGGCTTAGGGTTACACTGAGGGTGAGGGCAGGGATGAGGATTAGGGTTACAGTGATGGTTAGTGTTAGGGTTAGGTTGAGGGTTAGAATGTGGGTTAGCGTTAGGATTAAGATTAGGGTGAGGGCTTGGGTGAGGGTGTGGTTTTGGGTAAGGCTTAGGCTTAGGGTTAGGCTGAGCTTGAGGTTGAGGGTGAGGGTTTCGGTTAGGGTGATGGTTAGGTTTCGGTTAGGGTGAGGGTTTGTATGAGGTTTAGGTTTAGGTTGTGGGTTAGGGTGATTATGATGGTAAGGGTAAAGGAGAGGTTTTGGCTGAGGGTGAGTGTTAAGATAAGGGTGAGGGTTAGGGTTATTTTTCGGGTTAGGATAAGGGTTAGTGTTAGGGTTTTGGTGAGGGTTAGATTGAGGATTCAGTTTAGGGTTAGTGTGAGGTTTAGGGTGAGGATGAGGGTTAGGGTTAGGGTGAGGGTGAGGGATAGAATTAGGGTTAGGGTGAGGGCTAGGGTGAGGGTGAGGTTTAGGTTTAGGGTTAGGGTGAGGGCTAGGGTGAGTGTTAGGGTGAGGTTTAGTGTTAGGGATAGGGTTAGGTTTAGGATTAAGTTTAGGGTGAGGGTGAGTGTGAGTGTTAGGGTTAGGGTTAGGATTAGGCTTCGGGTTAGGGTGTGGACTAGGGGTAGGGTTTGGGTTAGGGTTATGGTGAGGGTTAGGGTTAGGGATAGGGTTAGGCTTTGGGTTAAGCTGAGGGTGAGGGTGGGTTTGGTTTAGGTTATTGTTAGTGTTATGGTTAGGGTTAAGTTTGCAGTGAGGGTGAGGCTGAGGGTGAGGGTTATGGTTAGGGTTAGGGTTTGGGTTAATGTTTTTATTAGGGTTAGGGTTAAAGTTACGGTGAGATTGAGGGTGAGGGTGAGGGTTAGGATTAGGGTGAAGTTTAGGGTGAGGTTTAGGTTTAGGGTTAGGTTTAGTGTTAGGGTGAGGGTGAGGGTTAGGGTTTGATATAGGGTTAGGGAGAGGGTTAGGGTGAGCGTTAGGGTTAGGGTTAATGTTAGGCTTAGGGTGAGGGTGAGGGTTAGGTTGAGTTTAAGGGTTAGGGTTAGTGTGAGGGTTAGTATTAGGGTTAGGGTTAGTGTTAGGGTTAGGGTAAGTGTTAGGGTGAGCGTTTGGGTTAGGGTGAGGGTTATGTTTAGAGTGATGGTTAGGGGTCGGTTTAGGGTTATTGTTAGGGTTAGGGTTACTGTTATGGTTACAGTGAGGGTGAGAGTGAGGGTTAGGGTTAGGGTTAGGATGAGGTTTAGTGTTATGTTAGGGTTAGAATTAGGGTTAGGTTGAGACTGAGGTTTATGTTTACACTTAGGCTTAGTGTTAGTTTTAGGTTTAGGGTGAGGGTTAGGGTTAGGCTTAGGCTTCGGCTTAGGCTTAGGCCGAGGTTGAGGGTGAGGTTTAGGATGAGGTTTAGGGTTAGGATTAGGATTAGGGTTAGGTCTACGGTGAGGGTTAGGTTGAGGGTTAGGGTTAGGGATAGAGTCAGGTTTAGGATTAAGGTTAGGGTGAGGTTGAGTGTGAGGGTTACGATTAGGGTTAGGATTATGCTTAGGGTTAGGGTGAGGGTTAAGATTAGGGTTTGTGGTATGGTGAGGGTGAGGCTGAGGATTAGGGTTTGGTTTAGGGTTAGATTTAGGGTAAGGTTTAGGGTTAGGGTTAGGGTTCCGGTGCGGGTTTGGGTTAGAGTTAGGGTTACCTTAGGGTTAGGCTGAGGGTGAGGATGGGGGTGAGGGTGAGGGTTATGGTTAGTGTTAGTGTGAGGGTTAGGATGAGGGTTAGGGTTATGATTAGGGTGAGGGTGAGGTTTAGGGTTAGGGTGAGGTTTAGGTTTAGGGTTAGGGTTAGGGTGAGGGTGAGGTTTAGGATTAGAGTTAGGTCTCGGATGAGGCTGAGGGTGAGGGTTAGGGTTAGGGTTAGTGTTATTGTTAGGGTTAGGGTGAGGGTTAATGTGAGGATGAGGGTTAGGCTTAGGGTTAAGAGTAGGTTTAGGGTAAGGTTTAGGGTGAGTGTAAGGATTAGAGTGAGTGTGAGGGTTAGGGTTAGGGTTAGGCTTCGACAGGTTTAGGCTGAGGGTGAGGGTTAGGTTTAGTGTGAGTGTTAGGGTTAGGGTTAGGGTGAAGGTTAGGCTGAGGTTCAGGGTTAAGCTCAGGTTTAGGATTAGGTTAAGGTTTAGGGTGTGTTTGAGGGTTAGGGTTAATGGTAGGCTTCGGCTTAGGGTTAGGCTGAGGGTGAGGGTGAGGGTTAGGGTTAGGGTTAGGGTGATAGTTTGTGTTCGGGTTAAGTTTAGGGTTAGGGTGAGTGTTAGGGTTAGGTTAAGGGTTAGAGTTAGGGATAGTGTGATGGTTAGGGTGAGGGTTAGGGTTAGGATGAGGATTAGGGTTAGGTTTAGGGTTAGGATGAGGGCTAGGGTGAGGTTGAGTGTTATAGGGTTAGTGTTAGGGTGAGGTTTATGGTTAGCGTTAGGGTTAGGGTGAAGGTTTGGGTGAGAGTTAGGATTACAGTGAGGGTGAGGGTTAGTGTTAGTTTGAGGGTTAGGGTTAGGATTAGGGTTAGGGTGAGTGTGAGTGTTAGGATTAGGGTTAGGCTTAGGTTTAGGTTTAGGATTAGTGTTATTGTTAGGGTTAGGTTTAGATTTATGGTAAGCATGAGGGTGAGGATGAGGGTGAAGGTTAGGGTTAGGGTTAGGGTGAGGTTTATGTTTAGGGTTAGGATAAGGTTTAGGGTGAGGGTGAGGGTTAGGGTTAGATTTGGGGTTAGGGGGAGTGTTAGTTCGAGGTTAGGGTTAGGGTTAGTGTTAAGGTTAAGGTTAGGTTGATGGTTACGTTGAGGTTTTGGGTTAGGGTGATGGTTAGGGTTAGGATTAGGGTTAGGGTGAGTGTGAGTGTGAGGGTTAGGGTTAGGCTTAGGCTTAGGCTTAGGGTTAGGCTGAGGGTGAGGGTGGGGGTGAGGATTAGGGTTAGGGTGATGGTTAGAGTTAGGGTTAGTTTGAGGGTTAGAATTAGGGTTAGGATTAGGATTAGGGTTAGGGTGAGGGCTAGGGTGAGGGTGAGGATTAGGATAAGGCTTAGGCTTAGGGTTAGGCTGGGCTTGAGGTTGAGGGTGAGGGTTTCGGTTAGGGTGAGGGTTAGTATGAGGTTTAGGGTTAGGGTGTGGGTTAGGGTGAGGGTTTGGATGAGGGTTAGGGTTACAGTGAGGTTGAGGATTAGGGTTAGGTATAGGGTTAGGGTTAGCATTAGGGTTAGGGTGAGGGTGAGTGTTAGGATTAGGATTAGGGTTAGGTTTAGGGTTAGGTTTAGGGTTAGGATTAGTGTTATTGTTAGGTTTAGGGTTAGATTTATCTTAAGTGTGAGGGTGAGGGTGAGGGTGAAATTTAGTGTTAGAGTTAGGGTGAGGTTTATGGTTAGTGTTAGGATTCTGTTAGTGTGAGGGTGAAGTTTAGGGTTAGATTTAGGCTTAGGGTGAGGATTAGGGTTAGGATTATGGTGAGAGTTTGGGTTCCGCTTAAGTTTAGGGTTAGGGTGAGGGTTAGGGTTAGGTTGAGGGTTAGGTTTAGGGATAGTGTGATGGTTAGAGTTAGGGTTAGGGTTAGGGTTAGGATGAAGACTAGAGTTAGGATTAAGGTTAGGGTGAGGACTAGCGTGAGTTTGAGGGTTAGTGTTAGGGTTAGGGTGAGGGTTTGGATGAGGGTTAGGGTTACAGTGAGGGTGAGGATTAGGGTTAGGTTGAGGGTTAGCGTTAGGATTAGGGTTAGGTTGAGGGTGAGTGTTAGGATTAGGGTAAGGCTTAGCGTTAGGTTTAGGTTTAGGGTTAGGATTACTGTTATTGTTAGGGTTAGGGTTAGATTTATGGTAAGGTGAGGGTGAGGGTGAGGGTGAAGTTTAGGGTCAGGGTTAGGGTGAGGTTTATTGTTAGGGTTAGCATTAGGGTTAGGATGAGGGTGAGGTTTAGGGTTAGATTTTGGGTTAGGGGGAGTGTTAGTTCGAAGGTTAGGGTTAGGGTTAGGGTTAAGGGTAAGTTGATGGTTATGTTGAGGTTTTGGGTTAGGATTATGGTTAGTGTTAGAGTTAGGTTTAGGGTGAGGGTGAGTGTGAGGGTTAGGGTTGGGTTAGGTTTAGGCTTAGGGTTATGCTGAGGGTGAGGGCGGGGTTGAGGATTAGTGTTAAGGTGATGTTTAGGGTTAGGGTTAGGTTGAGGGTTAGAATGAGGGTTAGGTTTAGGATTAAGGTTAGGGTGAGGGCTTGGGTGAGGGTGAGGATTAGGGTAAGGCTTAGGCTTAGGGTTAGGCTGAGCTTGAAGTTGAAGGTGAGGGTTTCGGTTAGGGTGATGGTTAGGGTTACGGTTAGAGTGAGGGTTTGTATGAGGTTTAGGGTTAGGGTGTGGGTTAGGGTGATTATGATGGTAAGGGTAAAGGAGAGGTTTTGCCTGAGGGTGAGTATTAAGATAAGGGTGAGGGTTAGGGTTATTTTTCGGGTTAGGGTAAGGGTTAGTGTTAGGGTTACGGTGAGGGTTAGATTGAGGATTCAGTTTAGGGTTAGTGTGAGGTTTAGGGTGAGGATGAGGGTTAGGGTTAGGGTGAGGGTGAGGGATAGAATTAGGGTTAGGGTGGGGGCTAGGGTGAGGGTGAGGTTTAGGTTTAGGGTTAGGGTGAGGGCTAGGGTGAGTGTTAGGGTGAGGTTTAGTGTTAGGGATAGGGTTAGATTTAGGATTAGGTTTAGGGTGAGGGTGAGGGTGAGGGTTAGGGTTAGGGATAGGGTTAGGCTTTGAGTTAAGCTGAGGGTGAGGGTGGGGTTTGGTTTAGGTTATTGTTAGTGTTATGGTTAGGGTTAAGTTTGCAGTGAGGGTTAGGCTGAGGGTGAGGGTTATGGTTAGTGTTAGGGTTTGGGTTAATGTTATTATTAGGGTTAGGGTTAGAGTTACGGTGAGGTTGAAGTTGAGGGTGAGGGTTAGGGTTAGGGTGAGGTTTAGGGTGAGGTTTAGGTTTAGGGTTAGGTTTAGTGTTAGGGTGAGGGTGAGGTTTAGGGTTTTATATAGGGTTAGAGGGAGGGTTATGGTGAGGGTTAGGGTTAGGGTTAATGTTAGGGTTAGGGTGAGGGTGAGGGTTAGGTTGAGGTTAAGGGTTAGGGTTAGTGTGAGGATTAGTATTAGGGTTAGGTTAAGTGTTAGGGTTAGGGTAAGTGTTAGGGTGAGCGTTTGGGTTAGGGTCAGGGTTATGTTTAGAGTGATGGTTAGGGGTCGGGTTAGGGTTATTATTAGGGTTAGGGTTAGGGTTACGGTTACAGTGAGGGTGAGAGTGAGGGTTAGGTGTTAGGGTTAGGATGAGGTTTAGTGTTATGTTAGGGTTAGAATTAGGGTTAGGTTGAGACTGAGGTTTATGTTTACAGTTAGGCTTAGTGTTAGTTTTAGGTTTAGGGTGAGGGTTAGGGTTAGGCTTAGGCTTTGGCTTAGGCTTAGGCTGATCATGAGGTTGAGGATGAGGGTTAGGATGATGTTTAGGGTTAGGATTAGGGTTAGGGTTAGGTCTACGGTGAGGGTTAGGTTGAGGGTTAGGTTTAGGGATATAGTCAGGTTTAGGATTAAGGTTAGGGTGAGGTTGAGTGTGAGGGTTAGGGTTAGGGTTAGGATTAGGCTTAGGGTTAGGGTGAGGGTTAAGATTAGGGTTTGTGTTGTGGTGAGGTTAAGGCTGAGGATTAGGGTTTGATTTAGGATTAGATTTAGGGTAAGTTTTAGGGTTAGGGTTAGGGTTCCCTTGCGGGTTTGGGTTAGGGTTAGGGTTAGGCTTAGGGTTAGGCTGAGGGTGAGGGTGAGGGTGAGGGTGAGGGTTAGGGTTAGTGTTAGGGTGAGGGTTAGGATGAGGGTTAGGGTTAGGATTAGGAAGAGGGTGAGGTTTAGGTTTAGGGTGAGTTTTAGGGTTAGGGTTAGCGTTAGGGTTAGGGTGAGGTTTAGGATTAGAGTTAGGTCTCTGATGAGGCTGAGGGTGAGGGTTAGGGTTAGGGTTAGTGTTAGAGTTAGGAGTAGGGTGAGGGTTAATGTGAGGGTGAGGGTTAACCTTAGGGTTAAGAGTAGGATTAGGGTAAAGGTTAGTGTGAGTTAAAGTGTTAAAGTGTTAGGGTGAGTGTGAAGGTTAGCTTTAGGGTTAGGCTTCAGCTTAGGTTTAGGCTGAGGGTGAGGGTTAGGTTTAGGGTGAGTGTTAGGTTTAGGGTTAGGGTGAGGGTTAGGCTGAGGGTGATGGTTAAGCTCAGGTTTAGGATTAGGATTAGGTTAAGATTTATGGTGAGTGTGAGTGTTAGGATTAGGGGTAGGCTTCGGCTTAGGGTTAGGCTGAGGGTGAGGGTGAGGGTGAGGGTTAGGGTTTGGGTGAGTGTTAGGGTTAGGGTTAAGGTGAGATTTTGGGTTCGGGTTAATTTTAGGGTTAGGGTGATAGTTAGGGATAGGTTGAGGCTTAGGGTTAGAGATAGTGTGATGGTTAGGGTGAGGGTTAGGTTTAGGATGAGGATTAGGGTTAGGTTTAGGGTTAGGATGAGGGCTAGTGTGAGGTTGAGTGTTATAGTGTTAGTGTTAGGGTGAGGTTTATGGTTAGCGTTAGGGTTAGGGTGAGGGTTTGGATGAGAGTTAGGATTACAGTGAGGGTGAGGGTTAGGGTTGGTTTGAGGTTTAGGGTTAGGATTAGGGTTAGGGTGAGGGTGAGTGTTAGGATTAGGGTTAGGCTTAGGTTTAGGGTTAGGATTAGTGTTATTGTTAGGGTTAGGTTTAGATTTATGGTAAGGGTGAGGGTGAGGGTGAGGGTGAAGGTTAGGTTTAGGGTTAGGGTGAGGTTTATGTTTAGGGTTAGGATTAGGTTTAGGGTGAGGATGAGTGTGAGGGTTAGGGTTAGGCTTAGGCTTAGGCTTAGGGTTAGGCTGAGGGTGAGGGTGGGGGTGAGGATTAGGGTTAGGGTGATGGTTAGGTTTAGGGTTAGTGTGAGGTTAGAGTGAGGGTTAGGATTAGGATTAAGGTTAGGGTGAGGGCTAGGGTGAGGGTGAGGATTAGGGTAAGGCTTAGGATTAGGGTTAGGCTGAGCTTGAGTTTGAGGGTGAGGGTTTCGGTTAGGGTGAGGGTTAGTTTGAGCTTTAGTGTTAGGGTGTGGGTTAGGGTGAGGGTTTGGATGAGGGTTAGAGTTACAGTGAGGTTGAGGATTAGGGTTAGGTATAGGGTTAGGGTTAGGATTAGGGTTAGGGTGAGTGTGAGTGTTAGGATTAGGGTTAGGCTTAGGTTTAGGGTTAGGTTTAGGGTTAGGATTAGTGTTATTGTTAGGGTTAGGGTTAGGTTTATGGTGAGGGTGAGGGTGAAGTTTAGGGTTACAGTTAGGGTGAGGTTTATGGTTAGTGTTAGGATTAGGGTTAGAGTGAGGGTGAGGTTTAGGGTTAGATTTATGCTTAGGGTGAGGATTAGGGTTAGGATTATGGTGAGAGTTTGGGTTCCGCTTATGTTTAGGGTCAGGGTGAGGGTTAGGGTTAGGTTGAGGGTTAGGTTTAGGGATAGTGTGATGGTTAGAGTTAGGGTTAGGGTTAATGTTAGGATGAGGATTAGAGTTAGGATTAAAGTTAGGGTGAGGACTAGCGTGAGTTTGAGGGTTAGTGTTAGGGTTCGGGTGAGGGTTTGGATGAGGGTTAGGGTTACATTGAGGGTGAGGATTAGGGTTAGGTTGAGGGTTAGCGTTAGGATTAGGATTAGGTTGAGGGTGAGTGTTAGGATTAGGGTTAGGCTTAGGGTTAGGGTTAGGTTTAGGGTTAGGATTACTGTTATTGTTAGGGTTAGGGTTAGATTTATGGTAAGGTGAGGGTGAGGGTGAGGGTGAAGTTTAGCGTTAGGGTGAGGTTTATGGTTAGTGGTAGGATTAGGGTTAGGGTGAGGGTGAGGTTTAGGGTTAGATTTAGGCTTAGGGTGAGGATTAGGGTTAAGATTAGGGTGAGAGTTTGGGTTCCGCTTATGTTTAGGGTTAGGGTGAGGGTTAGGGTTAGGTTGAGGGTTAGGTTTAGGGATAGTGTGATGGTTACAGTTAGGGTTAGAGTTAGGGTTAGGATGAGGATTAGAGTTAGGATTAAGGTTAGGGTGAGCACTACGGTGAGGTTGAGGGTTAGTATTAGGGTTAGGGTGAGGGTTTGGATGAGGGTTAGGTTTACAGTGAGGGTGAGGATTAGGGTTAAGTTGAGGGTTAGCGTTAGGATTAGGGTTAGGTTGAGGGTGAGTGTTAGAATTAGGGTTAGGCTTAGGGTTAGGTTTAGGATTAGGGTTAGGATTAGTGTTATTGTTCGGGTTAGGGTTAGATTTATGGTAAGGTGAGGGTTAGGGTGAGGGTGAAAATTAGGTTTAGGGTTAGGGTGAGGTTTATGGTTAGGGTTAGGATACGGTTAGGGTGAGGGTGAAGTTTAGGGTTAGATTTTGGGTTAGGGGGAGTGTTAGTTCAAGGGTTAGGGTTAGGGTTAGGGTTAGGGTTACGGTTAGGTTGATGGTTATATTGAGGTTTTGGGTTAGGATTAGGGTTAGGGTTAAGATTAGGGTGTGGGTTAGGGTGATTTTGATGGTAAGGTTAAAGGAGAGGTTTTGGCTGAGGGTGAGTGTTAAGATAAGGGTGAGTGTTTGTGTTATGTTTCAGGTTAGGGTAAGGATTAGTGTTAGGGTTAGGGTGAGGGTAAGATTGAGGATTCGGTTTAGGGTTAGTGTGAGGTTTAGGGTGAGGATGAGGGTTAGGGTTAGGGTGAGGTGAGGGATAGAATTAGGGTTAAGGTGAGGGCTAGGTTCAGGATGAGGTTTAGGTTTCAGGTTAGGGTGACGGCAAGGGTGAGTGTTAGGTTGAGGTTTAGTTTTAGGGATAGGGTTAGGTTTAGGATTAGAGTTAGGTTGAGGGTAAGTGTGAGGGTTTGGGTTAGGGTTAGGATTAGGCTTAGGGTTAGGGTGAGGATTAGTGTTAGGGTTTGGATCAGGGTGAGGTTTAGGTTAGGTTTAGGGTTAGGATTATGGTGACGGTGATATTTAGGGTTAGATATAGCGTTAGGGGTAAGGGTAGGGTGAGGGTTATGGTTAGGGTTAGTGTTAGGCTTAGGGTAAGGTTGAGGGTTAAGTTGAGGTTAAGGGTAAGGGTTAGGGTTAGTGTTAGTGTGAGGGTTAGTATTAGGGTTAGGGTTAGTGTTATGGTTAGCGTAAGTGTTAGGGTGAAGGTTTGGGTTAGGGTGAGGGTTATGGTTAGGGTGAGAGTTAGGGTTAGGGTGAGGGTTATTGTTAGGGTTAGGTTTAGGGTTATGGTTACAGTGAGAAAGAGATTGAGGGTTAGGGTTAGGGTTAGGATGAGGTTTAGGGTTATGTTAGAGTTAGAATTAGGGTTAGGGTGAGAGTTAGGTTTAGGTTTAGATTTAGGCTTAGTGTTAGTTTTACGGTTAGTGTGAGAGTTAGGGTTAGGCTTAGGCTTAGGCTTAGGCTTAGGCCGAGCATGAGGTTGAGGGTGAGGGTTAGGATGAGGTTTAGGGTTAGTATTAGGTTTAGGGTTAGGGCTAGGGTGAGGGTTAGGCTGAGGGTTAGGGTTAGGGTGAGAGTTAGGTTTAGTATTAAGGTTAGGGTGAGGTTGAGTGTGAGGGTTAGGGTTAGGGTTAGGATTAGGCTTAGGGTTAGGGTGAGGGTTAAGATTAGGTTTTGGGTTATGATGAGGGTGAGGCTGAGGATTAGGGTTTGGTTTAGGGTTAGATTTAGCATTAGGTTTAGGGTTAGGTTTAGGGTTATAGTGAGGTTTAGTGTTAGGGTTAGGGTTAGGCTGAGGGTGAGGGTGCGGGTGAGGGTGGGAGTGAGGGTTAGGGTTAGGGTTAGGGTTAGGTTTAAGGTTATTGTTAGTGTTATGGTAAGGGTTAAGTTTGCAGTGAGGGTGAGGCTGAGGTTGAGGGTTATGGTTATGGTTAGGGTTAGTGTTAGTGTTAGTGTTATTGTTAGGGTTAGGGTTAGAGTTACTGTGAGGTTGAGGGTGAGGGTGATAGTTTAGAGTTAGGGTGAGGTTTAGGGTGAGGTTTAGGGTTAGGTTTAGGGTTAGGTTTAGGCTGAGGGTGAGGTTTAGGGTTAGAGTTAGGGTTAGGGGGAAGCTTAGGGTGAGGTTTAGCGTTATGGTTAGTGTTAAAGTTAGGGTGAGGCTGAGGGTTATGATGAGGTTTAGGGATAGGATTAGGGTTAGGATTAGGGTTAGGGTGAGGGTGAGTGTAAAGGTTAGGGTGAGGGTTAGGCTTAGGCTTAGGGTTAGGATGAGGATAAAGGTGGGGGGTTAGGGTGATGGTTAGGGTTAGGATTAGTGTTATTGTAACAGTTAGGGTTAGAGTTCCGGTGAGGGTGAGGGTGCGGGTGCGGGTTAGGTTTAGGGTTAGTGTGAGGGTTAGTGCTTGGGTTAGGATTAGTTTTAGGGTCATGGTAAGTTTTAGGGTGAGGGATTGGGTTAGTGTGAGGGTTATGGTTAGGGTTAGGGTGAGGTTTAGGGTTTGGGTTAGAGTTAGGTTTAGGGTGAGAGGTAGGGGGAGGTTTAGGGTTAGGGTTAGGGTTAGGATTAGGGTTAGGTTGAGGGTGAGTGTGTGTGTTAGGGTTAGGTTTAGGATTAGGCTTAGGTTTAGGCTCAGGGTGAGGTTGAGGATGAAGGTTAGGGTTGGGGTGAGCATTAAGGTTCGGGTTAAGTTTAAGTTTAGGGTAAGGGTTAGGGTAAAGGTTATGGTGAGGGAGAGGGTTAGGATTAGTTTTAAGGTTCGGGTTAGGGTGAGGGTGAGGATTAGCATTAGGGTTAGGGTGAGAGTTAGGATGAGGGTTAGTTTTAGGATTAGGTTTAGAGTGTGGGCTATTTTGAGTGTGAGGTTTAGGCTTAGGGTTAGGGTGACGTTTAGGGTTAGGGTAAAGGTTAGGGTTAGGGTGAGGGTGAGGTTTAGCGTTAGAGTTAGTGTTACGGTGAGGCTGAGGTTGAGCATTAGGTTTAGGGTTAGAGTTAGATTTAGGATTAGGGTAAGGGTGAGGTTTAGGCTTAGGGTTAGGCTTAGGGTTAGGATTAGGATTAGGGTAAGCTTTCGGGTAAGTCTGAGGGTTAGGGTGAGTGTTAGGGTTAGGTTGAAGGTTAGGTTTAGGGTTATGGTGAGGGTTAGGGTTAGGGTTAGCGTGAGGGTTAGGTTGAGGATTAGGGTTAGGATTAGAGTTAGGGTGAGGGCTAGGGTGAGGGTGAGTATTGGGGTTAGTGTTAGTGTGAGGTTTAGGGTTAGGGTTAGGGAAAGGGTGAGGGTTAGGATGAGGGTTAGGGTTATGCTGACATGAGGGTTAGTGTTAGGGTGGGGCTTAGGGTTAGAATTAGGTTTAGGGTGATGCTGAGGTTTAGGATTAGTGTTATGGTTAGGGTTAGGTTTAGGGTTAGGATTAGTGTTATTGTTAGGGTTAGGGTTAGATTTACTGTGAGAGTGAGGGTGAGGGTGAGGGTGAGAGTTAGGTTTAGGGTGAGGTTTAGGGTTAGGGTTAGGATTAGTGTTAAGGTGAGGGTGAGGTTTAAGGTTAGATGTAGGTTTAGGGGGAAGGTTAGATCGAGGGTTAGAGTTAGGGTTAGTGTTAGGTTTAAGGTTAGGGTGAGGTTTAGGTTGAGGTTTAGGGTTAGGTTTCGGGTTAGGGTTAGGGTGAGTGTGAGTTTGAGGGTTAGGGTTAGGGTTAGGCTTAGGCTTAGGGTTAGGCTGAGGTTGAGACTGGGGGTGAAGATTAGGGTTATGGTGATGGTTAGGATTAGAGTTAGGGTGAGAGCTAGGGTGAGGGTGAGGGTTAGTGTAAGGCTTAGGCTTAGGGTTAGGCTGAGCGTGAGGTTTTGGGTGAGGGTTAGGGTTAGGGTGATGGTTAAATTTACGGTTAGGGTGAGGGTTAGGGTGAGGTTTAGGGTAAGGTTGAGGGTAAGGGTGAGGATGATGGTAAGGGTAAAAGTGAAGTTTACGCTGAGGGTTAGGGTTAAAATAAGTCTGAGATTTAGGGTTAGGTTTAGGTTTAGGATAAGGGTGAGGTTTAGGCTTAGGGTGAGGGTTAGATTGAGGATTACGTTTAGGGTTAGTTTGAGGTTTAGGGTGAGGATGAGTGTATGGGTTAGGGTGAGGGTGAGGGTTAGAATTAGGGTTAGGGTGAAGGCTAGGGTGAGGGTGAGGGTTAGGGTGAGGGTGAGGTTTAGGGTTAGATATAGGGTTAGCGGGAGGGTTAGGCTTAGGGTCAGTGTTAGGGTTAGGGGGAGGGTGAGGGTTAGGTTGAGGTTAAGGTTTAGGGTTACGGTTAGGGTTAGTGTGAGTGTTAGTGTTAGGGTTAGAGTTAGTGTTAAGGTGAGGGTAAGTGTTTGGGTGTGGGTTTGTTTTAGGGTGAGGGTTATTGTTAGGGTGAGGGTTAGGGTTAGGTTTAGGGTTATTGTTAGTATTAGGGTTACGGTTACGGTTACAGTGAGGGTCAGAGTGAAGTTTAGGGTTACGGTTAGGATAAGGTTTAGGGTTAGGGTCAGGGTTAGAATAAGGGTTAGTCTGAGAGTGAGGTTTAGGTTTAGTCTTAGGGTTAGTGTTAGTTTTAGGGTTAGGGTGAGGGTTAGGGTTAGGCTTAGGCTTAGGCTTAGTCTTAGGCTTAGGCGGAGCATGAGGTTGAGGGTGAGGGTTAGGATGAGGTTTAGGGTTAGGATTAGGGTTAGTGTTAGGGCTAGGATGAGGGTTAGGTTAAGGTTAGAGTTAGGGATAGGGTTCGTTTTAGGATTAAGGTAAGGTTGAGGTTGAATGTGAGGATTAGGTTTAGGTTTATAATTAGGCTTAGGGTTAGGGTTTGGGATAGGGTGAGGGTGAGACTGAGGATTAGGGTTTTGTTTAGGGTTAGGTTTAGGGTTAGGTTTAGGTTTAGGGTTAGGGTTAGAGGTATGGTTAGGGGGACTGTTAGGTTGCGGTTTAGGGTTAGGGTTAGGGTTAGGGTTAGGGTGATTTGTGAGGGTTAGGTTGAGGTTTAGGGATAGGGTTAGGTTTAGGATTAGGGTAATGGTGAGGGTGAGTTAAGGGTTAGGTTGAGGGTTAGGCTTAGGCTTCGGGTTAGGCTGAGGGTGAGGGTGGGGGTGAGGATTAGGGTTAGGGTGATGGTTTTGTTTAGGGTTAGTGGTATTGTTAGGATTAGGGTTAGATTTCCGGTGAGGGTGAGGGTGCGGTTTAGGGATAAGGTTAGGGTTATTGTTAGGGTTAGGTTTAGGGTTAGCCTGAGGGTTAGCCTGAGGGTGATGTTGAGGGTGAGGTTTATGGTTAGGGTGAGAGTTAGGCTTAGGGTTAGGGTGATGTTTAGGGTTAGTGTGAGGGTTAGTGTTAGGGTTAGGGTGAGTGATAGGTTGAGGGTAAATGGTAGGCTGAGGCTTATGGTAAGGGTGAGGGTTAGGGTTAGGGTTAGAGTTATTGTTAGGGTTAAGTTTAAGGTTATGTTTAAAGTGAGGGTGAGGATGAGGGTTAGGTTTAGTGTTAGGATGAGGTTTAGGTTTAGGGTTAGGGGTAGAATTAGGGTTAGGGTGAGAGTGAGGTTTAGGGTTCGAGTTAGGGTTAGTGTTAGCGTTAGGGTTTGGGTGAGGGTTAGTGTTAGGACTAGGCTTAGGCTTAGGCTTAGGCTTAGGCCCAGCTTGAGGGTGAGGGTTAGGGTTAGGGTGAGGGGGAGGTTTAGTTTAGGCTTAGTGTTAGGATTAGGGTGAGGTTAAGGGTTAGGGTGAGGGTTAAGGTTAGGTTAGGGTGAGGGTTAAGATGAGGGTTAGGGTTTCAGTGAGAGTGAGGGTTAAGGTTAGGGCGAGGGTTAGGGTTAGGGTTATGGTTAGGGTGAGGGTGATGGTTAGGATTAGGGTTAGGGTTATTGTAAATGTTATGGTTAGGGTTACAATTCCAGTGAGGGTGAGGCTGAGAGTGAAGTTTAGGTTTAGGGTAAGGGTTAGTTTTTGGGTTAGGATTAGTGGTAATGTTAGGGTTAGGGTTAGACTTACGATTTGGGTGAGGGTGAGGGTGAGGGTAAGGGTTAGGGTTAGGGTTAGGGTGAGGGATAGGGTAAGGGTTAGGGTTAGGGTTAGATTGGGGATTAGGGTTAGGGTTAGTGTGAGGTTTAGGGTGAGGATGAGGGTTAGGGTGAGGGTTAGGGTTAGAGTTAGGATTAGATTGAGGGCTAGCGTGAGGGTGAGTTTTAGGGTTAGGGCTAAGTTTATGGTGAGGTTTAGGGTGAGGGTTAAGTTTAGGTTTAGGGGTAGGGTTAGGTTTAGTGTGAGGGTTTCGGTTAGGGCGAGAGTGAGGGTGAGGGTAAGGGTTATGGTGAGGGTTAGGGTTAGGATTAGGGATAGTTTTAGGGATAGGCTGAGTTTGAGGGTGAGGGTGAGGGTCAGGTTTAGGGTTAGGGTTATGGTTAGGGTGAGGTCTAGGGTGAGGGTGAGGGTTAGGGTGAAGCTGAGTGTGAGGGTGAGGGTCATGGTTAGGTAATGGTTAGGGTTAGGGTGAGGATTAGTTGAGGGTTATGGTAAGGGTGAGCTTGAGGTTTAGGGTGTGGGTGAGCGTTAGGATTAGGGTGAAGGTTCGGGTGATGGTGAGGGTTAGGGTGAGGTAGAAGGTTAGGGTTAGGGCTAGGTGAGGGTTAGTGTTAGGGTTAGGATTAGGGTGAGGGTTAGGATTAGGTTTACGGTTAGGGTGAGTTTTAAGGTGAGGGTGAGGGTTAAGGTTAGGGTTAGGTTTGTGGTGTGGATAAGTGATAGCATGAGGGTTAGGGTGAATGTTAGACTTAGCATTAGGGTTAGGGTGAGGGTGAGGGTGAGGATTAGGGTGAGTTTTAGGGTTAGTGTGAGGGTTAGGGTTAGGCTTAGCGTGAGGGTGACGGTTAGAGTTAGAGTTACGGTGAGGATTTGGTTAAGTGTGAGGTTTATGGTGAGGATGATGTTAAGTGTTAGGATGAGGGTTAGGGTGAGGGTGAGGGTTAGGGTTAAGGTTTGGGTTAGGGTGAGGGTTAAGTTTAGGGTTATGCTTAGGGTTAGGGTGAGGGTTAGGCTGAGGATTAGGGTTATGAATAGGGTGAGGGTTAGGGTGAGGTTTCAGGTGAGGGTTAGGGTTGTTATTAGGGTTAGGGTCAGATTTGGGGTGACAGTGAGGTTTTGGGTGAGGGTTAGGTTGAGGGTTAGTGGTAGGGTTAAGTTGAGGGTTAGGGTAAGGGGTAGGGTTACGGTTAGGCTGAGGTTTAGGTTTATTGTGAGAGTTAGGGTTGGGGTTAGGGTTAGGATTAGTGTGAGGGTAAGAATTAGGGTCATGGCTAGGGTGAGGGTGAGGTTTAGGGTTAGGAATAGTGATAGGATTAGTGTAAAGCTGAGGGTGAGGGTGAGGTTTAGGGTTAGGGTTAGGGTGAGGGCTTGGGTGAGGGTTAAGGTAAGGTTAAGGGTTAGGGTGAGAGTGATGGTAAGGGTAAAGGTGAGGGTTAGCCTGAGGGTGAGGGTTAAGATAAGGGTGAGGGGTAGGGTTAGGGTGAGGGTTAGGTTAAGGGTTCGGGTTACGGTTAGGGTGAGGGTTAGGATGAGGTATAGGGTTAGAATTAGGGTTACAGTGAGGGCTAGGGTGAGGGTTAAGGTTAGGGTTAGCTTTAGGGTGAGGTTTAGGGTTAGAGTTAGGGTTAGGGTGAGGGTTAGAATGAGGTTTAGGGTTGGGGTTAATTTTAGGTTTAGGGTTAGGGTGAGGGTAAGTGTTAGGTTTATTGTTAGGATTAGGGTTATGGTGAGGGTGAGTGTGTGGGTTAGGGTTAGGTTTATGGTTAGGCTTAGGGTTAGGCTCAGGGTTAGGGTGAGGGTGTAGGTTAGGGTGAGGGTTTGGTTTAGAGTTATGGTGAGGGTTAGGGTGAGGGTTAGGTTTAGGATTGGGGTTAGGGTGAGGGCTAGGGTGAGGTTGAGGTTTAGGGTTAGGGTGTGGTTTAGGGTTAGGTTTAGCGTTAGGGTCAGGGTGAGTTTGAGGTTTAGGGTTAGAGATAGGTTTAGGGTGAGGGTTAGGGTGAGGGTTAGATTTAGGGTTAGTCTTAGGGTTAATGGTAGGGTGAGCATTAGTGTGAGGGTTAGGGTTAGGGATAGTGTTAGGTTTAGTATTAGGTTTAGGGTTAGGGTGAGTGTGAGGGTTAGGGTTTGGATAAGATTTAGGCTTAGGGTTAGGCTGAGGTAGAGTGTAAGTGTGAGGGTTAGGGTTAGGGTGCGGGTTAGGGTTAGGTTTAGGTTTAGAGTTAGCCTTAAGTTGAGGTTTCGTGTTAGGGTTAGGGTTAGGGCGAGGGTTAGTTTTAGGGTTACGGTGAGGCTTAGAGTTAGGCTTAGGATTAGGCTTATGAATAGGCTGAGGGTGAGGGTGGGGGTGAGGATTAGGTTTAGGGTTAGGGTTATTGGTAGTTTTATGGTTAGGGTAAATTTTGTGGTGAGCTTGAGGTTGAGGGTGAGGGTTAGGTTTAGGGTGAGGTTTAGTGTGAGGTTTAGGGTTAGGTTTAATTTTAGGTTGAGGGTGAGTGTGAGAGTTAGGGTTAGGTTTAGGGTTAGTCGTAGGGTTAGGGTGAGGATTAATGTTAGGGTTTCGTTTAGGGTAAGGTTGAGGCTGAGGATTAGGGTGAGTTTTAGGGTTAGGTTTAGGTTTAGGGTTAGGGTTAGCGTTAGGCTGAGGGTGAGGGTGGGGGTGAGGATTAGGGTTAGGGTTAGGGTTAAAATTAGGGTTATTGTTAGTGTTATGGTTTGGGTTTAGTTTGTGGTGAGGGCGAGCCTGAGGTTGAGGGTTATGGTTAGGGTTTGGCTTAGTCTTGGGGTTAGGCTGAGGGTGAGTATGGTGGTGAGGAATAGGTTTTGGGTGATGGATAGTGTTAGGGTTAGGTTGAGGGTGAGTATGAGGCTTAGCATTAGGATTAGGTTTAGGGTGAGAGCTAGGGTGAGGCTGAGGGTTAGGGTTAGGGTTAGGCTTAGGGTGAGAGTGAGGGTGAGGGTTTTGGTTAGTGTGATGGATAGGGTTAGGTTTAGGGTGAGTGTTAGGATCTGGGTTAGGGTTAGGGTGAGGTTTAGCATGAGTGTGACGGTAAGAATAAAGTTGAGGGTTAGGCTGAGGGTGAGTGTTCCCCTAAGGGTGAGGGTTAGGATTAGGTTGAGGTTAGGGTTAGGGTTAGGATGAGGGTTAGGGTCAGGGTGAGAGTTAGATTGAGGATCAGGGTTGGGGTTTGTGTGAGGTTTAGAGTGAATGATGAGGGTTTGGGTTAGGGTGAGGGTTAGGGTTAGAATTAGGGTTATAGTGAGGGCTAGGGTGAGGCTGAGGGTTAGGGTTAGGGTTAAGGTGAGGTTTAGGTTTCGGGTGAGAGTTAGGGTTACTGTGAGTGTTAGTGTTAGAGTTAGGATTAGTGTTAGGGTGAGTGTAAGTGTTAGGGTGAGGGTTAGGGTTAGGGTGAGTTTTTTGGTTAGGGTGAGGGTTAGGGTTAGGTTTAGGGTGATTGTTAAGTTTCGAGTTAGGGTTACGTTGAGGGTGAGGGTGAGGGTTAGGGTTAGGGTGAGGTTTAGGTTTAGGTTTAGGGTTAGAGTTAGGGTGAGGGTGAGGGTGAGGTTTATGGTTACAGTTAGGATTCAAGTGAGGGTGAGGATGAGGGTTAGGGTTAGGGTTAGTTTTAGGTTTAGGGTTAGGCTGAGGTTTAGGGTTAGGGTTATGGTTAGGATTAGGGTTAGGGTGAGGGTTAGGGTTGGGGTTAGGATGAGGGTTAAGAAGAGGGTTAGTTTTAGGATTATGGTTATGATGAGGGCAAGGGTGAGGGTGAGGTTTAGGGTTAGGTTTAGGGTGAGGTTTAGGGTTAAGTTTAAGTTTAGGGTCAGTGTGAGTTTGAGGTTTAGTGTTAGAGATAGGGTTAGGTTGAGGGTTAGGGTGATTGTTAGTGTTAGGGTTAGCGTTAGGGTTAGGGTGAGGGTTAGGGTGAGGTTGTGTGTTTGGGTTGGGGTTAGGATTAGGATTAGGGTCAGGGAGAGGGTGAGTGTGAGGGTTAGGGTTAGGGTTAGGCTTAGGGTTAGGCTCAGGGTGAGGGTGAGGGTGAGTGTTAGTGTTAGAGTGAGTGTTAGGGTTAGGGTGAGGCTAATGGTTAGGGTTAGGGTGAGAGTTAGGGTTCGAGTTTGGGGTTAGGGTGAGGGTTAGGTTGAGGGTGTTAGTAATGTTAAAGTGAGGTTTAGGCTGAGGGTGAGGGCTACGTTAAGGGGGAGGGTTAGAGTTAGGGTGAGGGATAGGGTAAGGGTTAGGGTTAGGTTTAGGGTGAGGGTGAGGGTTAGATTGAGGATTAGTGTTAGGTTTAGTGTGAGGTTTAGGGTTTCGCTGAGGGGTAGGATTAGTGTGAGAGTTAGTGTTAGGGTGAGGGTAAGTGTTAGGGTGAGGTTTAGGTTTAGGTTGAGGGTTATGGTTAGGGTGAGGCTTAGGATTAGGGTTAGGGTTATTGTTATGGTTAGGGTTACAGTTACGGTGAGGGTGATCGTGAGGGTGAGGGTGAGGTTTAATGCTAGGGTTAGTGTGAGATTTTGGGTTAGGGTTAGTGTTAGAGTAAGGGTTAGGTTGAAGGTCAGGTTTAGGGTTAGTGTTAGTGTTAGGGTGATGGTTAGGGTGAGGGTTAGGGTCAGGGTTAGGTTTAGGGTGAGGGTTAGGTTGATGGTAAGGGTAGGGCTTGGGTTTGTTTTAGGATAAAGGTTAGTGTGAGGGTGAGTGTGACGGTTAGGGATAGGGTTAGGGTTAGGCTGAGGGTGAGTGTGAAGGTGAGGACTAGGGTTAGGGTGCCGGTTAGGGTTAGGGTTAGGGTTAGAATTAGCCTTAAGGTTTGGTTTACGGTTAGGGTTAGGTTTAGGATTCTGGTGAGTGTGAGGGTTTGAGTTAGCTTGAGTGTTAGGGTGAGGGGTAGGGTTAGGGTTAGGGTGAGGGTTAGGGTTAATGTGAGTTTTAGGGTTATGGTTAGGGCTAGGTTTAGGTTAAGGGTTAGGTTGAGGGTTAGGTTGAGGGTTAGGGTTTGTGTTAGGGTTAGGGTGAGGGGGAGGTTTAGGGGGAGGTTTAGGTCAGGCTTAGTTTTAGGATTAGGGTGAGGTAAAGGGTTAGGGTGAGGGTTAAGGTTAGGTTAGGGTGAGGGTTAAAATGAGGGTTAGGGTGAGTGTTAGGGTTAGGATTATGGTTAGGGTGAGGGTGATGGTTAGGATTAGGGTTAGGGTTATTGTAAATATTATGGTTAGGGTTATATTTACAGTGAGGGTGAGGCTGAGAGTGAAGGTTAGGGTTAGGGTAAGGGTTAGTTTTAGGGTTAGGATTAGGGGTAATATTAGGTTTAGGGTTAGACTTACGATTTGGGTGAGGGTGAGGGTGAGGGTGAGGGTTAGTGTGAAGTTGAGGGTGAGGGTAAGGGTTAGGGTTAGGGTGAGGTTTAGGGTTAGGGTTATGGTTAGGGTGAGGTCTAGGGTGAGGGTGAGGGTTAGGGTGAAGGTGAGGGTGAGGGTAAGGGTCTTGGTTAGGTAATGGTTAGGGTTAGGGTGAGGATTACTTGAGGGTTAGGGTAAGGGTGAGCTTGAGGTTTAGGGTGTGTGTGAGCGTTAGGGTTAGGGTGAGGGTTCGGGCGATGGTGATGGTTAGGGTGAGGTAGAAGGTTAGGGTTAGGGTTAGGTGAGGATTAGTGTTAGGGTTAGGGTGAGGGTGAGGGTTAGGATTAGGTTTAGGGTTAGGGTGAGGTAAAGGGTGAGGGTGAGGGTTAAGGTTAGGGTTAGGTTTGTGGTATGGATAAGTGATAGCATGAGGGTTAGGGTGAGTGTTAGACTTAGCATTATGGTTAGGGTGAGGGTTAGGTTAAGGATTAGGGTGAGTTTTAGGGTTAGGGTGAGGGTTAGGGTTATGCTTAGCATGAGGGTGACGGTGAGGGTGACGGTTAGGGTTAGAGTTACGTTGAGGATTTGGTTAAGTGTGAGGTTTAGGTTGAGGATGAGGTTAAGGGTTAGGATGAGGGTTAGGGTGAGGGTGAGGATTAGGGTTAAGGTTTGGTTAGGGTGAGGGTTAGTGTGAGGGTTAGGGTTAGGGTTATGCTTAGGGTTACGGTGAGGGTTAGGCTGAGGGTTAGGGTTATGATTAGGGTGAGGGTGAGGTTAGGGTTGTTATTAGTGTTAGGGTCAGATTTAGGGTTACGGTGAGTTTTTGGGTGAGGGTTAGGGTGAGGGTTAGAGTTATGGTTAAGATGAGGGTTAGGGTAAGGGGTAGGGTTATGGTTAGAGTGAGGGTTAGGTTTATTGTGAGAGTTTGGGTTAGGGTTAGAGTTAGGATTAGTGTGAGGGTAAGAATTAGGTGACTGTTACTGTGAGGGTGAGTTTTAGCATTAGGAATAGTGATAGGATTAGGGTAAAGCTGTGGGTGAGGGTGAGGTTTAGGGTTAGGGTTAGGGTGAGGCCTTGGGTGAGGGTTAGGGTAAGGTTGAGGGTTAGGGTGAGAGTTATGGTAATGGTAAAGTTGAGGGTTAGCCTGAGGGTGAGGGTTAAGATAAGGGTGAGGTTTAGGGTTAGGGTGAGGTTTAGGTTAAGGGTTCGGGTTATGGTTATGGTGAGGGTTAGATTGAGGATTAGGGTTAGGGTTAGTGTGAGGTTTAGGGTGAGGTTGAGGGTTAGGGTTAGGGTGAGGGTTACGGTTAGAATTAGGATTAGGGTGAGGGCTAGGATGAGGGTGAGGTTTAGGTTAGGGTTAGAGTTAAGGTTTAGGGTTACTGTGAGGGTTAGGGTTAGTGTGCGGGTTAGTGTTAGAGTTAGGGTTAGAGTTAGGGTGAGGGTAAGTGTTAGGGTGAGTGTTTGGGTTAGGGTGAGGATTATGTTTAGGTTGAGGGTTAGGTTTAGGGGTAGGGTTATTGTTAGGGTTAGGATTAGGAATAGGGTTAGGGTGAGGGTGAGTGTGTGGGTTAGGGTTAGGTTTAGGTTTAGGCTTAAGGTTAGGCTGAGGGTGAGGTTGAGCCTGAGGGTTAGGTTTAGGTTGATGGTTAGGGTTAGGGTTAGGGTGAGGGTTAGGATGAGGGTTAGAGTTAGGATTAGTGTTTGGGTGAGGGCTAGGGTGAAGGTGAGGTTTAGGGTTATGTTTAGGGTGAGGTTTAGTTTTAGGGTTAGGGTTAAGGTGAGGCTGAGGTTTAGGTTTAGAGATTGGGTTAGGGTGAGGGTTAGGCTTAGGGTTAATGTTCGGTTTAGGTTTAGGGTGAGGGTAAGGGTTAGGATGAGGGTTAGGTTTAGGGCTTGGAGTAGGATTATTGTTAGGGTGAAGGTGAGTGTGAGTGTGAGGGTTAGGGTTAGGCTAAGGGTTAGGCTTAGGTTTAGGCTGAGGTTGAGGGTGAGGGTTAAGGTGAGGGTGAGGGTGAGGTTTAGGGTTAGATTTAGGGTTAGTGTGAGGGTTAGTGTTAGGATTGGTGTTAGGGTTAGGGTTAGGGTGAGGGTTAGTGTGAGGGTTATGGTTAGGGATCAGGTTAGATTTAGGATTAGGGTTAGTGTGAGTATGAGTGTGAGGATTAGTGTTAGGGTTAGGCTGAGGGTGAGGGTGAGGGTTAGGGTTAGGGTGAGGGTTAGGGTTAGGTTTAGGGTGAGGGTTAGGATGAGGGTTAGAGTTAGGATTAGGGTTTATGTAAGGGCTAGGGTGAAGGTGAGGTTTAGGGTTATGTTTAGGGTGAGGTTTAGGGTTAGGGTTAGGATTAGGTTTAGGGTTAAGGTGAGGGTGAGGTTTAGGTTTAGAGTTAGGGTTAGGGTGAGGGTAAGCGTTAGGGTTAATGTTCAGTTTAGGGTTAGGGTGAGGGTTAGGGTTAGGGTTAAGGCTGGGAGTAGGATTAGTGTTAAAGTGTGGGTGAGTGTGAGTGTGAGGGTTCGGGTTCGGGTTAGGTTTAGGCTTAGGTTTAGGCTGAGGTTGAGGGTGAGGGTTAAGGTGAGGGTGAGGGTGAGGTTTAGGATTAGACTTAGGGTTAGTATGAGGGTTAGTGTTAGGATTGGTGTTAGGGTTAGGTTTAGGGTGAAGGTTAGGGTGAGCATTATGTTTAGGGATCGGGTTAGATTTTGGATTAGGTTTAGCTTGAGTGTGAGTGTGAGGATTAGTGTTAGGGTAGGTTTAGGGTTAGGCTGAGGGTGAGGGTGAGGGTTAGGGTTAGGGTGAGGGTTAGGGTTAGGGTTAGGATGAGGGTTAGGATGAGGTATATGGTTAGGATTAAGGTTACCGTGAGGGCTATGGTGAGGGTTATGGTTAGGGTTAGGTTTAAGGTGAGGATTAGGGTTCGGGTTAGGTTTAGGACTAGTGTTAGGGTGTGGGCTAGGGTGAGGGTGAGGGTTAGGGTTAGGGTTAGTCTTACTCTTAGGGTTAGGCTGAGGGTGAGGGTGGGGGTGAGGAATAGGGTTTGGTTGATTGTTAGGGTTAGGGTTAGGGTGAGGGTTAGGATGAGGGTTAGGGTTAGGATAAGTTTTAGCGTGAGGACTTGGGTGAGGGTTAGGGTGAGGGTGAGTGATAGGGTTAGGCTGATGGATAGTGTTAGGTTTAGGGCAAGTGTTAGGATGAGTGTTAGGGTTAGGGTGAGGGCTAGGGTGAGCATGATGGTAACAGTAAAGGTGAGGTTTAGGCGGAGGGTGAGTGTTCCCCTAAGGGTGAGTGTTAGGATTAGGGTGAGGGTTAGCATCAGGTACAGGGTGAGGGTTAGGGTGAGGGTGAGGGTTAGATTGAGGATTAGGGTTAGGGTTAGTGTGAGGTTTAGGCTGAGGATGAAGTTGAGGGTTAGGGTGAGGGCTATGGTTAGAATTAGGATTAGAGTGAGTGCTCGGGTGAGGGTGAGGGTTAGGGTTTGGGTTAGGGTGAGTGTGAGGTTTCAGGTTAGGGTGAGAGTTAGGGTTAATGTGAGGGTTAGTGTTTGAGTTAGGGTTAGGGTAAGGGTTAGGGTAAGTGTTAGGTTGAGAGTTAGGGTTAGGGTGAGTGTTATGTTTAGTGTGAGGGTTAGGGTTAGGTTTAGGGTTATTGTTAGGTTTAGGGTTAGTGTTACAGTGAGGGTGAGGGTGAGGGTTAGGGTTAGGGTGAGGTTTAGGATTAGGGTTAGGGTTTTATTTCGGGTTAGGGTGAGGGTGAATTTTAGGGTTAGAGTTAGGGTTAGGGTGAGGGTTAGGATGAGGATTAGGGTTATGATTAGGGTTAGGGTGAGGTCTAGGGTGACGGTGAGTGTTAGGGTTTGTGTTAGGGTGAGTTTTAGGGTTAGGGTTATGGTTAGGGTGAGCTTTTGGACGAGGGTTAGGGTTTCAGTGAGGGTGAGGATTAGGGTAAGATTGAGTGTTAGGGTTAGGATTAGGATTAGGGTGAGGGTGAGTGTTAGCATTAGGGTTAGGCTTAGGGTTAGGGTTAGGTTTAGGGTTAGGATTAGTGTTATTGTTTGGGTTAGGGTTAGAGTTACGGTGAGGGTGAGGGTGAGTTTGAGGGTGAGGGTTAAGATGAGGTTTAGGGTTTCAGTGTGGGTGAGGGTTAAAGTTAGGGTGAGGGTTAGGGTTAGGATTAAGGTTAGGGTGAAAGTGGTGGTTAGGATTAGGGTTAGGGTTATTGTAAATGTTATGTTTAGGGTTACATTTGCAGTGAGGGTGAAGCTGAGGGTGAAGGTTAAGGTTAGGGTAAGGGTTAGTTTTAGGGTTAGGATTAGTGTTAATATTAGGGTTAGGGTTAGATTTACGGTTTGGGTGAGGGTGAGGGTGAGGGTTAGGGTTAGGGTTAGGGTGAGGTTTAGAGTTAGGGTTAGGATTAGGGATAGGGTGAGGGAGAGGTTTAGGACAAGAGTTAGGTTGAGGGGGAGGGTAAGGGTGAGTGTTAGGTTTAGGGTTAGTGTTAGGGTCAGCGTTAGGTTTAGGGTGAGGGTAGGGTTGAGGTTTAGGGTTAGGGTTAGGTTTAGGGTTAGGATTAGTGTTAGGTTGAGGGTGATGGTGGGGGTCAGGATTAGGGTTACAGTGATTGTTAGTGTTAGCGTTAGGTTGAGGGTTAGAATGAGGGTTAGGGTTTGGATTAAGTTTAGGGTTAGGGCTCGGGTGAGAGTGATGTTAGTTCGAGGTTTAGGGTTAGGGTTAGTGTTAGGGTTAAGGGTAGGTTGATGGTTATGTTGAGGTTTTGGGTAGGGTTAGGGTTAATGTTAGGCTTAGGCTTAGGGTTAGGCTGAGGGTGAGGGCGGGGGTGAGGATTAGGGTTACGGTGATGGTTAGGGTTAGGGTTAGGTTGAGGGTTAGAATGAGGGTTAGGGTTAGGATTAAGTTTAGGGTGAGGGCTCGGGTGAGGGTGAGGATTAGGGTAAGGCTTAGGCTTAGGGTTAGGCTGAACTTGAGGTTGAGGTTGAGGGTTTCGGTTAGGGTGATGGTTAGGTTTATGGTTAGGGTGAGGGTTTGTATGAGGTTTAGGGTTAGGGTTTGGGTTAGGGTGATTATGATGGTAAGGGTAAAGGAGAGGTTTTGGCTGAGGGTGAGTATTAAGGGTGAGGGTTAGGGTTAGGTTTAGGGTTAGGGTAAGGGTTAGTGTTAGGGTTACTGTGAGGGTTAGATTGAGGATTCAGTTTAGTGTTAGTGTGAGGTTTAGGGTGAGGATGAGGGTTAGGGTTAGGGTGAGGGTGAGGGATAGAATTAGGGGTAGGGTGAGGGCTAGGGTAAGGATGAGGTTTAGGTTTTGGGTTAGGTTGAGAACTAGGGTGAGTGTTAGGTTGAGGTTTAGTGTTAGGGATAAGGTTAGGTTTAGGATTTGGTTTAGGGTTACGGTTAGGATTAGGCTTAGGGTTAGGGTTAGGATTAGGCTTAGGGTTAGGCTGAGGACTCAGGGTTAGGATTAGTGTGATGGTGAGATTTAGGGTTAGAGTGAGTTTTAGGGTTAGGGTTAGGTTTAGGGTTAGAGTTAGTTTTAGGATTAGAGTTAGGTCTCGGGTGAGGCTGAAGGTGAGGGTTAGGGTTAGGGTTAGTGTTAGATTTAGGGTTTGGGTGAGGGTTAGGGGGAGTGTGAGGGTTAGGGGGAGTGTGAGGGTTAGGCTTAGGGTTAGGCTTCGGCTTGGGGTTAGGCTGAGGGTGAGGTTTAGGTTTAGGGTGAGTGTTACGGTTAGGGTTAGGGTGAACATTAGGCTGATGGTGAGGGTGAGGGTGAGGATTACGGTAAGGGTGAGGGTTAGGGTTAGGGTTAGGGTAAGAGTTTGGGTTCGGGTTAGGTTTAGGGTTAGGATGAGGGTTAGGGTTAGGTTGAGGGTTAAGGTTAGAGATAGTGTGATGGTTAGGGTTAGGGTTAGGATGAGGTTTAGGGGTAGGATTAAGGTTAGGGTGAGGTCTAGGGTGAGGTTGAGGGTTAGGGTTAGTGTTATGGTGAGGTTTAGGGTTTGGGTTAGGGTTAGGGTGAGGGTTTGAATGAGGGTTAGGATTACTGTGAGTATGAGGGTTAGGGTTAGGTTGAGGGTTAGGGTTAGGTTGAGGGTTAGGGTGAGGGTGAGTGTTAGGATTAGGGTTCGGCTTAGGTTTAGGGTTAGGATTAGTGTTATTGTTAGGGTTAGGGTTAGATTTATGGTAAGGGTGAGGGTGAGGGTGAGGGTGAGTATTAGGTTTAGGGTTAGGTTGAGGTTTATGGTTAGGTTTAGGATTAGGTTTAGGGTGAGTGTGAGGTTTAGTGTTAGATTTAGGGTTAGGGGGAATGTTAGTTCGAGGTTAGGGTTAGGTTTAGTGTTAGGGTTAAGGTTAGGTTGATGGTTACGTTGAGGTTTTGGGTTAGGGTTAGGGTTAGTGTTATGATTAGGATTAGGTGAGGGTTAGTGTGAGGTTTAGGGTTAGGGTTATGCTTAGACTTAGGGTTAGGCTGAGGGTGAGGGTGGGGGTGAGGATTAGGGTTAGGGTAATGGTTAGGGTTAGGGTTGGGGTGAGGGTTAGAATGAGGGTTAGGGTTAGGATTAGGGTTAGGGTGAGGGCTAGGATGAGGGTTTCGGTTAGGGTGAGGCTTAGTATGAGGTTTAGGGTTAGGTTGTGGGTTAGGGTGATTATGATGGTAAGGGTAAAGGAGAGGTTTTGGCTGAGGGTAAGTGTTAAGATAAGGGTGAGTTTTAGGGTTAATTTTCGTGTTAGGTTAAGGGTTACTGTTAGGGTTAGGGTGAGGGTTAGATTGAGGATTCGGTTTAAGTTTAGTGTTATGTTTAGGGTGAGGATGAGGGTTAGGGTTAGGGTGAGGGTGAGGGATAGATTTAGGGTTAGGGTGAGGGCTAGAGTTAGGATGAGGTTTAGGTTTAGGGTTAGGGTGAGGGCTATGGTGAGTGTTAGGGTGAGGTTTAGTGTTAGGGATAGGGTTAGGTTTAGGATTAGGTTTAGGTTGAGGGTGAGTGTGAGCGTTAGGGCTAGGGTTAGGATTAGGCTTAGGGTTAGCGTAAGGATTAGTGTTAGGGTTTGGGTTAGGGTGAGGGTGAGGCTGAGGATTAGTGTTACGTTTAGGATTAGGGTTAAGTTTAGGGTTAGGGTTAGGTTTAGACTTAGGGTTAGGGTTAGGGTTAGGGCTATGTTGAGGGTTATGTTTAGGGATAGGGTTAGGCTTAGGGTTAGGCTGAGGGTGAGGATTAGGGTTAGGGTTAGGGTTTGGTTTAGGTTATTGTTAGTGTTATCGTTAGGGTTAAGTTTGCTGTGAGGGTGAATCTGCGGGTGAGGGTTATGGTTAGGGTTAGGGTTAATGTTATTGTTAGGGTTAGGGTTAAAGTTACGGTGAGGTTGAGGGTAAGGGTGAGGATTAGTGTTAGGGTGAGGTTTACGGTGAGGTTTAGGGTTAGGTTTAGGGTTAGGGTTAGGGTGAGGGTGAGATTTAGTGTTAGATGTAGGGTTAGGTTAAAGGTTAGGGTGATGGTTATGGTTAGGGTTAGTATTAGGCTTAGGGTAAGAGTGAGGGTTAGGTTGAGGTTAAGGGTTAGGGTTAGGGTTAGTGTTAGTGTGAGGGTTAGGGTTAGGGTTAGGGTTTGTGTTATGGTTAGCTTAAGTGTTAGGTTGAGGGTTTGGGATAGGGTGAGGTTATGGTTAGGGTGAGGGTTAGGGTTAGGTTTAGGGTTATTGTTAGGGTTAGGGTTAGAGTTACGGTTACAGTGAGGGAGAGAGTGAGGGTTAGGGTTAGGGTAAGGATGAGGTTTAGGGTTATGTTAGGGTTAGAATTAGGGTTAGGGTGAGAGTGAGGTTTACGTTTAGAGTTAGGCTTTGTGTTAGTTTTAGGCTTAGGGTGAGGGTTAGGCTTAGGCTTAGGCTTAGGCTTAGGCTTAGGCCGAGCATGAGGTTGAAGGTGAAGTTTAGGATGAGGTTTAGGGCTAGGATTAGGTTTAGGGTTAGGGCTAGGTTGAGGGTTAGGTTGAGGGTTAGGGTTAGGATGAGAGTTAGGTTTAGTATTAAGGTTAGGGTGAGGTTGAGTGTGAGGTTTAGGGTTAGAGTTAGGATTAGGCTTAGGGTTAGGATGAGGGTTAAATTAGGGTTTGTGTTATGGTGAGGGTGAGGCTGAGGATTAGGGTTTGGTTTAGGGTTAGATTTAGGGTTAAGTTTAGGGTTAGGGTTAGGGTTATGGTGAGGGTTAGGGTTAGGGCTCGACTTCGGCTTAGGGTTAGGCTGAGGGAGAGGGTGGGGTGAGGATTAGGGTTAGGGTTAGGTTTAGGGTTATTGTTAGCGTCATGGTTAGGTTTAAGTTTGTGGTGAGGGTGAGGCTGAGGTTGAGGGTTATGGTTATGGTTAGGGTTAGGGTTAGTGTTAGTGTTATTGTTAGGGTTAGAGTTATTGTGAGGTTGAGGGTGAGGTTGAGGGTTTAGGGTTAGGGTGAATTTTAGGGTGAGGTTTAGGGTTAGGTTTAGGGTTAGGGTGAGGGTGTGTTTTAGGGTTAGAATTAGGGTTGCGGGAGGGTTAGTGTGAGTGTTAGGGTTCGGGTGAGCGTGAGGGTTAGGATGAGGTTTAGAGTTAGGTTTAGGGTTAGGATTAGGTTAGGGTGAGGGTGAGTGTAAGGGATAAGGTGAGGGTTAGGCTTAGGCTTAGGGTTAGGATAAGGGTGAGGGGGGGGTTGAGGATTAGGGTTAGGGTGACGGTTAGGGTTAGGATTAGTGTTATTGTTAGAGATAGGGTTAGAGTTCCAATGAGGGTGAGGTTGCGGGTGAGGGTTAGGTTTAGAGTTAGTGTGAGGGTTAGTGTTAGGGTTAGGATTAGTGTTAGGGTCATGGTAAGTGCTAGGGTGAGGGTTTGGGTTAGTGTGAGGGTTATGCGTAGGGTTAGGGTGAGGTTTAGGGTTTGGGTTAGAGTTAGGTTTAGGGTGAGAGGTAGGGATATGTTTAGGGTTAGGGTTAGGTATAGGATTAGGGTTAGGGTGAGGGTGAGTGTGTGTGTTAGGGTTAGATTTAGGATTAGGCTTAGGTTTAGGCTGAGGGTGAGGGTGAGGGTGAGAGTTAGGGTTAGGGTCAGGTTTAGGGTTAGGGTTAGGGTGAGTGTTAGGGTTAGGTTGAGGGTTAGGTTTAGGGCTATGGTGAGGGTTAGTGTTAGGGTTAGGGTGAGGGTTAGAATGAGGGTTAGGGTTAGGGATAGGGTTAGATTTAGGATTAAGATTAGGTTGAGGTTGAATCTGAGGGTTAGGGTTAGGTTTAGGATTAAGCTTAGGGTTAGAGTGAGGGTTAAGGTTAGGGTTTGGATTAGGGTGAGGGTGAGGCTGAGGATTAGGGTTTGGTTTAGGGTTAGGTTTAGGGTTAGGTTTAGGTTGAGGGTCAGGGTTAGGTTTACAGTGACGGTTAGGGTTAGGTTTAGGCTTATTATTAGGGTTAGAGTTATGATTAGGTTGACTGTTAGTTTGAGGTTTAGGGTTAGGGTTAGTGTTAGGGTTAGTGTGATTGTGAGGGTTAGGTTGAGGTTTAGTGATAGGGTTAGGTTTAGGATTAAGTTTAGGGTGAGGGTGAGTGTGAGGGTTAGTTTGAGGGTTAGGCTTAGGCTTCGGGTTAGGCTGAGGGTGAGTGTGGGGGTGAGGATTAGGGTTAGGGTGATGGTTTTGTTCAGGTTTAGTTATATTGTTAGGGTTAGGGTTAGATTTCCGGTGAGGGTGAGGGTGCGGGTCAGGGTTAGGGTTAGGGTTAGTGTGGGGTTTAGGGTTAGGGTTAGGGTAAGGATTTGGGTGAGGGTGAGATTTAGTGTGAGATATAGGGTTAGGGGGAGGGTTAGGGTGAGGGTTAGGGTTAGGGTTAGTGTTAGGGTTAGGGTGAGGGTGAGGGTTAGGTTGAGGTTTAGGGTTAGGTTAGCATTAGTTTGAGGGTTATTGTTAGGGTTAGGGTTAGTGTTAGTGGGAGGGTAAGTGTTAGGGTAAGGGTTTAGGTTGGGGTGAGGGTTATGGTTAGGGTGAGTGTTAAGATTAAGTTTAGAGTTATTGTTAGGGTTAGGTTTAGGGTTAGGCTTAGGGTTAGCCTGAGGGTGAGGTTTATGGTTACGGTGAGGGTTAGGCTTAGGATTAGGGTGATGGTTAGGGTTAGTGTGAGGGTTAGTGTTAGGATTAGGGTGTTAGGTTAAGGATAAATGTTAGGGTGAGGCTTATAGTAAGGGTGAGGGTGAGGGTTAGGGTTAGAGTTATTGTTAGGGTTAAGTTCAAGGTTATGTTTAATGTGAGGGTGAAGGTGAGGGTTAGGTTTAGTGTTAAGATGAGGTTTAAGGTTAGGGTTAGGGTTAGAATTAGGGTTAGGGTGAGAGTGAGGTTTAGGGTTAGAGTTATGGTTAGTGTTAGGGTTAGGGTTAGGGTGAGGGTTAGGTTTAGGACTAGACTTAGGCTTTGGCCTAGGCCCAGGTTGTCGGTTAGGGTTAGGGTGAGGGTGAGGGTTAGGGTGAAGGTTAGGATGAGGTTTAGGGTTAGGATTAGGGTTAGAGTTTGGGTTAGGGTGAAGGTCAGGTTTAGGATTAGTGTTAACGTTAGGGTGATGTTTAGGGTGAGGGTTAGGGTTAGGGTTAGTGTTAGGGTTATGTTTAGGGTGAGGGTTGGGTTGAGGGTAAGGATTAGGTATAGGGTTAGGTTTAGGATTATGGTTAGTGTAAGGGTGAGTGTGAGGGTTAGGGTTAGGGTTAGGTTTAGGCTTAGGGTTGGGCTGAGGGTGAGGGTGAAGGTGAGGATTAAGGTTAGGGTGCTGGTTAGGGTTAGAATTAGCCATAAGGTGAGGTTTAGGATTAGGGTTAGGTTTAGGGTTCTGGTGAGGGTGAGGGTTAGAGGTAGCTTGAGGGTTAGGGTAAGGGGTAGGGTTAGGGTTAGGGTGAGTGTTTGGGTTAATGTGAGGTTTAGGGTTAGGTTTAGGGTTAGGGTTAGGTTGAGGGTTAGTTTGAGGGTTAGGGTTTGTGTTAGGGTTTGTCTTAGGTTTAGGGGGAGAGGGAGGTTTAGGTTAGGCTTAGTGTTAGGATTAGGGTGAGGTTAAGGGTTAGGGTGAGGGTTAATGTTAGGTTAGGGTGAGGGTTAAGATGAAGGTTAGGGTTTCAGTGAGAGTGAGGGTTAAGGCTAGGGCTAGGGTTAGGGTTAGGGTTATGGTTAGGGTGAGGGTGATGATTAGGATTAGGGTTAGGGTTATTGTAAATGTTATGGTTAGGGTTATGTTTCCAGTGAGGGTGAGGCTGAGAGTGAAGTTTGGGGTTAGGGTAAGGGTTAGTTTTAGGGTTAGGATTAGAGGTTATGTTAGGGTTAGGGTTAGACTTACGATTTGGGTGAGGGTGAGGGTGAGGGTTAGGGTTAGGGTTAGGGTAAGGGTTAGGGTTAGGGTTAGATTGGGGATTAGGGTTAGGGTTAGTGTGAGGTTTAAGGTGAGGATGAGGGTTAGGGTGAGGGTTAGGGTTAGAATTAGGATTAGGTTGAGGGCTATCGTGAGGGTGAGGGTTAGGGTTAGGGTTAAGTTTATGGTGAGGTTTAGGGTGATGGGTAGGTTTTGGTTTAGGGTGAGGGTTAGGATTAGTGTGAGGGTTACAGTTAGGGTGAGAATGAGGGTGAGGCTAAGGGTTATGGTGAGGGTTAGGGTGAGGGTGAGGGTTAGGGTTAGGTTGAGGTTTAGGGTGTTTGTTAGTGTTAGGGTTAGGGTTAGTGTTAGGGTTAGGGTTAGGGTGAGGGTTAGGTTGAGGGTAAGGGGTAGGGCTTGGGTTAGTTTTAGATTTATGGTTAGGGTGAGGATGAGTGTGAGGGTTAGGATTAGGGTTAGGGTTAGATTTAGGGTTAGGCTCAGGGTGAGGGTGAAGGTGAGGATTAGTGTTAGGTTGCCGGTTAGGGTTAGGGTTAGGGTTAGAATTAGCCTTAAGGTGAGGTTTAGGGTTAGGGTTAGGTTTAGGGTTCTGGTGAGGGTGAGGGTTAGAGATAACTTGAGGGTTAGAGTGAGGGGTAGGGTTTGGGTTAGGGTGAGGGTTAGGGTTAATGTGAGGTTTAGGGTTAGGGTTAGGTTTAGAGTTAGGTTGAGTGTTAGTTTGAGGGTTAGGGTTTGTGTTAGGGTTAGGGTGAGGGGGAGGTTTAGGGGGAGGATTAGGTAAGGCTTAGTGTTAGGATTAGGGTGAGGTAAAGGGTTAGGGTGAGGCTTAAGGTTAGGTTAGGGTGAGGGTTAGGGTTTCAGTGAGAGTGAGGGTTAAGGTTAGGGCGAGGGTTAGGGTTAGGATTATGGTTAGTGTGAGGGTGATGGTTAGGATTAGGGTTAGGGTTATTGTAAATGTAATGGTTAGGGTTACATTTGCAGTGAGGGTAAGGCTGAGAGTGAAGGTTTGGGTTAGGGTAAGGGTTAGTTTTAGGGTTAGGATTAGTGGTAATGTTAGGGTTAGGGTTAGACTTACGATTTGGGTGAGGGTGAGGTTGAGGGTTAGTGTTAGGGTTAGGATGAGGTTTAGGGTTAGGGTTAGGATTAGGGATAGGGTGAGGTTGAGGTTTAGGGTTAGACTTAGGTTGAGGGGGAGGTTTAGGGTGAGGGTTAGGGTGAGGGTTAGGGTTAGGGTTAGTGTTAGTTTTAGGCTTAGGCTTAGGGTTTGGCTGAGGTGAGGGTGGGTGTGAGGATTACTCTTAGGGTGATGGTTAACCTTAGGGTTAGGGTGAGGGTTAGGATGAGGGTTAGGGTTAGGATTAGGGTTAGGTTGAGGGCTATGGTGAGGGGAGGGTTGAGGTTAGGGTTAGGCTTAGGCATAGGTTTAGTCTGAGGATGATGGTGAGGGTGAGGGTTAGGGTCATGGTGATGGATAGGGTTAGGGTTAGGGTGAGGGTTAGGATGAGGGTTCGGGTTAGGGTGAGGGTTACGATGAGCGTGATGGTAAGAGTAAAGTTGAGGGTTAGGCTAAGGGTGAGAGTTAGGGTAAGGGTGAGGGTTAGGGTTAAGGTGAGGTTTAGTGTAAGTGTTAGGGTTAGCGTTAGATTGTGGATTAGGGTTAGGGTTAGTGTGAGGTTTTGGGGGAGGATGTGGCTTAGGTTGAGGGTTAGGGTTAGAATTAGGGTTAGGGTGAGGGCTAGCATGAGGTTGAGGATTAGGGTTAGCGTTAAGTTTATGGTGAGGTTTAGGGTGAGGTGTAGGTTTAGGTTTAGGGTGAGGGTTATGTTTAGTGTGAGGGTTACGGTTAGGGTGAGAGTGAGGGTGAAGTTAAGGGTTATGTTGAGGGTTAGGGTGAGGATGAGGGTTAGGGTTAGGATTAGGGATAGGGTTAGGGATAGGCTGAGGTTGAGGGTGAAGGTGAGGGTGAGGTTTAGGGTTAGAGATATGGTTAGGGTGAGGTCTAGGGTGAGGGTGAGGGTTAGGGTGAAGGTGAGGGTGAGGGTGAGGGTCTTGGTTAGGTAATGGTTAGGGTTAGGGTGAGGATTAGTTGAGGGTTATGGTAAGGGTGAGCTTGAGGTTTAGGGTGTGGGTGAGCGTTAGGATTGGGGTGAAGGTTTGGGTGATGGTGAGGGTTAGGGTGAGGTAGAAGGTTAGGGTTAGGGTTAGGTGAGGGTTAGTGTTAGGGTTAGGATTAGGGTGAGGGTTAGGATTAGGTTTAGGGTTAGGGTGAGGGTTAGAGAGAGGGTGAGGGTTAAGGTTAGGGTTAGGTTAGTGGTGTGGATAAGTGATAGCATGAGGGTTAGGGTGAATGTTAGACTTAGCATTAGGGTTAGGGTGAGGGTGAGGGTGAGGATTAGGGTGAGTTTTAGGGTTAGGGTGAGGGTTAGGGTTAGGCTTAGCGTGAGGGTGACGGTTAGGGTTAGAGTTACGGTGAGGATTCGGTTAAGTGTGAGGTTTCGGGTGAGGATGAGGTTAACTGTTAGAATGAGGGTTAGGGAGAGGGTGAGGGTTAGGGTTAAGGTTTGGGTTAGGCTGAGTTTTAGGGTTATGTTTAGGGTGAGTGTTAGGGTAAGGGTTAGGGTTAGGGTTGTTATAAGGGTTAGGGTCAGATTTAGGGTGACGGTGAGGTTTTAGGTGAGGGTTAGGTTGAGGGTTAGAGTTAGGGTTAAGGTGAGGTTTAGGGTAAGGGGTAGGGTTACGGTTAGGGTGAGGGTTAGGTTTAGTGTGAGAGTTAGGGTTAGGGTTAGGGTTACGATTAGTTTGAGAGTAAGAATTAGGGTGAGGGTGAGGTTTAGGGTTAGTAATAGTGATAGGATTAGTGTAAATCTTAGGGTGAGGGTGAGGTTTAGGGTTAGGGTTAGGGTGAGGGCTTGGGTGAGGGTTAGGGTAAGGTTGAGGGTTAGGGTGAGAGTGATGGTAAGGGTAAAGGTGAGGGTTAGGCTGGGGTGAGGGTTAAGATAAGGGTGAGAGTAAGGGTTAGGGTGAGGGTTAGGATAAGGGTTCGGGTTACGGTTAGGGTGAGGGTTAGATTGAGGTTTAGGGTTAGGGTTAGTGTGAGGTTTAGGGTGAGATTGAGGGTTACCGTTAGGTTTAGGGTTAGGGTTAGAAATAGGGTGAGGGTGAGGACTAAGATGAGGGTGAGGTTTAGGTTAGGGTTAGGGTTAAGGTTAGGGTGAGTTTTAGGGTTACTGTGAGGGTTAGGGTTAGTGTGAGGGTTAGAGTTAGAGTTAGGGTTAGTGTTAGGTTGAGGGTAAGTGTTAGGGTGAGGTTTTGGTTTAGGGTGAGGGTTATGTTTCGGTTGAGGGTTAGGTTTAGTGTTAGGGTTATTGTTAGGGTTAGGATTAGGATTAGGGTTAGGGTGAGGATGAGGGTGGGGGTGAGGAATAGGTTTTGGGTGATGGTTAATGTTAGGGTTAGGGTGAGGTTTAAGATGAGGGTTGGGGTCAGGATAAGTTTTAGGGTGAGGGCTTGGGTGAGGGTGAGGGTTAGGGTTAGGGTTCAGCTTAGGCATAAGTTTAGGCTGAGAGTGAGGGTGAGTGTGAGTGATAGGGTTAGGGTGATGGATAGGGTTAGGGTTAGGGTGAGTGTTAGGATGAGTGTAAGGGTTAGGGTGAGGTTTAGGGTGAGCATGACGGTAACAGTAAAGGTGAGGTTTAGGCTGAGGGTGAGTGTTCCGTTAAGGGTGAGGGTAAGGATTAATGTGAGGGTTAGCATAAGGGTTAGGGTGAGGGTGAGGGTTAGGGTGAGGGTCAGGGTTAGATTGAGAATTAGGGTTAGGGTCAGGGTGATGTTTATGGTGAGGATGATGGTTAGGGTTAGGGTGAGGGTTATGGTTAGAATTAGGGTGAGAGTGAGGGCTACGGTTTGGGTGAGGGTTAGGGTTAGGGTTAGGGTTAGGGTGAGGTTTAGGATTAGGGTGAGAGTTAGGGTTACTGGGAGGGTTAGTGTTAGAGTTAGGGTTAGGGTAAGGTTTAGGGTAAGTGTTAGGGTGAGGGTTAGGGTTAGGGTGAGTGTTATGTTTAGGGTGAGAGTTAGGGTTAGGTTTAGGGTTATTGTTAGGTTTAGGGTTAGGGTTACAGTGAGGGTGAGGGTGAGGGTTAGGGTTAGGTTGAGGTTTAGGGTTAGGGTTAGGGTTTTAGTTAGGGTTAGGTTTAGTGTGAATTTTAGGGTTAGAGTTAGGGTTAGGGTGAGGGTTAGGATGAGGATTAGGGTTATGCTTAGGGTTAGGGTAAGGGCTAGGGTGAAGGTGAGGGTTAGGGTTAGTGTTAGGGTGAGTTTTAGGGTTGGGTTTAGGGTTAGGATGAGCTTTTGGATGAGGGTTAGGGTTACAGTGAGGGTGAGGGTTAGGGTTAGTTTGAGTGTTAGGGTCAGGATTAGGATTAGGGTGAGGGTAAGTGTAAGCATTAGGGTTAGGCTTAGGGTTAGGGTTAGTTTTAGGGTTAGGATTAGTGTTAATGTTAGGGTTAGGGTTAGACATACGTTTTGGGTGACGGGGAGGGTGAGGGTTAGGGTTAGGGTTAGGGTGAGGTTTAGAGTTAGGGTTAGGATTAGGGATAGTGTGAGGGAGAGGTTTAGGGTTAGAGTTAAGTTGAGGGGGAGGGTAAGGCTGAGTGTTAGGGTTAGGGTTAGTGTTAGGGTTAACGTTAGGTTTAGGGTGAGGGTAAGGTTGAGGTTTAGTGTTAGGGTTAGGTTTTGGGTTAGGATTAGGTTTAGGTTGAGGGTGAGTGTGAGGGTTAGGGTTAGGATTAGGCTTAGGCTTAGGGTTAGTCTGAGGGTGAGGGTGGGTGTGAGGATTAGGCTTAGGGTGATGGTTAACCTTAGGATTAGGGTGAGGGTTAGGATGAGGGTTAGGGTTAGGATTAGGGTTAGGGTGAGGGTGAGGGTTAAGGTTAGGGTTAGGTTTGTTCTGTGGATAAGTGATAGCATGAAGGTTAGGGTGAGTGTTAGACTTAGCATTAGAGTTATGGTGAGGATTAGGGTGAGTTTTAGGGTTAGGGTGAGGGTTAGGTTTAGGCTTAGCGTGAGGGTGACGGTGAGGGTGACGGTTAGGTTTAGAGTTATGGTGAGGATTCGGTTAAGTGTGAGGTTTAGGGTGAGGATGAGGTTAAGTGTTAGGATGAGGGTTAGTGTGAGGGTGAGGCTTAGGGTTAAGGTTTGGGTTAGGGTGAGGGTTAGGGTGAGGGTTAGGGTTATGATTAGGGTGAGGATTAGGGTGAGGGTTAGGGTGAGGGTTAGGGTTAGGGTTCGGGTGAGGGTTAGGGTTGTTATTAGGGTTAGGGTCAGATTTACCGTTACGGTGAGGTTTTGGGTGAAGGTTAGGGTGAGGGTTAGAGTTAGGGTTAAGATGAGGTTTAGGGTAAGGGGTAGGGTTACGGTTAGGGTGAGGGTTAGGTTTAGTGTGAGAGTTAGGGTTAGGATTAGTGTGAGGGTAAGAATTAGCTGACTGTTAGGGTGAGGGTGACATTAAGGGTTAGGAATAGTGATAGGATTAGTGTAAATCTGAGGGTGAGGGTGAGGTTTAGGTTTAGGGTTAGGGTGAGGGCTTGGGTGAGGGTTAGGGTAAGGTTGAGGGTTAGGGTGAGAGTGATGGTAAGGGTAAAGGTGAGGGTTAGGCTGAGGGTGAGGGTTAAGATAAGGGTGAGGGTTAGGGTTAGGTTGAGGGTTAGGTTAAGGGTTCGGGTTACAGTTAGGGTGAGGGTAAGATTGAGGATTAGGGTTAGGGTTAGTGTGAGGTTTAGGGTGAGGTTGAGGGTGAGTGTTAGGGTTAGAATTAGGGTTAGGGTGAGGGCTAGGATGAGAGTGAGGTTTAAGGTAGGGTTAGGGTTAAGGTTAGGATGAGGTTTACGGTTACTGTGAGGGTTAGGTTTAGTGTGAACATTAAGGTGATGGTTAGGGTTGGTGTTAGGTTCAGGGTAAATGTTAGGGTGAGGGTTTGGGTTAGGGTGAGGGTTATATTTAAGGTGAGGGTTATCTTTAGGGTTAGGGTTATTGTTAGGGTTAGGATTAGGATTAGGATTAGGGTTAGGGTGAGGGTGAGTGTGGGTTAGGTTTAGGTTTAGGTTTAGGCTTAAGGTTAGGCTGAGGGTGAGGTTGAGGCTGAGGGCTAGGGTTAGGGTGATCGTTAGGGTTAGGGTTAGGGTGAGGGTTAGGATGAGAGTTAGAGATAGGATTAGGGTTTGGGTGAGGGCTAGGGTGAAGGTGAGTTTTAGGGTTATTTTTAGGGTGAAGTTTAGGGTTAGGGTTAGGTTTAGGCTTAGGGTTAAGTTGAGGGTGAGGTTTAGGTTTAGAGTTACGGTTAGGGTGAGGGTTAGGGTTAGGGTTAGTGTTAGGGTGAGGGTGAGTGTAAGTGTGAGGGTTAGGGTTAGGGTCAGGCTTAGGTTTAGGCTGAGGTTGACGGTCAGGGTTAAGGTGAGGGTGAGGTTAAGGTTTAGGGTTAGAGTAAGGGTTATTGTGAGGGTTAGTGTTAGGATTGGTGTTAGGGTTAGGGTTAGGGTGAGGTTTAGGGTGAGGGTTATGTTTAGGGAGCGGGTTAGATCTATGATTAGGGTTAGCTTGAGTGTGAGTGTGAGGGTTAGTGTTAGGTTTAGGTTTAGGGTTAGGCTGAGTGTGTGGGTGAGGGTTACGGTTAGGTTGAGGTTTAGGGTTAGGGTTAGGGTGAGGGTTAGGATGAGGTATAGCGTAAGGATTAGGGTTAGGGTTAGGGTTAAGGTGAAGGTTAATGTTAGGGTTAGGGTGAGGGTTAGGGTTATTGTTAGTGTTATGGTTAGGGTTAAATTTGTGGTTAGGTTGAGGCTGAAGGTGGGTATTAGGTTTAGGATTAGGATTAGGGTTAGATTTAGGGTTAGGATTAGTGTTATTGTTAAGGTTAGGGTTAGAGTTATGGTGAGGGTGAGGGTGAGGGTGAGGATTAGGGTTAGGGTTAGGATGAGGTTTAGGGTTAGGGTTAGGTTAGGGTGATGGTTAGGGTTAGTGTGAGGGTTAGTGTTTGGGTTAGGGTTATTGTTAGGGTAAGGTAAGTGTTATGGTGAGGTTAAGGGTTAGGGTGAGGGTTAGGGTTAGAATGAGGGTTAGGGTTAGGGTTAGGCTTATTGTTAGGGTAAGGTAAGTGTTAGGGTGAGGGTAAGGGTTAGGGTGAGGGTTAGGGTTAGAATGAGGCTTAGGGTTAGGGTTAGTATTATTTTTAGGGTTAGGGTTAGGATTAGGGTTAGGGTGAGGGGTAGGGTGAGGAAGAGGTTTAGAGTTAGGGTTAGGCTTAGGATTAGGATTAGAATGAGGCTGAATGTGAGGTTGAGGATTAGGGTTAGCGTGATGGTTAGGGTTATGTTTAGGGTGAGGGTTAGAATGATTGTTAAGGGTAGGGTGAGGGTTAGGGTGAGGGTGACAGTAAGGGTGAAGGTGAGGGTTAGGGTTAGGGTGTGAGTTAGGTTGAGGATTAGGGTTAGGGGTAGGGTGAGGGTGAGGTTTAGATTGAGTATCAGTGTTAGGGTTAGTGTGAGGTTTAGGGTGAGGATGAGGGTTAGGGTTAGTGTGAGGGCTATGGTGAGGGTGAGGGTTAGGTTTAGGGTTATGTTGAGGTTTAGGTTTAAGGTGATGTTCAGGGTTAGTGTGACAGTTAGCGTTAGTATTAGGGTTAGTTTTAGGGTGAGGGTTAGCATTAGGGTGAGGTTTATGTTTAGGGTTAGTGTTAGCGTTAGGGTTGGGTTATTGTTAGGGTTAGGGTTACTGTTACGGTGAGGGTGAGGGTTAGGGTTAGGGTTAGGGTTAGGGTAAGGTTTAGGGTTAGGGTTAGATTGGGGATTAGGGTTAGGGTTAGTGTGAGGTTTAGGGTGAGGATGAGGGTTAGGGTGAGGGTTAGGGTTAGAATTAGTATTAGTTTGAGGGCTAGGGTGAGGGTGAGGGTTAGGGTTATGGTTAAGTTTATGGTGAGGTTTTGGGTGAGGGGTAGGTTTAGGTTTAGTGTGAGGGTTAGGATTAGTTTGAGGGTTAAGGTTAGGGTGAGAGTGAGGTGAGGCTAAGGCTTATGGTGAAGGTTAGGGTGAGGGTGAGGGTTAGGGTTAGGATTAGGGATAGGGTTAGGGATAGGCTGAGGTAGAGGGTGTGGGTGAGGGTGAGGTTTAGGGATAGGGATATGGTTAAGGTGAGAGTGAGGGTTAGGCTCTTAGTTAGGTAATGGTTAGGGTTAGGGTGAGGATTAGTTGAGGGTTAGGGTAAGGGTGAGCTTGAGGTTTAGGGTGTGGGTTAGCGTTAGGGTTATGGTGAGGGTTCGGGTGAGGTAGAAGGTTAGGATTAGGGTTAGGTGAGTGTTATTGTTAGGGTTAGGGTGAGGGTGAGGGTTAGGATTAGGTTTAGGGTTAGGGTGAGGTTTAGGGTGAGGGTGAGGGTTAAGGGTAGGGTTAGGTTTGTGTTGTGGATAAGTGATAGCATTAGGGATAGTGTGAGTGTTAGACTTAGCATTAGGGTTAGGGAGAGGGTTAGGGTTAGGCTTAGCGTGAGGGTGACGGTGAGGGTGACGGTTAGGGTTAGAGTTACGGTGAGGATTCGGTTAAGTGTGAGGTTTAGGGTGAGGATGAGGGTAAGTGTTAGGATGAGGTTTAGGGTGAGGGTGAGGGTTAGGGTTAAGATTTGGGTTATGCTTAGGGTTAGGGTGAGGGTTAGGCTAAGGTTTAGGGTTATGATTAGGGTGAGGTTTAGGGTGAGGGTTAGGGTGAGGGTTAGGGTGAGGGTGAGGGTTAGGGTTGTTATTAGGGTTAAGGTCAGATTTAGGGTGACAGTGAGGTTTTGGGTGAGGGTTAGGTTGAGGGTTAGTGGTAGGGTTAAGGTGAGGGTTAGGGTAAGTGGTAGGGTTACGGTTAGGTTGAGGGTTAGATTTATTGTGACAGTTAGGTTTAGGGTTAGGGTTAAGGTTAGTGTGAGGGTAAGAATTAGGGTCATGGCTTGGGTGAGGGTGAGGTTTAGGGTTAGGAATAGTGATAGGATTAGTGTAAATCTGAGGGTGAGGGTGAGGTTTAGGGTTAGGGTTAGGGTGAGGGCTTTGGTTAGGGTTAGGTTAAGATTGAGGGTTAGGGTGAGATTGATGGTTAGGGTAAAGATGAGGGTTAGGCTGAGGGTGAGGGGTAAGATAAGGGTGAGGGTTAGGGTTAGGGTGAGCGTTAGGTTAAGGGTTCGGGTTACGGTTAGGGTGAGGGTTAGATTGAGGATTAGGGTTAGGGTTAGTGTGAGGTTTAGGGTGAGGTTGAGGGATAGGGTTAGGTTGAGGGTTAGGGTTAGAATTAGGGTTAAGGTGAGGGCTAGGGTGAGGGTGAGGTTTAGGTTAGGGTTAGGGTTAAGGTTTGGGAGAGGTTTAGGTTTACTGTGAGCTTCAGTGTTAGTGTGAGGGTTACTGTTAGGGTGAGGGTAAGTGTTAGAATGAGGGTTTGGGTTAGGGCGAGGGTTATGTTTAGTTTGAGGGTTAGGTTTAGGGTTAGGGTTATTTTTAGGTTTAGGATTAGGATTAGGGTTAGGGTGAGGGTGAGTGTGTGGGTTAGGTTTAGGTTTAGGTTTAGGGTTAAATTTAGGCTGAGGGTGAGGTTGAGGCTGAGGGTTAGGGTTAGGGTGATGGTTAGGGTTAGGGTTAGGGTGAGGGTTAGGATGAAGGTTAGAGTTAGGATTAGGGTTTGGGTGAGGGCTAGGGTGAAGGTGAGTTTTGGGGTTATGTTTTGGGTGAGGTATAGGGTTAGGGTTAAGGTTAGGGTTAGGGTTAAGTTGAGGGTGAGGTTTAGGTTTAGAATTAGGGTTAGGGTGAGGGTTAGGGTTAGGGTTAGTGTTATGTTTAGGGTTAGGGTGAGGGCTAGGATTAGGGTGAGTTTTAGGGTTAGGCCTGGGATTAGGATAAGTGTTTTTGTGAAGGTGAGTGTGATTTTGAGGGTTAGGGTTAGTGTTAGGCTTAGGTTGAGGGTGAGGGTTAAGGTGAGGTTGAGGGTGAGGGTTAAGGTGAGGTTGAGGGTGAGGTTTAGGGTTAGAGTTTGGGTTAGTGTGAGGGTTAGCATTAGGGTTGGTGTTAAGGTTAGTGTTAGGGTGAGGGTTTGAGTGAACGTTATGGTTAGGGATCGGATTAGATTTAGGATTAGGGTTAGCTTGAGTGTGAGTGTGAGGGTTTGTGTTAGGGTTAGGTTTAGGGTTAGGCTTAGTGTTAGGCTGAGGGTTAGGGTGAGGGTGTAGGTTAGGGTGAGGGTTTGGTTTAGGGTTAAGGTGAGGGTTAGAATGAGGGTTAGGTTTAGGATTGGGGTTAGGGTGAGGGCTAGGGTGAGGTTGAGGTTTAGAGTTAGGGTGTGGTTTAGGGTTAGGTTTAGGGTTAGGGTCACGGTGAGTTTGAGGTTTAGGGTTAGAGATAGGTTTAGGAGGAGGGTTAGGGTGAGGGTTAGGTTTAGGGTTAGTGTTAGGGTTAGGGTTAGGGTGTGCGTTAGGGTGAGGGTTTGGGTTAGGTTTAGGATTAGGGTTAGGGTGAGCGTGAGTGTGAGGGTTAGGGTTAGGGTTAGGTTTAGGCTTAGGGTTAGGCTGAGGTAGAGTGTAAGTGTGAGAGTTAGGGTGTGGGTTAGGGTTAGGGTTAGGTTTAGAGTTAGCCTTAAGGTGAGGTTTAGTGTTAGGGTTAGGGTGAGGGTTAGGTTTGGGGTTACGGTGAGGCTTAGGGTTAGGCTTAGGATTAGGCTTATGATTAGGCTGAGGGTGAGGGTGGGGGTGAGGATTAGGGTTAAGTTTAGGGTTAGGGTTAGGTTTATTGGTATTTTTATGGTTAGGGTAAAGTTTGCGGTGAGGTTGAGGTTGAGGGTGAGGGTTAGGTTTAGGGTGAGGTTTAGGGTGAGTTTTAGGGTTAGGATTAAGGTTAGGTTGAGGGTGAGTTTGAGAGTTAGGGTTAGGCTTAGGGTTAGGCTTAGGGTTAGGGTGAGGTTTTATATTAGTGTTTGGGTTAGGGTGAGGGTGAGGCTGAGGATTAGGGTGAGGTTTAGTGTTAGGTTTATGTTTAGGGTTAGGGTTAGGGTTAGGCTGAGGGTGAGGGTGGGGGTGAGGATTAGGGTTTGGGTTTTAGTTTAAATTCAGGTTATTGTTAGTGTTATGATTTGGGTTTAGTTTGCGGTGAGGGCGAGCCTGAGGTTGAGGGTTATGGTTAGGGTTAGGCTTAGTCTTAGGGTTAGGCTGAGGGTGAGTATTGGGGTGAGGAATAGGTTTTGGGTGATGGTTAGGGTTAGGGTTGGGTTGAGGGTGAGGATGAGGCTTAGCGTTAGGATTAAGTTTAGGGTGAGGGCTAGGGTGAGGGTGAGGGTTAGGGTTAGGGTTAGGCTTAGCCTTAGGGTTAGGCTTAGGGTGAGGGTGAGTTTGAGGGTTTGGGTTAGGGTGATGGATAGGGTTAGGGTTAGGGTGAGTGTTAGGATGAGGGTTAGGGTTAGGGTGAGGGTTAGCATGGATGTGGCGGGAAGAATAAAGGTGACGGTTAGGCTGAGGGTGAGTGTTCCCCTAAGGGTGAGGGTTAGGATTAGGTTGAGGTTTAGGGTAAGGGTTAGGATGAGGGTTAGGGTGAGGGTGAGGGTTAGATTGAGGATCAGGGTTGGGGTTTGTGTGAGGTTAAGGTGAGGATGAGGGTTAGGGTTAGGGTGAGGGTTAGGGTTAGAATTAGGGTTAGGGTGAGGGCTAGGGTGAGGCTGAGGATTAGGGTTAGGGTTAAGGTGAGGTTTATGGTTCGGGTGAGAGTTACGGTTACTGTGAGGGTTATTGTTGGAGTTAGGGTTAGTGTTAGGGTGAGGGTAAGTGTTAGGGTGGGGGTTAGGGTTAGGGTGAGTTTTATGGTTAGGGTGACTCTTAGGGTTAGGTTTAGGGTGATTGTTAAGTTTCGAGTTAGGGTTACGTTGAGGGTGAGGGTGAGGTTTAGGGTTAGAGTGAGGTTTAGGTTTAGGGTTAGGGTTAGAGTTAGGGTGAGGGTGAGGGTGAGGTTTAGGATTACAGTTAGGGTTCAAGTGAGGGTAAGGATGAGGGTTAGGGTTAGGGTTAGTTTTAGGTTTAGGGTTAGGTTGAGGTTTAGGGTTAGGGTTATGGTTAGGATTAGGTTTAGGGTGAGGGTTTGGGTTAGGGTTAGGATGAGGGTTAAGAAGAGGGTTAGTTTTAGGATTATGGTTATGGTGAGGGCTAGAGTTTGAGGTTTAGTGTTAGAGATAGGGTTAGGATGAGGGTTAGGGTTATTGTTAGTGTTATGGTTAGGGTTAAGTTTGTGGTTAGGGTGAGGCTGAAGGTGGGTATTAGGGTTAGGATTAGGATTAGGGTTAGATTTAGGGTTAGGATTAGTGTTATTGTTAAGGTTAGGGTTAGAGTTATGGTGAGGGTGAAGGTGAGGGTGAGGGTTAGGGTTAGGGTTTGGGTGAGGTTTAGCGTTAGGGTTAGGGTAGGGTGATGGTTAGGGTTAGTGTGAGGGTTAGTGTTTGGGTTAGGGTTATTGTTAGGGTAAGGTAAGTGTTAGGGTGAAGGTAAGGGTTAGAGTGAGGGTTATGGTTAGAATGAGGGTTAGGGTTAGGGTTAGGGTTATTGTTAGGGTAAGGTAAGTGTTACGGTGAGGGTAAGGGTTAGGGTGAGGGTTAGGGTTAGAATGAGGGTTAGGGTTAGGGTTAGTGTTATTTTTAGGGTTAGGGTTAGGATTAGGGTTAGGGTGAGGGGTAGGGTGAGGATGAGGTTTAGGGTTAGGATTAGGGTTAGGCTTAGGTTTAGAATGAGGCTGAGTGTGAGGTTGAGGGTTAGGGTTAGCTTGATGGTTAGAGTTATGTTTAGGGTGAGGGTTAGAATGATTGTTAGGGGTAGGGTGAGGTTTAGGGTGAGGGTGACAGTAAGGGTAAAGGTGAGGGTTAGGGTTAGGGTGCGAGTTAGGGTGAGGATTAGGGTTAGGGTTAGGGTGAGGGTGAGGTTTAGATTGAGTATCAGTGTTAGGGTTAGTGTGAGGTTTAGGGTGAGGATGATGGTTAGGGTTAGTGTGAGAACTATGGTGAGGGTGAGCGTTAGGTTTAGGGTTATGTTGAGGTTTATGGTTAAGGTGATGGTTAGGGTTATTGTGACGGTTAGTGTTAATATTAGGGTTAGTTTTAGGGTGTGGGTTAGCATTAGCGTGAGGTTTATGTTTAGAGTTAGTGTTAGCGTTAAGGTTGGGTTATTGTTAGGGTTAGGGTAACTGTTACAGTGAGGTTGAGGGTTAGGGTTAGGTTTAGGGTGAGGTTTAGGTTTAGGGTCAGGGTTAGAGTTAGGGTTAGGTTGAGGGTGATGTTTAGGTTTAGGGTTAGGATTAGCGGGACGGTTAGGTTGCGGGTTAGGGTGAGGGTTAGTGTTAGGATTAGGGTTAAGGTGAGGGTGAGTGTGAGGGTTAGGGTTAGACTTAGGTTTAGGTTTAGGCTGAGGCTGAGTGTGAGGGTGAGTGTTAGGGTTAGATTCAAGGTTAGGGTTAAGGTTAGGTTGAGGGTTAGGGTTATTGTAAGAGTGAGGGTTAGGATGAGGTTTAGGGTTAGGTTTAGGGTTAGTATTAGGGCAAGGGTGAGGGTGAGAGTTAGGGTTATCATTATGGCGAGGTTTAGGATTAGGGTTAGGTTTAGTGTTAGGGTGAGGGTTAGGGTTAGGGTTACTGTGAGAGGGAGGGTTAGTGTTAGGGTGAGGGTGAGGGTTAGTATTAGTGTTATGGTTAGGGTTATTGTTAGTGTTATCATTAAGGTTAAGTTTACAGTGAGGTTGAGGCTGAGGGTGAGGTTTAGGGTTAGGGTTAGGATGCGGTTTAGGGTTAGGGTTAGTGTTAGTGTTAGGGTGAGGGCTTGGTTTAGGTTGAGGTTTACTGTCAGGGTGAGGGTTAGGATTAGGTTTAAGGTTAGGGTTAGTGTTATTGTTAGGGTTAAGGTTAGAGTTACTGTGAGGATGAGGGTGAGGGTGAGTGTGAAGTTAGGGTTAGGGTTAGCCTTAGTCTTAGGTTTAGCCCGAGCGTGAGGGTGAGGTTAAGGGTTAGGATTAGGGTGATTGTTAGAGTTTAAGGGTTAGGGTGAGGGTTAGGGTGAGGTGTAGGTTTAGGATTAGGGCTAAGGTGAGGGCTAGGGTGAGGGTGAGGGTTAGGGTTAGCGTTAGGGTGACGTTTAGGGTTAGCGTTAAGTTTAGGGTTAGGGTGAGTGTTAGTGTGAGGGTTACGGTGAGGGTGATGGTTAGGGTTAGGGTGAGGGTTAGGGTTAGGGTTAGGGTGAGAGTGAGGGTTAGATTAGGGTTAGGGTTAGGGTTATTGTTAGTGTTATGGTTAGGTTTAACTTTATGGTGAGGGTGAGGCTCAGGGTGATGGTTAGGGTTAGGGTTAGGGTGAGGTTTAGGTTAGGGTTAAGGTTAGGGTTAGGGTGAGGTTTTGGGTTAGGGTTAGGGTTACGGTGAGGGTGAGGGTGAGGGTTAGTGTTAGGATTAGTGTCATTGTTAGGTTTAGGGTTAGAGTTCCAGTGAGGGTGAGGGTAAGGGTTAGGGTTAGGGTGAGGTTTAGGGTTAGGATTAGGGTTAGGGTGAAGGTAAGGTGAGGTTTAGGGTTAGAGTTAGGGTTAGGTTGATTGTTAGGGTTAGGGTTAGAGTTAGGGTTAGGGTTAGGGTGAGGGTTAGGATGAGGTTTAGGGTTATGGTTAGGTTTAGGATTAGGGTTAATGTTAGGGTGAGTGATTGTGTTAGGTTTAGGGATAGGGTTAAGGCTTAGGTTAACCTGAGTGTGAGGGTTAGGGTGAGGGATAGGGTTTGGTTACGGTGAGTGTGAGGGTTAGGGTTAGGGTGAGTTTCAGGGTTAGGTTTAGGGTTAGGGTAATTGTTAGTGTTATGGTTAAGGTTAAGTTTACGGTTAGGGTGAGGCTGACGTTGAGGGTTTGGTTTAGGGTTAGGGTGAGGTTTAGGGTTACGGTTAGGGTTAGGGTGATGGTTAGGGTTAGTGTTATTGTTAGGGTTTAGGTTAGAGTTACGGTGAGGGTGAGGGTTAGATTTAGGTTTAGGGTGAGGGTAGGGTGAGGGTGAGGGTGAAGTTTAGGATTAGAGTTAGAGTTAGGGGAAGGGTTAGGGGCAGGGTTAGGTTGAGGTTTAGGGTTAGTGTTAGGGTTGGGTTTAGGATTAGGGTTATGATGAGGCTGAGTGTGAGGGTTAGGGTTAGGATTAGGCTTAGGCTTAGGGTTAGGCTGAGGGTGAGGGTGGGGTTGAGGATTAGGTTAAGGGTGATGGTGAGGGTTAGGGTTAGGTTTAGGGTTAGGATTAGGGTTAGGATGATGTCTAGGGTGAGGGTGAGGGTTAGGGTTAAGGTTAGGCTTAGGGTTACGGTCAAGGTTAGGGTCAGGATGAGGGTTAGGCTTAGGGTGAGGGTTAGGGTGAGGGTGCAGGTAAGGGTAAAGGTGAGAGTTAGGCTGAGAGTGAGGATTAAGTTAAGGGTGAGGGTTAGGGTTAGGGTGTGGGTTAGGGTTAGGGTTAAGTTGAGGGTGAGGTTTATATTGAGGGTTAGTTTTAGGGTTAGTGTGAGGTTTAGGATGAGGATGAGGGTTAGGGTTAGGGTCAGGGCTAGGTTGAGGGTTAGATTTAGTGTTAGGGTGAATTTAAGTGTTAGGGTGAGGGTTAGTGTTAGCATGAGTGTTATGTTTAGAATGAGGGTTAGGTTTAGGGTTAGGGTTACTGTTAGGGTTAGGATTAATTTTACTCTTGAGTGTGAGGTTTAGTGTTAGGTTGAGGGTTAGGTTTATGTTTAGTGTTAGGGTTAGTGTTAGGGTTAGGGTGAGGGTGAGGTTTATGGTTAGAGTTAGCTTTTGTTAGGTTGAGGGTTAGTGTGAGGGTTAGGTTTAGGCTTAAGCTTAGGCTTAGGGTTAGACTTAGGCCGAGCATGAGGGTGAGGGTTAGGGTTAGGGATAGGGTGAGGGTTAGGATGAGGTTTAGGGTTAGGATTAGGGTTAGGGTGAGCGCTAGGGTGAGGGTTACTGTGAGGGTTAGGGTTAGGTTTAGGATTAGGTGTAGGTTGAGAGTGAGTGTGAGGGTTAGGTTTAGGGTTAGGCTTAGGTTTAGGGTGAGGGTTAGGGTTAGGACTTGGTTTAGGGTGAGGAGGAGTGTTAGGGTTAGTGTGAGTGCTAGTGTTATGGTTAGGTTTAGTGTTAGGGTGAATTTATGTGTTAGGGTGAGGGTTAGGTTTTGGGTGAGTGTTATGGTTAGAATGAGGCTTAGGGTTAGGGTTACTGTTAGGATTAGGATTAGGTTTACTGTTAAGGTGAGTGTTAGGTTTAGGGTTAGGGTGAGGGTTAGGTTTATGTTTACGGTTAGGGTTAGAGTTAGGGTTAGGGTGAGGGTGAGGTTTAGGGTTAGAGTTAGCTTTTGTGTTAGGGTTAGTGTTAGGTTGAGGGTTAGTGTGAAGGTTAGGTTTAGGCTTAAGCTTAGGCTTAGGGTTAGGCTTAGGCCCGAGCATGAGGGTTAGGGTTAGGGTTAGGGTTAGCGTGAGGGTGAGGGTTAGGGTCAGGGTGAGGGTTAGGATGAGTTTTAGGGTTAGGATTAGGGTTAGTGTGAGCGCTAGTTTGAGGGTTACTGTGAGGGTTAGGTTTAGGTTTAGGATTAGGTGTAGGTTGAGGGTGAGGGTGAGGGTTAGGGTTAGGGTTAGGGTTAGGCTTAGGGTTAGGGTGAGGGTTAGGGTTAGGGTTTGGTTTAGGGTAAGGGGGAGGGTTAGGGTTAGGGTGAGGGTGAGGGTGAGGGTGAGGGTTAGGGTTAGGGTTAGTGTGAGTGTTAGGGTTATGTTGAGGGTTATGGTTAGGGTGAGTGTTAGGGCTAGGGTTAGGTTTAGGGTGAGGACTCGGGTGAGGGTGAGGTTTAGGATTAGGGTGAGGGTGAGTTTTAGGGTGAGGGTGAGGTTTTGGGTTAGTGTTAGTTTGAGGTTTAGGGTTATGGTTAGGGTTAGGGAGAGTGTGAGTTTTAGGTTTAGAGTTAGGGTTAGGGTGAGGGTTAGGGTGAGGTTTAGGGTTAGTATGAGGGTTTGGGGTAGGGGTAGGGTGAGGGTTAGCGTTAGGGTGAGGGTTAGGGTTAGGGTTAGGTTTAGAGTGACGGATAGGGTGAGTGTTAGGGTTAGGATTAGGGTTAAACAATGTGCTAGGTTGAGTGTTAGGTTTAGGGTTAGGTTGATGTTGAGGGTTAGTGTTAGTGTTAGATTTAGGTTTAGGGTTGGGGTTAGGGTTAGGATTAGGGTTAAGGTAATGGTGAGTGTGACGGTTAGAGTTAGTGTTAGCCTTAGGTTTAGGCTGAGTCTGAGGCTGAGGGTGAGTTTTAGGATTAGAGTGAGGGTTAGTGTGAGTGTTAGTGTTAGGATTAGGGTTAGGATATATGCTAGGGTGAGGGTTAGGTTTAGGGTTAGGATGAGGTTTAGGGTTAGGGTTAGGGTCAGTGTTAGGGTTAGGGTGAAGGTTTGGGTTAGGGTTAGAGTTACGGTTAGGGTGACGTTTAGGGTTAGGTTTATGGTTAGGGTTATTCTTAAGTTTAGGGTTAGGGTTAAGGTTAAGGTAAGGCTGAGCATGAGCGTGATGTTGAGGGTCAGGTTAAGGGTTAGGATGAATTTTAGAGGTAGGGTTAGGTTTAGGGTTAGGGTGATTGTGAGGGTTAGTGTTAGGGTTGGGTGAGGTTTAGGATTAGGGATAGGGGTAGGGTTAGGGTGAGTGTGAGGGTTAGGGGTAGGGTTTGGGTGAGGGTGAGGGTTAGGTTTGGGGTGAGGGTTAAGGTGAGGACTAAGGTGAGCATGAGGGTTAGGGTTAGGCTTAGGGTGAGGGTTAGGTTGAGGTTTAGGGTAAGGGTTAGTGTTAGGGTTAGGATTAGGGTTAGGGTGAGGGTGAGTGTGAGGGTTAGGGTTAGGGTTAGTCTTTGGCTGAGGGTTAGGCTGAGGGTGAGGGTGGGGTTGAGGATTAGGTTTAGAGTGATGGTTCAGGTTATCATTAGTTTGAGGGTTAGGATGCGGGTTAGGGTTAGGATTAGGGTTACGGTGAGAGCTAGATTGAGGGTGAGGTTTAGGGTTAGGGATAGGGTGAGGTTTAGGGTTAGGGTTAGGGTGAGGTTGAGGTTTAGGGTTAGAGTTAGGGTTAGGATTAGGATTAGGGTAAGGGTTAGGTTGAGTGTGAGGGTTAGGGTTAGGGTTAGGGTTCGGCTTAGGGTTACACTGAGGGTGAGGTTGAGGGTGAGGGTTAGGTTTTGAGTGAGGGTTAGGGTTATGTTTAGGGTGAGAGTTAGGGTTCAGGTTAAGTTTAGGGTTAGGGTGAGGGTTAGGGTTATGGTTACGTTGAGCTTGAGGGTTAGGTTTAGTTTGAGCGTTAGGGTTAAGTATAGGGTTAGGGTGAGGGCTAGGGTGAGGGTTAGCATTAGGGTTAGTGTTAGGGTGAGGTTTCGGGTTAGGGTTAGTTTTAGGGTGAGGGTGAGAATGAGGGTTAGGGTTACGGTAAGGGTGATGGTTAGGGTTAAGTGGAGGGTTATTGTTACTGTTAGTGTTAGGGTGAGGGTAAGTGTTAGGGTAAGGTTTATGTTTAGGGTGACGTTTACATCAGGCTTAGGGTTAGGGTTAGGGGGAGGGGGAGGTTTACGATTAGAGTTACAGTTAGGGTGAATGTTAGGGTTACGGTTAGGTTTAGGTTTAGGGTGAGGTTTAGGGTTTGGTTTAGGGTTAGAGTTAGGCTTAGGGAGAGGGTGAGATTTAGGGTTAGAGTTAGGGTTAGGGTGAGGGTTAGGTTTAGGCTTAGTGTTAGGGTTAGGGTGAGGGTGAGAGTTAGGGGGAGGGTTAGGGTTAGGGTTAGGGTTAGGGTGAGGATTAGGGTTAGGGTAAGGGTGAGTGTGTGTGTTAGCGTTAGGTTTAGGGTTAGGCTTAAAGTTAGGCTGAGGGTGAGGTTGAAGTTGAGGGTTAGGGTTAGGTTTAGTGTTGGGTTTAGGGTTAGGGTGAGGGTGAGGGATAGGGTTAGGGCTATGATTAGGATTAGGGTTATTGTTAGGATTAGTGTGAGGGTTAGGGTTAGGGTAATTGTTAGGCTTAGGGTTAGGCTTAGGGTTTGGGTGAGGGTGAGGCTTAGGGTTTGGGTGAGGGTTAGGATTAGGGTTAGGGTGAGGTTTAGTGTTAGGGTTAGGGTTAGAGTTTGGGTTAGTGATTAGTGTTAGGGTTAGGTTGAGTGTTAGGGGGAGGGTTAGGGTTAGGGTTAGGGTTAGGGTTAGTTTTAAGGTTAGGGTTAGGGTGAGGGTGAGGTTTAGGGTTATAATTAGGGTTAGGGTGAGGCTGAGGGTGAGGCTTAGGGGATTAGGTTTAGTGTTAGGGTTAGGGTTAGGGTGAGGGTTAGGGTGAGTGTGAGGGTTAATGTTAGGGTTAGGGTTTGCCTTAGGTTCAGGCTGAGGGTGAGGGTGAGTTTTAGGTTTAGAGTTAGGGTTAGTGTTAGTGTTAGGGTTAGAATGAGGGTCAGGTGTACGTTTAGGCTTAAGCTTAGGCTTAGGCTGAGCATGAGGGTGAGGTTAAGGGTTAGGATGAGTTTTAGAGTGGGGATGACGGTCAGGGTAAACTTGAGGGTTAGGCTGAGTGTGAGGGTTACTGAAAGGGTGAGGGTTAGGGTTAGGGTGAGGTTTAGGGTTAGGGGAAGAGTGAGGGTGAGGTTTATGTTTAGGGTTAGGTTGAGGTGTAGGGTTAGGTTTAGGTTGAGGGTGAGATTATGGTTAGTGTTAGCGTTAGGTTGAGGCTGAGGGTGAGGTTTAGGTTTAGGGTTAGTGTTAGTGTTAGGGTTAAGGTGAGGGATAGGGTGAGGGTGAAGTTTAGGGTTAGGGTTAGGATTAGGATTAGAGTAAGGGTTAGGGTGAGTGTGAGGGTTATTGTTAGGGTTAGGCTTAGGCTTAGGCTTAGGCTGAGGCTGAGGGTGAGGGTGAGGGTTAGGCATAGGATGAGGGTTTGGGTTAGGGTTAGGGTTAGGGTGAGTGTTAGTATGAGGGTTAGGCTTAGGATTAGGGTGAGGGTGAGGGCTAGGGTGAAGATGAGGTTTAGGGTTAGGGTTAAGGTTAGGGTGAGGTTTAGGGTTAGAATTAGGGTGAGAGTGAGGTTTAGGTTTAGAGTTAGGGTTAGGGTGAGGCTGATTGTGAGGTTTTGGGTTAGGGTTAGCGTTAGATTTAGGGTTAGGTTAAGGGTTAGGGTGAGGGTTAGGCTTAGGGTTAGGATTAGGATTAGGGCAAGGGTTAGGGTGAGGATGATGGTGAGGGTGAGGGTTAGGGTTATGCTGAGGGTTAGGTTTAGGGCTAGGGTGAGAGTTAGCTTTCCAGTTAAGTTTAGGGTTAGGGTGAGGGTTAGGGTTAGGTTTACGGTGAGAGTGAGGGTTAGGATTAGGTTGAGGGTTAGGGTTAGGGTTAGGGCTATGGTTTGGGTGAGGGTTAGGGTTAGGGTTAGGGTCAGGGTTAGGATGAGATTTAATGTTAGGATTAGGGTTAGGGTGAGGGCTAGGGTGAGGGTGAGGTTTAGGGTTAGGATGAGGTTTAGAGTTAGGGTTAGGGTTAGGGTTAGGGTGAGGGTGAGGTTTAGGGTTAGAGTTAGGATTAGTGTTCAGGTTAGGGTTAGGTGAGGGTTCGGGTTAGGCTTAGGCTTAGACTTAAACTAAGGCAGAGCATGAAGTTGAGGCTTAGAGTTAGGATCAGGGTGAGTGTTAGGGTTTGGGTGAGGGTGTGGGTGAGGGTGAGGGTTAGTGTTAGGCTTAGTGTGAGTGTTAGGGTTAGGGTGAGGGTTATGGTTAGGGTGAGGGTTAGTGTTAGCGTTATGCTTAAGCTTAGTCTTAGTGTAAGGCTGAGGGTTAGGGTCAGGGTGAGTGTGAGTGTTAGGGTTAGGGTTAGGGTTAGGCATAGTGATAGGCTGAGGGAGAGGTTAAGGGTGAGGTTTAGGTTTAGGGTGAGGGTAAGGTTTAGGCTTAGAGTTTGTGTTAAGGTGAGGGTTAGTGTGAGGGTTAGTGTTAGGGTTAGTGTTTGGGTTAGGTTGAACGTGAGTTTTAGGGTGAGGTTTAGGGTTAGGGATAGGGTTAGGTGTAGGATTAAGGTTTGGGTGAGGATGAGTGTGATGGTTAGGGTTCGGTTAATGTTAGTGTTAAGCTTAAGGGTTAGGCTGAGGGTGAGGGTGAGGGTTAGGGTTAGGGTGAGGGTGAGGGTTAGGATGAGGGTTAGGTTTAGATTTAGGGTTAGTGTGAGGGCTATTGTGAGGGTGAGGATTAGGGTTAGGGTTAAGTTTAGGAATAGGGTGAGGGATAGGATTAGGGCTTGGTTTAAGGTTAGGGTTAGTGTTAGGGTTAGGGTGAGGGTTAGCATGAGGGTTCCGGTTAGGATTAGGTTTAGGATGAGGTCTAGGGTGAGCGTGAGGATTAGGGATAGGGTTAGGGTGAGGTTTATTGTTCGGGTTAGGTTTAGATTTAGGCTGAGGATTAGGGTTAGGGTTATGGTGAGGGTCAGGGTTAGGTCTAGTTTGAGGGTTATAATTAGGTTTAGGGTTAGGGTGAGAGTTAGGGTTAGGGTTAGGCTGAGGGTTAGGATGAAGTTTAGGGTTACAATTAGGGTTAGGGTAAGGGCTAGGGTGATTGTGAGGGTTATTGTTAGGGTTAGGGTGAGGTTTAGGGTTAATGTTAAGCGTAGGGTTAGGGTGAGGATTAAGGTTCGGGTTTGGGTGAGGGTGAGGCTTAGGTTTGGGGTGAGGGTTAGGGTGAGGACTAAGGTAAGGGTGAGGTTTATGGTTAGGGTTAGGTTAAGGGTGAGGGTTAGGTTGAGGTTTAGTTTTAGGGTTAGGATTAGGGTTAGGGTGTGGGTGAGTGTGAGGGTTAGGGATAGGGTTAGGCTTATGCTTAGGCTTAGGGTTAGACTGAGGGTGAGGGTGAGGATTAGGATGAGGATTAGGTTTAGAGTCCTGGTTTAGTTTATGGTTAGGTTTAGTGTTAGGATGAGGGTTAGGGTTAGGATTAGGGTTAGGGTGAGGGCTAGGGTGAGTGTGAGGTTTAGGGATAGGTTTAGGCTTAGACTTAGGGTTAGGCTGAGGTTGAAGGTGAGGGTGAGGGTTAGGGTTAGAGTTAGGGTGATGCTTAGGGTTATGGTTAGGGTGAAGGTTAGGATAAGGGTTAGGTTTAGTGTGAGGGTTAGGATGAGGGTGACAATAAGAATAAAGGTGAGGGTTAGGCTGAGGGTGAAGTTTATGGTAAGGGTGAGGTTTCGGGTTATGGTTAATGTGAGGGACAGGGTTAGATTGAGGATTATTGTTAGGGTTAGTGTGAGGTTTAGTGTGAGAATGAGGGTTAGGGTTAGGTTGAGGGCTAAGTTGAAGTTGAGGGTTAGAGTTAGGGTTAGGGTGAGGTTTAGGTTTAAGGTGATGGTTAGCATTAGTGTGAGGGTTAGTGTTACGGTTAGTGTTAGTGTTAGGGTGAGGGTAAGTGTTAGGGTAAGGTTTAGGTTTAGGGTGAGGTTTAGGATTATGGTTAGGGTTAGGGTAAGGGTGAGGGTGAGGTTAAGGGTTAGAGTTAGGGTTAGGGTGACGGTTAGGATTAAGGTTAGGGTTAGTGTTAGGGTAAGGGTTAGGGTGAGGTTTACTGTGGGGGTGAGGATTAGTGATAGGGTTAGTTTTAGGATTAGGGTTAAAGTGAGGGTGAGTGTGAAGGTAAGGGTTAGGGTTAGGGTTAAGATTAGAGTTAGGGTGATGGTGAGGATGAGGGTTAGTGTTAGGGCGAGGGTTAGGGTTAGAGTTAGGTTTAGGCTGAGGGTGAGGTTGAGGGTGAGGGTTAGGATTAGGATTAGGCTTAGGGTTAGGCTGAGGGTGAGGTGGAGGGTGAGAAAGTTAAGGTTAGGGTGAGGGTTAGGCTTAGGATTATGGGGAGGTTTAGGATGAGGTTTAGGGTTAGGATTAGGGTTAAGGTGAGGGCTAGGCTGAGGGTGAGGTTGAGTTTTAGGGTTAGGGTGAGGTTTAGGTTTAAGTTTAGTGTTAGGGTGAGGGTCAGGGTGACGTTTATTGTTAGGGTTAGGGTGAATCTGAGGGTGTGGGTTAGGTTTAGGTTTAATGTTAGGGTTAGGGTTAAGGTGAGGGTTCGGGTGAGGGATCGTGTTAGGGTTCGGATTAGGGTTAGGATTAGGGTTAGGGTTAGGGTGAGTGTGAGGGTTAGGGTTAGGCTTAGGCTTAGGTTGAGGGTGAGGATGAGGGTGAGGGTTAGGGTTGGGTTGAGTGTTAGAGCTATGTTTAGGGTGAGAGTTAGGGTTCGGGTTAAGTTTAGGGTTAGGGTGTAAGTTAGGGTAAGGGCTACGGTGAGGGTGAGGGGTTGGGGTTATGTTGAGGGTTAGGGTTAGGGTTAGGGTGAGGGTGAGGGTTAGGGTTAGGATTAGTGTTAGGGTGAGGGTTAGCAGGAGGGTTAGTGTTAGGATTCAGGTTAGGATGAGGGCTAGGGTGAGGGTGAGGTTTAGGGTTAGGGTGAGGGTGAGGTTTAGGGATAGAATTGGGGTAAGGGTGAGGGTAAGGTGAGGGTTAGGGTTAGAGTTAGCATTAGAGTTAGCGTTAGGTTGACGGTTAGGTTGAGGGTGAGGGTTAGGCTTAGGGTTAGGATTAGGATTAGGGAAAGGGTTAGGGTGAATGTGAGGGTTAGTGTTAGGTTAGGGTTAGGCTTAGGTTTAGGCTGAGGGTGAGGTTTAGGGTTAGGTGAGGGTTAGAGCTAGGGTTAGTGTGTGTGTTAGGGTTCGGGTTACATTTAGTGTGACGATGAGTGTTATGGTTAGGTTGAGGGTTAGTGTTAGGTTTAGAGATAGGATGAGTGTTAGGTTTAGGGTTAGGGTGAGGGGTAGGATGAGGATTAGGGTTAAAATTAGGGTTAGGGTGAGGGCTAGGGTGAGGGAGAGGGTTAGGGTTAGTGTTAGCAAGAGGTTTAAGGTTCGGGTTAGGGTTGGGTGAGGGTTACGATTAGGGTTACGGTCACGGTGAGGGTGAGGGTTAGGGTTACGGTGAGGGTGAGGGTGAGGGTTAGGGTGAGTTTTAGGGTGAGAGTGAGTTTTTGGATTAGGGTTAGGGTTAAGGTTAGGGTTAGGTTTAGGGTTAGGATTAGTGTTATTGTTAGGGTTAGGATTAGAGTTACCGTGAGGGTGAGGGTGAGGGTGAGGGTTAGGGTTAGGGTTAGGGTGAGGTTTAGGGTATGGGTGAGGTGAGGTTTATAGTTAGATTTAGGGTTAGGGGGAGGGTTAGGTCGAAGGTTAAGGTTAGGCTTAGTGTTAGGATTAAGGTTAGGGTGAGGGTTATGTTGAGGTTTAGGGTTAGTCTTAGGGTTAGGTTTAGGATTAGGGTGAGGTTTAGAGTTACGGTGAGGTTGAAGTTGAGGGTGAGTGTTAGAGTTACGGTGTGGTTTAGGGTTAGGGTTAGGATTAGGGTTAGGATGAGGGTGAGATTGAGGTTTAGGGTTAGGGTTAGGGTTAGGGTTAGGGTTAGGATTAGGGTTAAGGTGAGGGTGAGTGTTAGGGTTAGTGATAGGTTTAGGCTTAGGCCTAGGGTTAGGCTGAGGGTGAGGGTTTGGGTGAGGATTAGGGCTAGGGTGATGGTTAAGGTTAGGGTTAACCTTAAGGTTAAGGTTAAGTTTAACCACAAACTAACGTTTGTGGGTTAGGGTTAGGGTTAGTGTTACAGTGAAGGCTAGTGTGAGGGTTAGGGTAAGGATTAGTCTGAGTGTGTGTTTGAGGTTGAAGGTTAGGTTTAGGGTGATGCTTAGGTTGACGGTTAGAATGAGGTTTAGGGTTAGTGTGAGGGTTAGGGTGAGGATTATGTTAATGTTAAAGGTGAGGTTTAGGCTAAGGGTGATGGTTAAGATAAGGGTTTGGGTTAGGGTTAGGTTTAGGGTTCAGGTAAGGGTTAGGGTTAGGGTGAGGGTGAGGGTTAGAATTAGGGTGAGGTCTAGGGTGAGGGTGAGGGTTAGGTTTAGGGTTAGGGTTAGGGTGAGGTTTAGGGCTAGGGTGAGGGTTATGGTTAGGGTGAGGGTTAGGGTTTGGGTTACGTTTATTGTAGGGTTAGGGTTACTGTTACAGTTACAGTGAAGGTGAGGGTGAGGGTTAGGGTTAGGGTGAGGGTTAGGGTTTGGTTTACGTTTATTGTAGGGTTAGGGTTACTGTTACAGTTACAGTGAAGGTGAGGGTGAGGGTTAGGGTTAGGGTTAGAGTTAGGGTTAGGGTGAGGTTTAGGTTGAGGGTTGGGGTTAGGGTTAGTGTTAGGGTTAGGGTTAGTGTGAGAGTTAGGGGGACGTTCAGGGTTATAGGGTTAGGGTTAGATTTAGAGTTAGGGCGAGGGTGGTGTGTGTGTTAGGGTTTGGTTTTGGTTTAGGGTTAGGTTTAGGGTTAGGGTGAGGTTTTGGATGAAGGTTAGGGTTACAATGAGGGTGAGGGTGAGGGTTAGTGTGAGGGTTAGGGTTAGGATTAGGGTTAGTGTGAGGGTGAGTCTTAGGATTAGGATTAGGGTTAGGGTTAAGGTTAGGTTTAGGGTTAGAATTAGTGTTATTGTTAGGGTTAGGGTTAGAGTTATGGTGAGGGTGACGGTAAGGGTGAGGGTTAGGTTGAGGGTTAGGCTTAGGATTAGGCTGAGGCTGAGAGTGAGGGTGAAGCTGATGGTTAGGGTGAGGGTTAGGTTTAGGGTTAGGGTGAGAGTTGGGGTTCGGGTTAAGTTTAGGTTTAGGGTGAGCGTTAGGGTAAGGGTTACAGTGAGGGTGAGGGTTAGGTTTAGGGTTAGTGTTATGGTGAGGGTTAGGATGAGGGTTAGGTTTATGATTAGGGTTAGGGTGAGGATTAGGGTTAGGGTGAGGTTTAGGGATAGGGTTAGGGTGACGTTTAGGGTTAGGGTTAGGGTGAGGGTGAGCTATATGGTTAGAGTTAGGGTTAGGGTGAGGCTGTGAGGTTTATGGTTAGGGTTAAGGTTCGAGTTAGGGTTAGGGTGAAGGTTAGAGTGAGGGTGAGGGTTAGGCTTAGGGTTAGGATTAGGATTAGGGTAAGGGATAGGGTGAGTGTGAGGGTTAGGGTTAGGCTTAGGCTTAGGGTTAGGCTGAGGTTGAGGATGAGGTGTAGGGTTAGGGTTAGGTTGAGGTTTAAGGTTATGTTTAGGGTGAGAGTTAGGGTTTGGGTTAAGTTTAGGGTTAGGGTGAGGATTACAGTTAGGTTTAGTGTTAGGCTGAGGTTTAGGATTAGGGTTAGGGTGAGGGTTTGGATGAGGGTTAGAGTTATGGTGAGGGTGAGGGTTAGGGTTAGGCTGAGTGTTAGGGTTAGGATTAGGGTTAGGGTTAGGGTTAGATTTAAGTTTAGCTTTAGGATTAGTGTTATTGTTAGGGTAATGTTTAGAGTTACGGTGAGGGTGACGGTGAGGGTGAGGTTTAGGTTTAGGGTGAGGGTTAGGGTTAGGGTTAGGATAAGGGTTAGGGGGAGGGTGAGGTTTAGGGTTAGATTTAGGTTTAGGGGGAGGGTTAGTTCATAGGTTAGGGTTAGGGTGAGTGTTAGGCTTAAGGTTAGGGTGGGGGTTAGGTTGAGGTTAAGGGTTAGGGTTAGGGTAAGGATTAGGCTTAGGTTGAGAGTGACTGTGAGGGTAAGGTTTAGGGTTAGGCTTAGTCTTAGGGTTAGGCTGAGTGTGAGGGTGGGTTTGAGGATTAGGGTTAGGGTGATGGATAGGGTGTGGTTTAGTGTTTGGGTTAGGGTTAGAATTAGGTTTAGGGTTAGGGTGAAGTTTAGGGTTAGAGTTATGGTTAGGGTGAATGTTAGGTTGAGGGTTAGGTTTAGGGTTAGGGTGAGACTTAGGGGGAGGGTTAGTGTTAGGGATAGGTTTAGGATTAGGGTTAGGGTGAGGGTGAGTGTGTGGGTTAGGGTTAGGTTTAGGGTTAGGCTGAGGGTGAGGGTTAGGGTTAGGGTGAGGTTTAGGGTTAAGTTTAGGATTAGGGTGAGAGTTAGGGTGCGGATGAGGGTTAGGGTTAGCGTGAGTGTTAGGGTTAGAATTAGGGTTAGGGGGAGGGTTCTGTTAAGTTTAGGGTTAGGGTGAGGTTTAGGGTTATGGTGAGGTTTAGGTTTAGTGCGAGGTTTAGTGTTAAGGTGAGGGTAAGTTTTAGGGTGAGGTTTAGGGTTAGGGTGAGGGTTATGGTTAGGGTGAGGTTTAAGGTTAGGGTTAGGTTTATTGTTAGGGTTAGGGTTAGGGATACGGTTATGGTTAGGGTGAGGGTAATGTTTAGGGTTAGGATTAGTGTGAGATTTAGGGTTACGGTTAGGGTTAGATTTAGTGTTAGGTTGAAGTTGAGGTTTAGGGTTACAGTTAGGGTTAGGATGAGGGTTATGATGAAGGTTAGGGTTAGTGTTAGGGTTAGGGTTAGGGTGAGGTTTAGGGTGAAAGTTAGGGTTAGTGATAGGGTTAGGATTAGGTTTAGGGTTAGGATGAGGGTGAGTGTGAAGGCTAGGTTTAGTGTTAGGTTTAGGCTTAGGGTTAGGCTGAGGGTGAGGGTGAATGTGAGGGTTAAGGTTAGGGTGCGGGTTAGGTTTAGGTTTAGGGTTAGAGTTAGCCTTAAGGTGAGGTTTATGGTTAGGTTTAGGGTTCTGGTAATGGTGAGGGTTAGAGTTAGCATCAGGGTTATGGTGAGGGTTTGGGTTAGGGATAGGGTGAGTGTTAGGGTTAATGTGAGTTTTAGGGTTAGGGTTACGGTTAGGGTGAGGGTAAGGTTGATGGTTAAGGTGAGTGTTAGTTTGACGGTGAATGTGAGGTTTAGGGTTGGGGTTAGGTTTAGAGTGAGGGTTAGGGTGAGGGGTAGTGTTAGGTTTAAGGTGAGGATTAGGGATAGTGTGAGGGTTAGGGTTTGAGTGAGGGTAAGGGTCAGGTGAGGTTTAGGGTTAGGGTGAGGGATAGCATTAGGGTTAGGGTCAGGGTTAATATTAGGTTGGAAGTTAGGGTTAGGGTGAGAGTTAGGGTGAATGTTAGGGTTAAGGTAAGTGATACGGTTAGGGTTAGGCTGAGGGTTATGTTTAGGGTGATGTGTAGAATGAGGTTGAGGGTTAGGGTGAGGGTGACAGTGAAGGTTAAGTTATGGATGAGGGTTAGTGTTAGGGTGAAGGTTAATGTTACGGTGAGGGTTATGGTGAGGGTGAGGATAAGGGTTAGGTTTATGGTGAGGGTTTCGGGTTAGAGTTAGGGTGAGGGGTAAGGTTAGAGTTAAGGTTAGGTTTAGTGTGAGGGTTAGGGTTAGGGGGAGGATAAGGTAAGTGTGAGGGTTGGAGTGAGGGTGAGGGTTAGGGTTACTGTTAGTGTGAGGGTTAGGTTTACGGTAATGGTGAAGTTTAGGGTTAGAGTTATGTTTATTTTGACAGTGAGTGTTTGAGTTAGGATGAGTGTTCTTGAGAGTGTGAGAGTTAGGGTTTGGGTGAGGGTTAGAGTTAGCGTGAGTGTTAGGGTGACGGTGAGGTTGAGGGTTAGGGTTGGGGTTAGGGTTAGAGTGAGGGGTAGGGTGAGGTGTAGGGTTAGGGTTAGGGTGAGGTTTAGGGTTACTCTGAGGGTTCAAGTTCGGATTAGGCTTAGTGTTGGGATGAGGGTAAGGGTTAGGTTGAAGGTTTGGGTTACAGTGAGGGTTAGGGTTAATGTGAGGGTTAGGGTTAATGTGAGGGTTAGGGTTAGGGTGATGTTTAGGGTGAGGTTGAGGGTTAGTGTGAGTGTGAGGGTGACGGTTCGGATGAGTGTTTGGGTTAGGTTTAGGCTGAGGTTGAGGTTGAGGGTGAAGCTTAGGGTTAGTTTTAGGGTAAGGGTTAGTGTGAGGGTTTGGGATATGCTTAGGCTTAGGCTTAGGGTGAGGGTGAGGGTTAGGGTTAGGGTTAGGGTTAGGGTTAGTGTTAGGGTTATGTTGAGGCTTAGAGTTAGGTTAGAGGTTACAGTTAGGGTGAGGGTTAGGGTTAGGGATGGGTTTAGGTTGAGGATGAGGGTGAGGGTTAGGGTTAGGATTAGGGTTAGGATGAGCCTGAGGGTGAGGGTGAGGGTGAGGTTTAGGGTTAGGGTGAGGGTTAGGCTAAGGGTTAGGGTGAGCGTTAGGTTTAGGGTGATGTTTAGGTTGAGGGTGAGGGTTAGGGTGAGGTTGAGGGTGAGGTTTCGGTTGAGGGTTTGGGTTAGGGTTAAGGTTAGGGTGAAGGTGAGGGTGAGGGTTAGGTTTAGGGTTAGGGTTAGGCTTAGGGTTAGGGTGATTGTGAGGGTTAGGGTTAGGGTTATGGTTAGGCTTAGGTTTAAGCTGAGGGTGAGGTGAGTTTGATGGTTAGGGTTAGGGTGACTGTGAGCAGTAGGGTTAGGGTTAGGGATAGGATGAGGGTTAGATGAGGGTGAGGGTTAGGGTTAGGGTGAGTGTTAGGCTTAGGGTTAGTGTGAGGGTGAGGGTGGTGGGGAGTATTAGGCTTAGAGTGATGGTTAGCATTAGCGTTAGGGTGAGGGTTAGGATGAGGGTTAGGTTTAGGAGTAGGGTTAGGGTGAGGACTAGGGTCAAAGTGAGGGTTAGGTTTAGGGTTAGGCTTAGGCATAGGTTGAGGCTGAGGGTGATGGTGAGGGTAAGAGTTAGTGTTATGGTGATAGATATGGTTAGGTTTAGGGTGAGGGTTAGGATGAGGGTTCGGGTTAGGCTGACGGTTAGTAAAAGCCTGAGGGTTACAGTAAGGGTGAGAGTTAGGTTTAGGTTGAGGGTTAGTGTAAGGGTTAAGGTTAGGGTTATATTGAGGATTAGGGTTAGGGGTAGTGTGAGGTTTAGGGTGATGATGAGGGTTAGGGTGATGGTTAGGGTTAGAATTAAGGTAAGGTTGAGGGCTAGCGTGAGGGTGAGGGTTAGGATTAGGGTTAAGTTTAGGTTGAGGGTTAGGGTGAGCTGTAGGTTTAGGTTTAGGGTGAGGGTTAGGTTTAGTGTGAGGGTTACGGTTAGGGTGAGGGTGAGGGTGAGGGTAAGGGTTATGGTGAGGGTTAGGGTGAGGGTGAGGGTTAGGGTGAGGGTGAGCGTTAGGATTAGGTTTAGGGTTAGGGTGAGGTTTAGGGTGAGGGTGAGGGTTATTTTTAGGGTTAGGTTTGTGGTGTGGGTAAGTGATAGCGTGAGGGTTAGGGTGAGTGTTACAGTTAGCATTAGGGTTAGGGTGAGGGCTAAGGTTAGGGTTAGCGTGAGGGTGACGGTGAGGGTGACGATTATGGTTAGAGTTAGGGTTAGAGTTAGGGCTAGGGTGAGGTTTAGTTTTAGGGTTAGAGTTAGGGTTAGTGTTATTGTTATGGTAAGTGTGAGGGTTAGGGTTAGGGTTAGGCTTAGGCTTAGGCTTAGGCTTAGGCTGAGCTTGAGGGTGAGGGTTAGGGTTAGGATTAGGGTTAGGGTGAGGGCTAGGGTTAGTGTTAGGGTGAGGGTTAGTGTTAGGGATAGGGTTAGGTTTAGGATCAGGGTTAGGGTGAGGAAAAGTGTGAGCTTTAGGGTTAGGGTTAGGCTTAGACTTAGGGTTAGGGTGAGGGTTAGGGTTAGGATTTGGGTTAGGATGAGGGTGTGGCTGAGGATTAGGGTTAGGTTTAGGATTAGGGTTAGGATTAGGATTAGGGTTAGGGTTAGGATTTGGGTTAGGATGAGGGTGTGGCTGAGGATTAGGGTTAGGTTTAGGATTAGGGTTAGGGTTAGGATTAGGGTTAGGGTTAGGTTGAGGGTTAGGGTTAGGCCTAGTGTTAGGCTTAGGTTTAGGCTGAGGGTGAGGGTGTGGGTGAGGATTAGGGTTAGGGTTAGGGTTAAAATTAGGGTTATTGTTAGTGTTTTGGTTTGGGTTAAGTTTGCGGTGAGGGTGAGAATGAGGGTGAGGGTTATGGTTAGGGTTAGGCTGAGGGTGAGGGTGGGGGTGAGGATTAGGTTTTGGGTGATGGTTAGGGTTAGGGTTAGGGTGAGGGTTAGGATGAGGGTTAGGGTTAGGATTAGGTTTAGGCTGAGGGCTAGGGTGAGGGTGAGGGTTAGGTTTAGGGTTAGGCTTAGTCCTAGGGTTAGGCTGAGGGTGAGGGTGAGGGTTAGGGTTAGGGTGATGGACAGGGTTAGGTTTAGGGTGAGTGTTAGGATGAGTGTTAGGGTTAGGATTAGGGTTAGGATGAGCGTGACGGTATGAGTAAAGGTGAGGGTTAGGCTGAGGGTGAGTGTTCCCCTAAGGGTGAGGGTTAGGATTAGGGTGAGGGTTATGGTAAGGGTTAGGGTGAGGGTTAGGGTAATGGTGAGGGTTTGATTGAGGATTAGGGTTAGGGTTAGTGTGAGTTTAGGGTGAGGATGAGGTTTAGGATTAGGGTGAGGGTTAGTGTAAGGGTTAGGGTGAGGGTTAAGGTAATGGTGAGGGTTTGATTGAGGATTAGGGTTAGGGTTAGTGTGAGTTTAGGGTGAGGATGAGGTTTAGGATTAGGGTGAGGGTTAGGGTTAGAATAGGGTTAGAGTGAGGGCTAGGGTGAGGCTGACGGTTAGGGTTAGGGTGAGGTTTAGGGTTAGGTTGAGAGTTAGGGTTAGTGTGATGGTTAGTGTTATAATGAGCGATAGTGTTAGGGTGAGGGGAAGTGTTAGGGAGAGGGTTAGGATTAGGATGAGGGTTTTGGTTAGGGTGAGGGTTAGGGTTAGGTTGAGGGTTTTGTTTAGGGTCAGGGTAAGGGTTAGGGTGAGGGTTAGGGTTAGGGTGAGGGTTATGGTTAGGGTGAGGGTCAGGGTTACGGTGAGGGTTTGAGTGAGGGTTAGGGTTAGGGAGAGTTTTAGGGTTACCGTTAGAGTTAGGGTTAGAGTAAGGTTGAGGTTTAGGTTTAGAGTTAGGGTTCAGGTGAGGGTTAGGATGAGGGTTAGGGTTAGGGTTAATCTTATGTTTAGGGTTAGTGTGAGATTTAGGGTTAGGGTTATGGTTAGGATTAGGGTTAGGTTGACGGTGAGTGAGTGGGTTAGGGTTAGGTTTAGGTTTAGGCTTAGGGTTAGTCTGAGAGTTAGGTTGAGGGTAAGGGTTAGGGTTAGGGTGAGGGTTAAGTTTAGGGTGAGGGTGAGTTTTAGGATGAGGGTTAGGTTTAGGATTAGGTTTAGGGTGAGGGTGAGGTTTAGGGTTAGTGTTAGGGTGAGGTTTAGGGTTAGGGTTAGGGTCAGTGTGAGTTTGAGGTTTAGCGTTAGAGATAGGGTTAGGGTGAGGGTTAGGCTGAGGGTTATTGTTAGGGCTGGTGTTAGGGTTAGAGTTAGTGTGAGGGTTAGGCTGCGGATGTGTGTTAGGGTTAGGGTGAGGGTTAGGTTTAGGATTAGGGTTAGGGTAAGGGCTAGGTTGAGGGTGAGGTTTATGATTAGGGTTAGGGAGAGGGTGAGTGTGACGGTTAGGGTTAGGGTTAGGTTTAGGCTTAGGGTTAGGCTGAGGGTGAGGGTGAAGATGAGGGTTAGTGTTAGGTGAGTGTTAGGGTTAGGGTCAGGGTGAGAGGGTTCGGGTTAAGTTTATGGTTAGTTTGTGGGTTAGTTTGAGGGTGTCGATAAGGTTAAAGGTGAGGGTTAGTCTGAGGGCGAGTGTTACGGTAAGGGTGTGGGTTAGGGTTAGGGTGAGTGTTAGGGTGAGGATGAGGGTTAGGGTTAGGTTGAGGGTTAGAGTTAGATTTAGGGTTAGGGTGAGGGTTAGGGTTAGGGTTAGGGTTAGGGTGATGTTTAGGGTTATGGTGAGAGTTAGGTTTAGTGTGAGGGTTAGTGTTAGGGTGAGGGTAAATGTTAGGGTGAGGTTTAGCGTTAGGGTGAGGGTTATGGTTAGGGTGAGGTTTAGGGTTAGGGTTAGGGTTATTGTTAGGGTTAAGGTTAGGTTTATGTTTATGGTGATGTTGAGAGGGAGGGTGAGGTTTAGAGTTGGGGTTAGTGTATGATTTAGGGTTAGAGTTAGGGTTAGATTTAGGGTTAGGGTGAAGTTGAGGTTCAGGGTTAGAGTTAGGGTTAGGGTGAGAGTTAGGATGAGGGTTAGGGTTAGGGTTAGTGTTAGGGTTAGGCTTAGGGTGAGGGTTAGGTTTACGGATAGGGTAAGTTTAGGATTAGGGTTAAGGTGAGGGTGAGTGTGAGGGTTAGGGTTAGTGTTAGGGTTAGGCTTAGGGTTAGGCTGAGGGTGAGGGTGAAGGTGAGGGTTAGGGTTAGGGTGCGGGTTAGGGTTAGGTTTAGGGTTAGAGTTAGCCTTAAGGTGAGGTTTATGGTTAGGTTTAGGGTTCTGGTAATGATGAGGGTTAGAGTTAGCATCAGGGTTAGTGTGAGGGTTTGGTTTAGGGTTAGGATATGTGTTAGGGTTAATGTGAGTTTTAGGGTTATGGTTAGGGTTAGAGTGAGGTTTAGGTTGAGGGTTACGGTTTGGGTTAGGATTAGGCTGAGCGTGATGGTTTGGGTAAGGTTTAGGTTAGGCTTAGTGTTAGGATTAGGGTGAGGTTAAGGTTTATGGTGAGAGTTAGGCTTAGGGTTAGGGTGAGAGTTAAGATGAGGGTTAGGGTTTCAGTGAGAGTGACGGTTAATGTTAGCGTGATGGTTAGGGTTAGGATTAGGGTTAGGGTGTGGGTGATGGTTAGTATTACGGTTAGGGTTGTTGTAAGTGTTATGATTACTGTTACATTTGCAGTGAGGGTGAGGCTGTGGTTGAAGGTTAGGGTTAGGGTTAGGGTTAGTTTTAGGGTTAGGATTAGTGTTAATGTTAGGGTTAGGGTTTGACTATGGGTTGGGTGAGGGTGAGAGAGAGGGTGAGGGTTAGGTTTAGGGTTAGGGTGAGGTTTAGGCTTAGGGTTAGGATTAGGGATAGGGTCAGGATGAGGTTTAGGGTTAGAGTTAGGTTGAGGGGGAGGGTTAGGGTGAGGGTCAGGGTTAGTGTTAGGGTTAGCATTAGGTATAGGGTGAGGGTTAGGTTGAGGTTTAGGGTTAGGGTTGGGATTAGGGTTAGGATTAGGGTTACGGTGAGGGTGAGTGTGAGGGTTAGGGTTAGGATTAGGCTTAGGCTTAGGGTTAGTCTGAGGGTAAGGGTGGATATGAGTATTAGGCTTAGGGTGATGTTTATCCATAGGGTTAGTGTGAGGGTTAGCATGAGGGTTAGGGATAGGATTAGGGTTAGGGTGAGGGCTAGGGTGAAGGTGAAGTTTAGGGTTAGGCTTAGGTTTAGGCATAGGTTTAGGCTGAGGGTGATGGTGAGTTTGAGGGTTAGGGTTATTTTGATGGATAGGGTTAGGGTTAGGGGGAGGGTTAGGATGAGGGTTCAGGTTAGGGTTTGCGTCAGTATTAGCGTTATGGTAAGAGTAAAGTTGAGGGTTAGGCTGAACTTGAGGGTTACAGTAAGGGTGAGGGTTAGGGTTAGGGTGAGGGTTAGGGTAAGTGTTAGGGTTAGGGTTAGATTGAGGATTAGGGTTAGGGTTCGTGTGAGGTTTAGGGTGAGGATGAGGGTTAGGGTTAGAATTAGGGTTAGGGTGAGGGCTAGCATGAGGGTGAGGGTTAGGGTTAGGGCTAAGTTTAGGGTGAGGGTTAGGGTGAGGGGTAGGGTTAGGTTTAGGGTGAGGGTTAGGTTTAGTGTGAGGGTTATGGTTAGGGTGAGGGTGAGGGTGAGGGTAAGGGTTATGGTGAGGGTTAGGTTGAGGGTGGGGGTTAGGGTTATGATTAGGTTTAGGGTTAGGGTGAGGTTTAGGTGGAGGGTGAAGGTTCAGGTTAGGGTTAAGTTTGTGGTGTGGGTAAGTGATATTATGAGGGTTAGGGTGAGTGTTAGAGTTAGCATTAGGGTTAGGGTGAGGGTTAGGATGAGTGTTGGGTTTAGGGTTTGGGTGAGGGTGAGGGTAAGAGTGCGGTTTAAGGTGAGGATTAGGGTGAATTTTAGGGTTAGGGTGAGGGTTAGGGTTATGGTTAGCGTGAGGGTGATGGTGAGGGTCACGGTTAGGGTTAGAGTTATCGTGAGGGTTCGATTAAGTGTGAGGTTTAGGGAGAGGATGAGGTTAAGTGTTAGTGTGAGGGTTAGGGTGCGTGTGAGGGTTAGGGTTAGGGTTTGGGTTAGGGTGAGGGTTAGTGTGAGGGTTAGGGTTAGGGTTATGCTTAGGGTTAGTTTGAGGGTTAGGCAGAGGGTTAGGATTAGGATTCGGTTGAGGGTTAGGTTGAGGGTTAGGATGAGGGTGAGGGTTAGTGTTAGGGTGAGGGTTACGGTTATTATTAGGGTTAGGGATAGGTTTAGGGTGACGGTGAAGTTTAGGGTGAGGGTTAGGTTGAGGGTTAGAGTTAGGGTTAATGTGAGTGTTAGTATAAGGGGTAGGGTTATGGATAGGGTTAGGGTTAGGATTAGTGTGAGGTTAAGAATTAGGGTGACGGTTAGGGTGAGGGTGAGGTTTATGGTTAGGAATAGTGACAGGGTTAGTGTTACGCTGAGGGTGAGCGTGAGGCTCAGGGTTGGGTTTAGGGTTGGGTGAGGGCTATGGTGAGGGTTAGGGTATAGGGGAGGGTTAGTGTGAGGGTGATTGTAAGGGTAAAGGTGAGGGTTAGGCTGAGGGTGAGAGTTAAGATAAGGGTGAGGGTTAGGGTTAGGGTGAGGGTTAGGTTAAGGGTTAGGGATAGGGTGAGGGTTAGATTGAGGATTAGGGTTAGGGTTAATGTGAGGTTTGGGGTGAGGATGAGGGTTATGATTAGGTTGAGGGTTAGGTTTAGAATTAAGGTTACAGTGAGGGCTAGGGTGAGGGTGAAGTTTAGCTTTAGGGTTAGGGTGAGGTTTAGGGTTAAGGTGAGTGTTAGGGTTAGTGGGAGGGTTAGTGTTAGAGTTAGGGTTAGTGTTAGGGAGAGGGGAAGTGTTAGGGTGAGGGTTAGTGTTAGGGTGAGTGTTATGTTTGGGGTGAGGGTTAGTGTTAGGGTTAGGTTATGATTAGGGTTAGGGTTAGGGTGAGGGTGAGTGAGTGGGTTAGGGTTAGATTTAGGTTTAGGTTTAGGGTTAGGCTGAGGGTGAGGTTGAGCTTGAGGATTAGGGTTAGGGTGATGGTTAGGGTTAGGGTTAGGGTGAGGGTTAGGATGAGGATTAGGATGAAGGTGAGGTTTAGGGATATGTTTAGGGGAGGTTTAGGGTTAGGGTTAGGGTTAGGGTTAGGTTGAGGTTGAGGTTTAGGTTTAGAGTTAGGGTTAGGGTGACAGTTAGTGTTAGGGTTAGTGTTAGGTTTAGGGTTAGGGTGAGTGTTAGGGTTAGGTTTAGGGTTATGGTGAGGGTGAGGTTTAGGGTTATGGTGAGGCTTAGGGTTAGTATGAGTGTTAGTGTTAGTGTGAGGGTAACTTTTAGGGTGAGGGTTAGGATTAGGTTTAGGTTTAGGGTGAGGTTTAGGGTGAGGGTGAGTTTTAATGTTAGGGATAGGTTTGTGGTGTGGGTAAGTGATAGCATGAGGGTTAGGGTAAGGGTTAGAGTTAGCATTAGGGTTAGGGTGAGGGTGCAGGTGAGAGTGAGGGTTAGGGTGAGGATTAGGGTGAGGTTTAGGGTTAAGGTGAGGGTTAGGGTTAGGTTGAGTGTTATGATTAGGGTTATCCTTAGGGTTAGGGTGAGGGTTAGACTGAGGGTTAGGCTTAGGATTAGGGTGAAGGTTAGGGTGAGGTTTAGTGTGAGTGTGAGAGTTAGGGTGAGGATGAGGGTTAGGATTATTATTAGGGTTAGAGTCAGGTTTCGGGTGAAGGTGAGGTTTAGGATGAGGGTTGGGGTGATGTTTAGGGTTAGGGTTAAGGTGAGTGTTAGGATGAGGGGTAGGGTTATGGTTATGGTGACGGTTAGGTTTAGTGTGATAGGTTTAGGGTTAGGGTTAGGATTAGGGTGAGGGTAAGCATTAGGGTGATGGTTAGGGTGAGGGTGAGGTTTAGGGTTAGGAATAGTGATAGGGTTAGTGTTACGCTGAGGGTGAGTGTGAGGGTTAGGGTTAGGTTTAGGGTTTGGGCTAGGGTGAGGTTAGGGTGAGGGTGATGGTAAGGGTAAAGGTGAGGGTTAGGCTGAGGGTGAGGTTTAATAGAAGCGTGAGGTTTAGTGTTAGGGTGAGGGTTAGGGTAAGGTTTCGGGTTAGGGTTAGGGTAAGGGTTAGATTGATTATTAGGTTTAGGGTTAATGTGAGGTTTAGGGTGAGGATGAGGGTTATGGTTAGGGTGAGGGTGAGTGTTAGAATTATGGTTAGGGTGAGGGCTAGGGTGAGGGTGAGGGTTAGATATAGGGTTAGGTTTAGGGTGAGGTTTAGGATTAGGGTGAGGGTTAGAGTTAGAATTACGGTTAGCATGAGGGCTAGGGTGAGGTTTAGGGTTAGGTTTAGGGTTAGGGTGAGGTTTAGTTTTAGGGTGAGGGTGAGGTTAAGGTTTAGGGTGAGGGTTAGGGTTAGGGTTAGGGTTAGGGTGAGGATAAGGTTGAGGGTTAGGCTGAGTGTTAGGGTGACGGTCAGGGTGAGTTTTAGGGTTGGGGTTAGGGTTAGAGTGAGGGTGAGGGTGAAGGGTATATTAGGGTTAGGGTGAGGATTAGGGTTACTGTGAGGGTTAGGGTTAGAGTGAGGATAAGGGTTAGGGTGAGGGTTAGGGATAGGGTGAGGGTTAGCATTAGGGTTAGGGTGAGGGTTAGTGTTAGGTTGGAGGTTAGGGTTAGGTTGAGGGTTAGGGTGAGTGTTAGGTTTCGTGTGAGTGATAGGGTTAGGGTTAAATTGAGGGTTATTGTTAGGGTGATGTGTAGAATGAGGGTTAGCGTTAGGGTGAGATTTAAGGTAAGGGTAAGTTTTAGGGTGAGGGTGAGGGTAAGGGTTAGGATTAGGGTGAGGGTTAGTGTTAGGGTTAGGGTTAGAGTTAGGGAGAGGGGTAAGTTCAGGGGTAGGGTTAAAGTTAAGTTTAGGGTTAGTCTGAGGGTTAGGGTTAGGGTGAAGATAAGGTAAGGGTGAGGGTTGGTGTGAGGGTGAGTGTTAGAGTGAGGATGAGGGTTCTGGAGAGTGTGAGGGTTAGTGTTTGGGTGATGGTTAGGGTTAGTGTGAGTGTTAGGGTGACGGTGAGGGTGAGTGTTAGGGTTGGGATTAGAGTTAGAATGAGGGGTAGGGTGAGGGGTAGGGTTAAGTTTAGGGTGAGGGTTACGGTTACTGTGAGGGTTAGCGTTAAGGTGAGGTTTAGGGTTACTGTGAGGGTTCAAGTTAGGGTTAGGCTTAGTGTTAGGGTGAGGGTAAGGATTAGGTTGAGGATTAGGGTTAGGGTGAAGGTTAGGGTTAATGTGAGGGTTAAGTTTAGGGTGAGGGTTAGGGTGAGGGTTAGGGTTAGGTTGATGTTTAGGGTGAGGGTGAGGGTTAGGGTGAAGGTGAAGGTGAAGTTTGGGTTGAGTGTTTGGGTTAGGGTTAGGATGAGGTTGAGGGTGAGGGTGAGGCTTAGGGTTAGTTTTAGGGTAAGGTTAAGTGTGAGGGTTAGGGATAGGGTTAGTCTTAGCCTGAGGGTGAGGGTGAGGGTGAGGTTTAGGGTTAGGGTTAGGGTTAGCGTTAGGGTTATGGTGAAGGTTAGGGTTAGGTTGGAGGTTACCGTTAGAGTGAGGGTGAGGGTTATAATTAGGGCTAGGGTGAGAGCTAGGGTGAGGGAGAGGGTTATGGTTAGGCTGAGGGTTAGGCTGAGGGTGAGGTTGGGGGTGAGGAATAGGTTTTGGGTGATGGTTAGGGTTAGGGTTAGGGTGAGGGTTAGGATGAGGGTTAAGGTTAATATTAGGCTTAGGAATAGGGTTAGGGTAAGGGCTAGGGTGAGGGTGAGGTTTAGGGTTAGGGTTAGGGTGAGGTTTAGGGTTAGGGTTAGGGTGAGGTTTAGGGTTACGTTTAGGGTTTGGGTTAGGGTGAGGGTAAGGTTTAGTGTTAGAGTTAGTTTTAGGGTGAGGCTGAGGGTGAGGGTTAGGGTTAAGGTTAGGGTAAGGAATAGGGTTATGGTGAGCCTGAGGGTGAGGGTTAGGGTGAGGATTATGGTTACGATAGGGTTAGGCTAAGGGTTAGAGTGAGGGTTAGGTTTAGGGTGATGTTTAGGTTGAGGGTGAGGGTTTGGGTAGATTGAGGGTGAGGTTTCGGTTGAGGGTTTGGGTTAGGGTGAGGGTGAGGGTGAGGGTGAGGGTTAGGTTTAGAGTTAGGGTTAGGCTTAGGGTGAGGGTGATTGTGAGGGTTAGGGTTAGGGTTATTTTTAGGATTAGGTTTAAGCTGAGGGTGAGTGTGAGGGTTAGGGTTAGGGTGAGTGTGAGCATTAGGGTTAGGGTTAGGGATAGGCTGAGGGTTAGATGAGGGTGAGGCTCAGGGTTAGGGCGAGTGTTATGCGTAGGGTTAGTGTGAGGGTTAGGGATAGTTTGATGGTTAGGGTGAGGTTTAGAGTTAGGGTAAGGGTGAGAGAGAGCGTGACTGTTAGGGTGCAGGTGAGGTTTAGGGTTAGGTTTAGGCTTAGGGTGAGGTTTTAGTGTTAGGGTTAGGATGATGATTAGGATGAGGGGTAGGGTTAGGGTTAGGGTGAGGTTCAGGGTAAGATTAAGGGTTAACGTTAGGGTTAGGGTTAGGGTGAGGGTTAAGGTGAGGGTTAGGGTTAGGTTTAGGGTTAAGGTGAGGGTTAGGGTGAGGGTAAGTTTTAGGGTGAGGGTTAGGGTGAGTGTGAGTATAGGGTTAGGCTTATGGAGTGGTTTAGGGTTAGATTTAGGATGAAGGTGAGGGTGAGAGTGTGGGTTAGGGATTAGTTTTAGGGTTAGAGTTAGTGTTATTGTTAGGGTTAGGGTTACGATTACAGTGAGGTTGCTGGTAAGGTGAGGTGTAGTGTTAGGGTTAGCGTTAGGGTGAGGGTTAGGGTGAGGGTAAGTGTTGGGGTGAGGGTTAGGGTTAGGGTGAGGTTAAGGGTTAGGGTTAGGGTTAGGGTGAAGGTTAGGGTTAGCATTAGGGTTAGATTGAGGACTAGGGTGAGGGATAAGTTTAGGTTAGGGTGAGGGTTAGGGTTAGAGTGAGGATTAGGGTGAGGGTAAGAATAAGGGTAAGGGGGAGGGTTAGGGTGATTTTGAGAGTTGCGGTAAGAGTGAAGGTTATGATGAGGGTGAGGTTTAGGGTGAGGGTTACGATTAGGGTGAGGGTGAGATTGAGGGTTAGGGTGAGGGTAAGGGTTAGGGTTAGGGTGAGGGTAAGATAAGGTTGAGGGTTAGGATTAGGTTTAGGGTGAGGGTTAGAGTGAGTGTGAGGTTTAGGGTTAGGGTTAGTGTTAGGGTGAGGGTAAGTGTTAGGGTTTTGTATAGGTTTACGGTGAGGGTGAGGTTTAGGTTTAGGGTGAGGGTTAGGGTTAGGGTTATGGTTAGGGTGAGGGTGAGGGTTAGGATAAAGGTTAGGGTTAGGGTTATTTTTAGGGTTACGTTTAGGTTTATGATTACGTTGAGGGTGAGGGTTAGGGTTAGGGTGAGGTTTAGGATTAGGGTTAGTTTTAGGGTTAGGGTTAGCATGAGGTTTAGGGTGAGTGGTAGGGTTAAGGTTAGGGTGAGGGTTAGGGTTAGTTTGAGGGTTACGGTTAGGGATAGGGTGAGGGTTAGGATGACGTTTAGGGTGAGGGTAAGAGTGAGTGTGAGGTTTAGGGTTAGGTTTACTGTTAGGGTGAGGGTAAGTGTTAGGGTTAGGTTTAGGTTTACGGTGAGGGAGAGGGTTAGGTTTAGGGTGAGGGTTAGAGTTAGGGTTAGGGTTAGGGTGAGTGTGAGGGTTAGGATAAAGTTTAGGGTTAGGGTTATTTTTAGAGTTATGTTTAGATTTATGGTTATGTTGAGGGTGAGGGTTAAGGTTATGGTGAGGTTTAGGATTAGGGTCAGGTTTAGGGTTAGGGTTAGGATGAGGTTTAGGATGAGTGGTAGGGTTAAGGTTAGGGTGAGGGTTAAGGTTAGGGTTAGGGTTAGGGTGAGGGTTAGGGTGAGGGTTAGGGTTAGTGTTAGAGTTAGGGTTAGGGTTAGGATGAGGGTTTCGGGTTAGGATTATGTTTAGGGTTAGTTTGAGGATTTCGTTGAGGGTTATGATTAGGGTTAGGGTATGGGTTAGCCTTAGGGTGAGGGTTAGGGTTAGGATTAGTGTTAGAGTTAGGGTTAAGGCTAGGGTGAGGGTTATGGTGAGGGTGAGGTTTAGGTTTATGTTTAGGTTTATCATGTGGGTGAGTGATAGCGTGAGGGTTAGGGTGAGTGTTAGAGTTAGCATTAGGGTTAGGGTGAAGTTTATGGTGAGGGTTAGGTTTAGTGTGAGTGTTAGGTTTAGGGTTAGGTTTAGGATTAGTGTGAAGGTAAGAATTAGGGTGACGGTTAGGGTGAGGGTGAGGTTTAGGGTTAGGATTTGGGTTATCGTTAGTGTTACGCTGAGGGTAATGGTGAGGGTGAGGGTGAGGGTGAGTTTTAGGGTTAGGGTTAGGGTGAGGGCTATGATGAGGGTTAGGGTTAGGGTGAGGGTGAGGGTTAGGCTCAGGGTTAGGGTTAGGGTTAGGGTTAGGGTTAGTTTGAGGGTGGTATGAGGGGGAGGTTAGGGTGAGGGTTAGGGTTAGGGTTAAAATTAGGGTTAGGGTTAGGGTTAGGGTTAGGGGTAGGGTTTCGGTTATGGTGAGTATTAGGGTTAATGTGTGGGTTAGGGTTAGGGTGAGGATAAAGTCAGGGTTTGGGTTACGGTGAAGGTGAGGTTTATGGTTACTGTTAGAATGAGGGTTCGGATTAGGTTTAGTGTTAAGGTAAGGGTGAGGGTGAGGGTTAGGTTTAGGCTTAGGGTTAAGGAGAGGGTGAGGGTGAGGGTGAGGTTTTAGGTTAGGTTTAAGTTTAGGCTGAATATTAGGGTTAGAGTGGAGGTTAGGATTAGGGTTAGGGTGAGGGTTAGGTTTTGGGTTAGGCTGAGGGTTAGGGTTAGGATTAGGGTGAGGTTTAGGGTGAGGGTTAGGGGGAGAGGGAGGGTTAGGTTTAGAGTGAGGCTTAGGGTTAGGATTAGGGTTAGGGTCAGGGTTAGGGTGACTGTGATGTTTAGGGTGAGGTTTAGAGTGAAGGTTATGTTTAGGGTTAAGGTGAGGGTTAGGGTAAGGGGTCAGGTTACGGTTACTGTGAGGGTTAGGTTTAGTGTGAGAGTAAAGGTTAGGGTTAGGGTTAGGATTAGTGTGAGGGAAAGAATTAGGGTGATGGTTATGGTGAGGGTGAGGTTTAGGGTTAGGAATAGGGATAGGGTTAGTGTTACGCTGAGGATGAGGATGAGGGTGAGGGTGAGCGTTAGGTTTAGGGTTAGGGTGAGGGCTAGGGTGAGGGTTAGGGTTAGGGTGAGGGCTAGGTTTAGGGTGAGGGTAAGGGTTAGGTTTAATTTGAGGGTGGTGTGAGGGTGAGGTTTAGGGTGAGGCTTTGGGTTAGGGTGAGGGCTAGGTTGAGGGTGAACATTAGGGTTATGATGAGGGTTAGCGTTAGGTTTACGGTGAGGGTTAGGTTTAGTGTGAGGTTTACGGTTAAGGTTAGGTTGAGGTTGAGGGTAAGGGATATGTTGAGGGTTCAGGTGAGGGTGAAGGTTAGGGTTATGATTAGAGATAGCGTTAGGTTTAGGCTGAGGGTGAAAGTGAGGGTGCGGGTGAGGTTTAGTGTTAGGGTTAGGGTGAGGGTGAGGGCTAGGGTGAAGGTCAGGGTTAGGGTGAAGTTGAGGTTGAGGGTGAGGCTGAGGGTTAGGGTGAGGTTGAGGTTTAAGATTAGGTTTAGGGTTATTGTTAGGGTTAGAGTGAGGGTTACAGTTCAGTTTAGGGTGAGGGTGAAAGTGAGGGTTATGGTTAGGGTTAGGGTGAGGTTTAGGGTTAGGGTTAGGGTTAGTGTTAATATGAAGTTTATGGTGAGGGGTAGGTTTAGGGTTAGGGTGAGGGTTAGGGTTAGTGTGATGGTTAGAATGAGTGTTAGGGTTAGAGTGAGGCTTAGGGTAAGGGTTAGGGTTTTGGTTAGGGTTAAGTTGAGGGTGAGGGTTAGGGTGAGCTTTAGGGTTAGGGTTAGGGTTAGGGTGAGGGCTAGGGCTAGTGTGGAGTTTAGGATTAAGGTTAGGGTTATGGTTAGGTTGAGAGTTAGGTTTAGGGTTAGGGTTAGGTTTACGCTGAGGGTGAGAGTTAGGTTTATGGTGAGGGTTTGGTTTAGGGTAAGGGTTAAGTTGAGGGTGAGTTTTAGGGTTAGGATTAGGGTTAGGGTTAGGATGAGGGTCAGGGTGAGGGTTAGGGTTAGGGTTACAGTGAGGTCGAGGGTTAGTTTTAGGGTGAGGTTTAGGGTTAGGGTTAGGGTTAAGGTGTGGGATTGAATTAGGATTAGAGTTAGGGATTGGGTTTTTTTTACGGTTAGGGTTAGGTTTAGGATGAGGGTGAGGGTTACCATTAAGTTTAGGTTTAGGGTTATGGTTAGGATTAGCGTGAGGGTGAGGGTGTGGGTTAGGGTTAGGGTTAATGTGAGGGTGAGGGTTCGTGTGAGGGTTAGGGTTAGGGTGAGGGTGAGGGTGAGGTTGAGGGTGAGTGTTAGGGTTAGTATGAGGTTTAGGGTTAGAGTAATGGTTAGGGTTAGGTTGAGGGTTTGGCTAAGGTTTAGGGTTAGGATGAGGGTTAGGCTGAGGGTTATGGTTAGGTTTAGGGTGAGGATTAGGGTTAGTGTGAAGGTTAGGTTTAGGGTTAGGGTGAGTTTAAGGATTAGGGTGAGGGTTAGCATAAGGTTTAGGTTTAGGGTAACGGTTAGTGTTAGGGTTACTGTGAGGGTGAGGTTTAGGTTTAGGGTGAGGGTTACGGTGAGAGCTACTGTGAGGGTGAGGGTTAGGGTTAGGTTTAGGCTTAGGCATAGGGTTAGGATGAGGGTGATGGTGATGGTGGGGCTTAAGGTTATGGTGATGGATAGGGTTAGGGTTAGGGTGAGGGTTAGGATGAGGGTTCGGGTTAGGGTGAGGTTTAGGATGAGAGTGAGGGTAAGAGCAAAGGTGAGGGTGAGGCTGAGGGTGAGGGTTACGGTAAGGGTGAGGGTTAGGGCTAGGGTGAGGGTTAGGGTTAGATAGAGGATTAGGGTTCGGGATACTGTGAGGTTTAGGTTGAGGATGAGGGTTAGGGTTAGAATTAGGGTTAGGGTGAGGGCTAGCGTGAGGGTGAGTGTTAGGGTTAGGGTTAAGTTTAAGGTGAGGGTTAGGGTGAAGAGTAGGGTTAGGATTAGGGTTAGGGTTAATGTTAGGGTTAGGGTTAGGGTTAGGGTTATGGTGAGGCTGAGGGTTAGGATTAGGGTTAGGGTTCATGTTATTGTTAAGGTTAGGGTTACGGTTACGGTGAGGGTGAGGATGAGGGTTAGGGTTAGGGGTAGGGTGCGGTTTTTAATGTTAGCGTTAGGGTTAGATTTAGGGTTAGGGTGAGGGTTAGGGTTAGGGTTAGGGTAAGTGCTAGGGTGAAGGTGAGGTTTAGGGTTATGGTGAGGTTTAGGGTTACGTTTAGGGTTTGGGTTAGGGTGAGGGTAAGGTTTAGTGTTAGAGTTAGTTTTAGGGTGAGGCTGAGGGTGAGGGTTAGGGTTAAGGTTAGTGTTAGGGTTAGGGTGAGGGTGAGGGTGAGGGTGAGGTTTAGGGTGAGGGTGAGGTTTAGGCTTAGGCTTAGGATTAGGATTACGGTAAATGTTAGGGTGAGTGTGATGGTTAGGGTTAGGGTTAGGCTTAGGCTTAGGATTAGACTGAGTGTGAAGGTGAGGGTGTAGTTTAGGGTTAGGTTGAGTGTTAGGGTTAGGCTTAGGGTTAGGATTGGGATTAGGGTAAGGGTTAGGGTGAGGGTGGGGTTTAGATTTAGAGTTAAGTTAAGGGTGAGGCTGAGGTTGAAGGTGAGGGTTAGGGTTAGTGTTAGGGTAAGGTTTAGGGTTAGGTTTAGGGTGAGGGTTAGGATGAGGTTTAGGATTATGGTCAAGGTGAGGGTTAGGGGTAGAGTGAAGGTTAGGGTTAGGATTAGGGTTAGGGTGAGGGTTAGTTTTAGGGTTAGGGTGAGGTTTAGGATAAGGGTTAGGATTAGGGTTAGGGTGAGGCCTAGTATGAGGGTGAGGTTTAGGGTTAGGGTTAGTGTGAGTTTTAGGGTTATGGTTAGGTTTAGGGTGAGGGTGAGATTTAGGGTTAGAGTTAGGGTAAGGGTGAGGCTGAGGTTGAGGGTTAGGGTTAAGGTTAGTGTTATTGTTAGGGTTAGGGTGAGGTTTAGGGTGATGGTGAGGGTTAGTCTTAAGGTTAGGATTAAGATTAGGGTAAGGGTTAGGGTGAGTGTGAGGGTTAGGGTTAGGGTGAGGGTAAGGGATAGGGTTAGGGTGAGAGTTAGGGTTCGGGTAAGTTTAGGGTTAGGGTGAAAGTTATGGTTAGGGCTACGGTGAGCATGAGGGTTAGGGTTAGGTTGAGGTTTAGCGTTAGGGTTAGGGTGAGGGTTAGGGTTAAGGTTAGGGTGAGGGTTAGGATGAGGATTAGGTTTTCGATTAGGGTTAGGGTGAGGGCTAGGGTGATGATTAGGTTTAGTGTTAGGGTAAGGTTTAGGGCTAGGTTTAGGGTTAGGGTGAGGGTTAGGATGAGGGTTAGTGTTATGGTGAGGGTGAGGATTACATTAGGGTGAGGGTTAGGGTTAGTATTAGGGTTAGGGTGAGGGTGAGTGTTAGCATTAGGTTTGGGGTTAGGGCTAGGTTTAGGTTGAGGGTTAGGATTAGTGTTATTTTTAGGGTTAGCATTTGAGTTATGGTGAGGATGACGTTGAGGGTGAAGGGGTAGGGTTAGGGTTAGGGTGAGGTTGAGGGTTAGGGTTAGGATTAGGGTTAGGGTGAGGGTGAGGTTTAGGGTTATATTTAGGGTTAGTTGGAGGGTTAGGTCGAGAGTTGGGGTTAGGATTAATGTTAGGGTTAGCCTTAAGGTGAGGGTTAGGTTGAGGGTGAGGGTTAGGGTTATGATTAGGATTAGGATTAGGGTTAGGTTTAGGGTGAGTGTGAGGTTTAAGGTTAGGATTAGGATTAGGTTTAGGGTTCGGCTGAGGGTGAGGGTGAGGGTGAGTTTTAGGGTTAGAGTGAGGTTTAGGTTTAGGGTTAGTGTTAGGGTGTGGTTGAGGTTTAGGTTTAGAGTTCTGGTTAAGGTGAGGCTGAGGGTGAGGGTTAGAGTTAGGGTTAGGATTAGGATTACGGTAAGGGTTAGGGTGAGTGTGAGGGTTAGGGTTAGGTTTAGGGTATGAGTTAGGGTTCAGGATAAGTTTAGGGTTAGGGTGAGGGTTAGGTTTACCGTTACATTTTGCTTGAGGGTTAGGGTTAGGTTGAGGTTTAGGTTTAGGTTTAGGGTGAGGTTTAGGGTTAGGGTTAGGGTGAGGGTTAGGATGAGGATTAGGGTTAGGATTAGGGTTAGGATGAGTGCTAGGGTGAGGGTGAGGGTTAGTGTTAGTGTTAGGGTGAGGTTTAGGGTTAGGGTTAGGTTTAGGGTGAGGGTTAGGATGAGGGTTAGGGTTACGGTAAGGGTGATGGTTAGGGTTAAGGTGAGGGTTAGGGTTAGTATTAGAGTTAGGGTGAGGGTGAGGCTGAGGGTGAGGGTTAGGGTTAGTGTTAGTGTTAGGGTTAGGTTGAGAGTGAGGGTGAGGGTGAGGGTTAGGCTTAGGCTTAGGATTAGCATTACGGTAAAGGTTAGGGTGAGTGTGAGGGTTAGTGTTAGGGTTAGGCATAGGCTTACGATTAGACTGATGGTGAAGGTGAGGGTGAAGTTTAGGGTTAGGGTGAATGTTACGGTTAGGCTTAGGGTTAGGATTAGGATTAGGGTAAGGGTTATGGTGAGCGTGAGGTATAGTTTTAGAGTTAGGGTAAGGGTGAGGCTGAGGTTGAATTTGAGGTTTAGGGTTAGTGTTACGGTAAGGTTTAGGGTTAGGGTTAGGATGAGGGTTAGGGTTATGGTCAGGGTGAGGGTTAGGGGTAGAGTGAGGGTTAGGGTTAGGAGTAGGGTTAGGGTGAGGGTTAGGGTGAGTGTTAGGGTGAGGGTTAGGATGAGGGTTAGGATTAGGGTTAGGGTGAGGCCTAGGGTGAGCGTGATGTTTAGGGTTAGGGTTAATGTGAGGTTTAGGGTTAGCGTTTGGTTTAGGTTGTGGGTGAGATTTAGGGTTAGAGTTAGGTTAAGGGTGAGGCTGAGATTGAGGGTTAGGGTTAAGATTAGTGTTATTGTTAGGGTTAGGGTGAGTTTTAGGGTGATGGTGAGGGTTAGGATTAGGGTTAGGATTAGGATTAGGTTAAGGGTTAGGGTGAGTGTGAGGGTTAAGGTTAGAGTTAGGGTTTGGCTTAGGGTTAGGCTGAGGGCTGGGTTAGGGTTAGGCTGAGGGTAAGGGTTAGGGTTAGGTTGAGGGTTAGGGTAAGGGTTAGGGTGAGGGTTAGGATGAGGATTACGGTTATGATTTGGGTTAGGGTGAGGGCTAGGTTGAGGATTAGGTTTAGTGTTAGGGTAAGTTTTAGGGTTAGGTTTAGGGTTAGGGTGAGGGTTAGGATGAGGGTTAGGATTATGTTGAGGTTGAGGGTTACATTAAAGTGAGGGTTAGGGTTAGGATTAGGGTTAGGGTGAGGGTGAGTGTTAGCATTAGGGTTAGGGTTAGGGTTAGGTTTAGGATTAGGATTAGTGTTATTTTTAGGGTTAGCATTTGAGTTATGGTGAGGGTGATGGTGAGGTTGAGGGTTAGGGTTAGGGTTAGGGTGAGGTTTAGGGTTAGGGTTAGGATTAGGGTTAGGGTGAGGGTGAGGTTTAGGGTTATATTTAGGGTTTGTTGGAGGGTTAGGTCGAGGGTTGGGGTTAGGATTAATGTTAGGGTTAGGCTTAAGGTGAGGGTTAGGTTGAGGGTGAGGGTTAGGGTTAGGGTTAGGATTAGGATTAGGGTTAGGTTTAGGGTGAGTGTGAGGGTTAGGGTTAGGGTAAGGATTAGGCTTAGAGTTCGGCTGAGGGTAAGGATAAGGGTGAGCTTTAGGGTTAGAGTGAGGTTTTGGTTTAGGATTAGGGATAGTGTGAGAGTTAGGGTTAGGGATAGGATTAGAGTTAGGCTGAGGGTGATGGTGTGGGTGAGGATTAGGTTTAGGGAGAGGGTTAGGGTTAGGGTTATGGGGAGGGTTAAGATGAGGGTTAGTGTTAGGATTAGGGTTAGGTTGAGGACTAGGGTGAGGGTGAGGTTTAGGGTTAGGGTTAGTGTGAGGTTCAGGGTTAGGGTTAGGGTGAGGATGAGGTTTAGTGTTAGAGTTTGGGTTAAGGTGAGGCTGAGGGTGAGGGTTAGAGTTAGGGTTAGGATTAGGATTAGGGTAAGTATTAGGGTGAGGGTGAGGGTTAGGGTTAGGATTAGGGCTCTGCTTAGGGTTACACTGAAGTGGAGGGTGAGGGTGAGGTTTAGGGTTTGGGTGAGTGTTAGGGTTAGGCTTAGTTTGAGGGTTAGGGTTAGGTTTAGGGTTAGGGTGAGGTTTAGGATTAGGTTTAGGGTGAGGGTTAGGATGAGGATTAGGGTTAGGATTGGGGTTAGCTTGAGGGCTAGGGTGAGGGTGAGGGTTAGGGTTAGTGTTAGGGTGAGGTTTCGGGTTAAGGTTAGGTTTAGGGTGAGGGTTCGGATGAGGGTTGGGTTACGGTAAAGGTGATAGTTAGGGTTAAGTTGAGGGTTAGTGTTAGGATTAGGGTTAGAGTAAGGGTTAGTATTAGGGTTAGGATTAATGTTATTATTAGGGTTATGGTTATGGTTATGGTGAGGATGAGGAGAGGGATAGGATTAGTGTTAGGGTAAATGTTATTGTTGGGGTTAGGGTTATGGTTACGGTGAGGGTGAGGATGATGGTTAGGGTTAGGGTGAGGTTTTTAGTGTTATGGTTAGGGTTAGAATTAGGGTTAGGGTGAGGGTTAGGGTTAGGGTTAGGGGGAGGGTTAGGATGAGGATTAGGGATAGGATTAGGGTTAGGGTAAGTGTTAGGGTGAGGGTGAGGTTTAGGGTTAGGGTGAGTTTTGGGTTAGGGTGAGGGTAAGGTTTAGTGTTAGAGTTAGTTTTAGGGTGAGGCTGAGGGTGAGGATTAGGGTTAGGGTTAGTGTTAGGGATAGGGTGAAGGTGAGGGTGAGGGTGAGGGTTAGGCTTAGATTTAGTATTAGGATTATTGTAAAGGTTTCGGTTAATGTGAGCGTTAGGGTTAGGCTTAGGCTTAGGCTTAGGATTACACTGAGGATGAAGGTGAGTGTGAAGTTTAGGGTTAGGGTGAATGTTAGGGTTAGGCTTAGGGTTAGGATCAGGATTAGGGTAAAGGTTAGGGTGAGGGTGAGTTTTGGGGTAAGGGTTAGGCTTAGGCTTAGGCTTATGCTGAGCATGAGTCTGAGGGTAAGGGTTAGGGTTAGGTTTAGGGTGAGGTTCAGTGTTAGGGTTAGGGTTAGAGTTAGGGGTAGAGGGTGAGGTTTAGGGGTAGAGTTAAGGTTAGGGTGAGGGTTAGGTTTAGGGTGAGGCTTAGGGTTAATGTTAGGGTTAGGTTGAGGGTGAGGTTTAGGGTTAGGGTTAGGGTTAGTCTGAGGGTTAGGGTTAGGGTTAGTGTTAGTGTGAGGGTAAGTGTTAGGGTTAGGGAATGGTTTAGGTTGAGGGTTATGGTTAGCGTGAGGGTTTGGATTAGGGTTATGGTTATTTTTACGGTTAGGTTCAGGTTTAAGGTTACTGTGAGGGTGAGGGTGAGGGTTAGGGTTAGGGTTAGGGTGAGGTTTAGGGTTTGTGTTAGGGTTAGAGTTAGGGTTAAGGTGAGGGTGAGTGTGAGGGTTAGGGTTAGGGTTAGGCTTAGGCTTAGGGTTAGGCTGAGTGTGAGGGTGTGGGTGAGGATTAGGTTTAGGTGATGGTTAGGGTTAAGGTTAGGGTGGAGTTTAGGGTTACGGTTAGGGTTTGGGTTAGGGTGAGGGTGAGGTTTAGGGTTAGATATAGAGTTAGGGGGAGCGTTAGGGTATGGGTTAGGGTTAGGGTTAAGTTTAGAGTTAGGGTGAGTGTGCGGGTGAGTGTGAGGGTTAGGTTTAGGTTTAGGGTTATGCTTAGGGTTAGGCTTAGGGTTAGGCTGAGTGTGAGGGTTAGGTTTAGGGTGAGAGTTAGTGTTAGGGTTATGGTGAGGGTTAGATTGAGGGTAGGGTTAGGATTAGGTTTAGGGTGAGGGCTAGCGTGAGGGTTACGTTTAGGGTGAGGGTTAAGGTGAGGTTTGTGGTTATGGTTAAATTTAGGGTCAGGTTGTGGGTGAGGTTTAGGGTAAGAGTTAGGGTTAATTTGAGGCTGAAGGGTGAGGGTTAGTGTTAGGGTTAGGAATAGGATTAGAGTAAGGTTTAGGGTGAGTGTGATGGTTAGCGTAAGGTTTAGGGTTAGGCTTAGGGTTACACTGAGGGTGAGTTTTAGTGTTAGGGTGAGGTTTAGGGTTAGGATTATGGTGAGAGTTAGTGTTCAGGTTATGTTTACGGTTAGGGTGAGGGTTAGGGTTAGGGTTAAGTTGAGCTGAGTGTTAGGGTTAGGTTGAGGTTTAAAGTTAGGCTTAGGATTAGGGTGAGGTTTAGGGTTAGGGTTAGGGTGAGGTTTAGGATGAGGATTAGGGTTAGGATTAGGGTTAGGATGAGGGCTAGGGTGAGGGTGAGGGTTAGGGTTAGTGTTAAGGTGAGGTTTAGGTTTAGGGTGAGGGTTAGGATGAGGGTTAGTGTTATGGTAAGGGTGAGGATTAGGTTTAGGGTGAGGGTGAGAGTTAGGATTAGGGTTAGGGTTAGGCTTATTGTTAGGGTTAGGGTTAGGGTTACGGTTACTGAGAGGGTGAGGTTGAGGGTTAGTGTTAGATTTAGGGTGAGGTTTTTAGTGTTAGGGTTAGGGTGAGACTTAGGGTTAGGGTTAATGTGAGAGTTAGTGTTTAGGGTTAGGTTTAGGGTGAGGCTGAGGATGAGGGTTAAGGTTAGGGTTAGTGTTAGAGTTAGAGTTAGAGTCTGGGTGAGAATTAGGGTTCGGGTTAGGTTTAGGTTTAAGGTGAGGTTTAGGGTTAGGGTTACGGTTAGCGTGAGTGTTAAGTTTAGGTTGAGGGTTAGGGTAAGGCTTAGGATTAGGGTGAGGGTTAGGGTTAGGATTAGGGTGAGGGTTAGGATGAGGATTAGGGTTAGGATTAGTGTTATGGTGAGGGCTAGGGTGAGGGTGAGGGTTAATGTTAGTGTTTGGGTGAGGGTTAGGATGAGTGTTAGATTTACAGTGAGGGGGAGGGTTAGGGTTAGGTTGAGGGTTTGGGTTAGGATTTGGGTTAGGGTGAGGGTTAGTTTTAGGTTTACATTTAGGGTTTGGGGGAGATTTATGTCCAGGGTTAGGGTTAGGGTTAGGGTTAGTGTTAGGGTTAAGGTTAGGTTGCAGGTTAGGTTGAGGTTTAGGATTGGGGTTAGGTTTAGAGTTAGGATTAGGTTTAGGGTGAGGGTGAGTGTGAGGGTTAGGGTTAGGGTTAAGCTTAGGCTTAGGGTTAGGTTGAGCGTGAGGTTGGGGTGAGGATTAGGGTTAGGGTTATGGTTAGGGTTAGGGTTAGGGTGAGGGTTAGGATGAGGGTTAGTGTTAGGATTAGGTTTAGGGTGAGTGCTAGGGTGAAGGTGAGGTTTAGGGCAAGGTTTAAGCTTAGGCTTAGGGTTAGGCTGACTGTGAGGTTGAGGGTGAGGGTTAGGGTTAGTGTGATCGTTAGGTTTACGGTTATGGTGAGTGTTAGGATGAGGTTTAGTTTTAGGGTGAGGTTTAGGGTGAGGATGATGTTAAGTGTAAAGATGAGGTTTAGGCTGAGGGTGAGGGTTAAGATAATGTTGAGGGTTATGGTTAGGTTTAGGGTTAGGGTAAGGGTTAGTGTTAGATTTAGGTTTAGGGTTAGATTGAGGATTAGGGTTAGGGTTAGGGTTAGTGTGAGGTTTATGTTGAGGATGAGGGTTAGTGTTATGGTGAGGGTGAGGGTTAGAATTAGCGTTAAGTTGAGGGCTAGTGTGAGGGTGAGGGTTAGAGTTAGGTTAAGGTGAGGTTTAGGATTAGGGTGAGAGTTTGGATTAGTGTGAGGGTTAGGGTTAGGGTTAGGGTGAGGGTAAGTGTTAGTGTGAGTGTTAGGTTTAGGGTCAGGGTTATGGTTAGGGGGAAGGTGAGGTTTAGGTTTAGCGTTAAGGTGAGGTTTAGTGTTAGCGTTAGGGTTGGAATTAGGATTAAGGTGAGGGTGAGGTTTAGGGGTTGAGAGGATTAGGGTGAGGGTTAAGTTTAGGGTGAGGGTTAGGGTGAGGGTTAGGGTGCGTGTGATGCTAAGGGTAAAGGTGAGGATTAGGCTGAGGGTGAGGGTTATGGTAAGGGTGAGGGTTAGGATTAGGGCTAGGTTGAGGGTGAGAGTTAGATTGAGTATTAGAGTTAGAGTTAGTGTGAGGTTTAGGGTGAGGATGAGGGTTAGGGTCCGGGTGAGGGCTAGGGTGAGGTTGAGGGTTAGGGTTAGTATTAGGGTGAGGTTTAGGGTTAGGGTGATGTTTGGGTTAGTGTGAGCGTTAGTGTTAGCATTGCCGTTAGTGTTAGGGTGAGGTTAAGTTTTAGGGTGAGAGTTAGGATTAGGGTGAGGTTTATAGTTAGTGTGAGGATGAGAGTTCGGGTTAGGGTTAGGATGAGGTTCAGTTTAGGGTTAGGGTTTGAGTTAGGGTTATGGTGAGGGTGAGATTTAGGGTTAGAATTAGGGGTAGTGTTAGGGTTTGGGTTAGGGTGAGGGTTAGGATTAGGGGTAGGATTAGGCTTAGGCTTAGGCTTTGGCCGAGCATGAGGGTAAGTGTTAGGGTTCATGTTAGGGTTCGGATTAGGGTTAGGGTTAGGGTGAGTGTTAGGATGAGGTTTAAGGTTAGGATTAGGTTTAGGGTGAGGGCTAGGGTGAGGGTTAGGGTGAGGTTTAGTGTTAGGGATAGGTTTATGTTTAGGATTTGCGTTACGGTGAGGGTGAGTTGAGGGTTAGGGTTAGGGTTAGGGTTAGGGGCAGGGTGATTGTTAGTGTTATGGTTACGGTAAAGTTGTGGTGAGGGTGAGGCTGAGGGTGAGGGTTATGGTTAGGGTTAGGGTTAGTGTTAGGGTTAGTGTTATTGTTAGGGTTAGGGTTAGGGGGGATGGTTAGTGTGAGGTTTAGGGTTAGGGTTAGTGTTAGGGTTAGGGTGAGGGTGAGGTTTATGTTGAGGTTTAGGGTTAGGGTTAGGGAGAGGTTTAGGGTTAGAGATATGGTGAGGGTGAGGGTGCGGGTGAGTATGAGGGTTAGGGTTCGGGTTAGCATTAGGCTGAGGGTTAGGCAGAGGGTGATGGTGAGGGTGAGGTTTAGGGTTAGGGATAGGATGAGGTTTAGGTTTAGGGTTAGTTTTAGAGTTAGAGTTACTGTTAGGGTTAGTGTTAGGGTGAGGTTTAGGGTAAGGTTTCGGGTTATGGTTAGGGTGAGGGTTAGATTGAGGATTAGTGTTAAGGTTAGTATGAGGTTTAGGGTGAGGATGAGGATTAGGGTTAGGCTGAGGGTGAGGGTTAAGATAAGGGTGAGTGTTAGGGTTAGGGTGAGGGTTAGGCTAATGTTTCGGGATATGGTTAGGGTGAGGGTTAAATTGAGGATTAGGGTTAGGGTTAATGTGAGTTTTAAGGTGAGAATGAGGATTAAGGTTAGGGTGAGGGTGAGGGTTATAATTAGGGCTAGGGTGAGAGCTAGGGTGAGGGAGAGGGTTAGGGTTAGGCTTAGGGTTAGGCTGAGGGTGAGGTCGGGGGTGAGGAATAGGTTTTGGGTGATGATTAGGGTTAGGGTTAGGGTGAGGGTTAGGATGAGGGTTAAGGTTAATATTAGGCTTAGGCTTAGGTTTAAGCTGAAGTTGAGGGTGAGGGTGAGAGTTATGGTTAGGGTGATGGACTGGGTCTGGGTTAGGGTGAGTGTTAGGATGACGGTTAGGGTTAGAATGAGGATTAGGGTGATTGTGTCGGTAAGAATAAAGGTGAGGCTGAGGCTGAGGGTCAGTGTTCCCCTAAGGGTGAGGTTTTGGTTAAGGGTGAGGGTTAGGGTAAGGGTTAGGGTGAGGGTTAGGATGAGGGTGAGGGTTAGATTGTGCATTATTGTTAGGGTTAGTTTGAGGTTTAGGGCGAGGATGAGGGTTAGGGTTAGGTTGAGGGTTAAGATTAGAATTAGGGTTAGGGTGAGGGCTAGGGCGAGGCTGAGGTTTAGGGTTCAGTTTAGGGTGAGGTTTAGGGTTAGGGTGAGAGTTAGGGTTACTGTGAGGGTTAGTGTTAGATTTAGGGTTATTGTTAGTGTGAGGGTAATTGTTAGGGTGAGGGTTAGGGTTAGGGTGAGGGTTGTGGTTAGGGTGAGGTTTAGGGTTAGAATGAAGGTTTTGGTTAGGGTGAGGATTAGGGTTATGGTGAGGGTGAGGTTGAGGGTTAGGGTTAGAGTGAGGTTTAGGGTAAGGGTTAGGGTTAGAGTTAGGTTTAGGGTTAGAGTTAGGGTTAGGGTGAAGGTGAGGTTTAGGGTTAGAGTTAGGGATCAGGTGAGGGTTAGGATAAGGGTTAGGTTTAGGGTTAGTTTTAGGTTTAAGGTTAGGGTGAGGTTTATTGTTAGGGTTATGGTTAAGATTAGGGTTAGGGTGAGGGTGAGTGTGTGGGTTAGGGTTAGGTTTAGGGTTAGGCTTATGGTTAGGCTGAGGTTTAGGTTGACGGTGAGGTTTAGGGTTAGGGTGAGGGTTAGGGTTAGGATTAGGTTTAGGGTGAGGGCTAGGGTGAGGGTGAGGTTTAGGGTTAGTGTTAGGGTGAGGTTTATGGTTAGGGTTAGGGTTAGGATCAGTTTGAGTTTGAGGTTTAGGTTTAGAGATTAGTGTTAGGTTGAGGTTTACAGTGAGAGTTAGGTTTAGGGTTAGTGTTAGGGTTAGGGTGAGGGTGAGGGTTCGGGTGAGGGTGTGTGTTAGGGTTAGGGTTAGGGTGAGGTTTAAGTTTAGGATTAGGGTTAGGGTGTGGGATAGTGTGAGTGTGAAGTTTAGGATTAGGGTTAGGGTGAGGTTTAGGGTGAGGGTTTGTGTTAGGGTTAGGTTTAGGGTTAGAATTAGGGTTAGGGTGAGGGTTAGGATTAGGGATAGGTTTAGGTTTAGGGTTATGTTGAGGTTCAGGGATAGTGTGAGGGTTAGTCTTAGGGTGAGGTAAATGTTAGGTTGAGGTTTAGTGTTAGGTTGATCGTTTTGTTTAGGGTGAGGTTTAAGGGCTAGGGTTAGGGTTATTGTTAGTGTTAGGGTTATGGTTACAGTGAGAATGAGGATGACGTTGAGGTTGAGGGTTAGGGTTAGAATTAGGGTTAGGTTGTGTGCTAGGGTGAGGGTGAAGTTTAGGGTTAGGGTTAGGGTGAGGTTTAGGGTTAGGGTGAGGGTTAGGGTTTGTGTGAGGGTTAGTGTTAGGGTGAGGTTAAGTGTTAGCTTGAGGGTAAGTGTTAGGGTGAGGGTTAGGATTAGGGTGAGGTTTATGTTTGGGGTGAGGGTTAGTGTTAGGGTTAGGGTTATTGTTAGGTTTAGGATTAGGATTAGGGTTACTGTGAGGGTGAGGTTTAGGGTTAGGGTGAGGTTTAGGGTTAGGGTTAGGGTTAGGGTGAGGTTGAGGTTTAGGTTTAGATTTAGTGTTAGTGTGAGGGTTAGGGTTAGCGTTAGTGTTAGGTTTAGGGTTAGCGTTAGAGTTAGGCTTAGGTTTAAGCTGAGGGTGAGGTTGCGGTTTAGGGTTAGGGTGAGGGTGAGGTTTAGGGTTAGAGTTAGGGTTAGGGTGAGGGTTAGGGTTAGGGCTGGGATTAAGTTTAGGGTTAGGGTGAGGGTGAGTGTGAGGATTAGTGTTAGGGTTAGAGTTAGGCTTATGTTTAAGCTGAGGGTGAGGGTGAGGTTTAGGGTTAGGTTGAGGGTGAGGATTAGGGTTAGAGTTAGGGTTTGGGTGAGGGTTACTGTTAGGTTTAGGTTTAGGATTAGGTTTAGGGTGAGGGTGAGTGTGAGGGTTAGGATAAGGATTAGGCTTAGGCTTAGGGTAAGGTTGAGGGTGATGGTTGGGGAGAGGATTAGGCTTAGGGTGATGTTTAGCCTTAGGGTGAGGGTGAGGGTTAGGGTTAGGGTTAGGGTTAGGATTAGGGTTAGGGTGAGGGCTAGGGTGAGGGTGAGAGTCAGGGTTAGGTTTAGGGTTAGGCTTAGGCTTAGGGTTAGGCTGAGGGTGAGGGTGAGGTTTAGGTTTAGTATGAGGTTTAGGATCAGGTTTAGGGTGAGGGTTAGGATGAGGTATAGGGTTAGGATTCGGGTTAGGTTGTGGGCTAGGTTGAGGGTTAAGTTTAGGGTTAGGTTTAGTGTGAGGTTTAGGGTTCCGGTTAGGTTTAGTGTTAGGGTGAGGGTTAGGGTTAGAGTTACTGTATGGATGAGGGTTAGGTTTAGGTTGAGGGTTAGGGTTAGGTTTAGTGTGAGGTTTAGGGTTAGGTTTAGGGTGAGGGTTAGGTTGAGGGTTATCGTTTGGATTAGGGTTAGGGTGCGGGCTAGGTTGAGGGTGAGGTTTAGGGATAGGGTTAGGCTTAGACTTAGGTTTAGGCTGAAGGGTAGGGTGGGGGTGAGGAATAGGTTTTGGGTGATGTTTAGGGTTAGGGTTAGGGTGAGGATTAAGATGAGGGTTAGTGTTAGGATTAGGTTTAGTGTGAGGGCTAGGGTGAGGGTGAGGGTTAGGGTTAGGTTTAGGGTTAGGCTGAGGGAGAGGGTGAAGGTAAGGTTTAAGTTTAGGGAAAGTGTTAGACTTAGGGTTAGGGTACGGGTTAGGTTAGGTTTAGGGTTGGAGTTAGCCTTAAGGTGAGGTTTATGGTTAGGGATATGGTTAGGTTTCTGCTAAGGTTGAGGTTTAGAGTTAGCAAGAGGGTTAGGGTGAGGGGTAGGGTTAGGGTTAATGTGAGGTTTAGGGTTAGGTTTAGGGTTAAGGTTAGGGTGAGGGTTAGGTTGATTGTTAGGTTTTGGGTTACAGTTAGGGTGAGGGTGAGGGTTATTTTGAGTTTTAATTTAGGCTTACTGTTATGATTAGGGTGAGGTTAAGGGTTAGGTTTACGGTGAGGGTGAGGGTGAGCTTTAGCGTTAGGGTGTGGGTGAGGGTTAGGGTTAGGGTTCGGGTTCGGGTAATGGTTAGGGTTAGGGTGACGTTGAAGGTTAGGGTTAGGGGTAGGTGAGGGTTAGGGTTAGGATTAGGTTTAGTGTTAGGGTGAGGTTTAATGTGAGGGTGAGGTTTAAGGTTAGGCTTAGGTTTGGGGTGTGGGTAAGTGATAGCATGAGGGTTAGGGTGAGTGTTAGAGTTAGCATTAGGGTTAGGGTGAGCGTTAGGGTGAGGGTTAGGGTGAGGGTGAGGGTGAGAGTGAGCGTTAGGGTGAGGATTAGGGTGAGTTTTAGGGTTAGGGTGAGGGTTAGGTTAAGGGTGAGTGTTAGGGTGAGGTTTAGGTTTACAGTTATGCTTAGGGTTAGGGTGAGGTTTAGGGTTAGGATTAGGGTGAGGGTTAGGTTGATGGTTAGGGTGAGGGTGAGGGTTAGGGGTCGGGTGAGGGTTATGTTTATTATTATGGTTACGGTCAGGTTTAAGATGACGGTGAGGTTTAGGGTGAGGGTTGGGGTGAGGGTTAGGGTTAGGGTTAAGATGAGGGTTATGATAAAGGGTAGGGTTACGGTTAGGGTGAGGGTTAGGTTTAGTGTGAGAGTTAGGGTTAGGGTTAGGTTTAGGATTAGTGTGAGGGTAAGAATTAGGGTGAGGGTGAAGTTTAGGGTTAGGTATAGTGATAGGGTTAGTTTTACACTGAGGGTGAGCGTGAGGGTGAGGGTTAGGGTTAGGGTTAGTGTTAGGGTGAGGGCTAGGGTGAGGGTTAGGGTTAGGGTGAGGATTAGGTTGTGGGTGATGGTAATTGTAAATGTGAGGGTTAGGCGGAGGGTGAGGGTAAAGATAAAGGTGAGGTTTAGGGTTAGGGTGAGTGTTAGGGTAAGGTTTCGGGTTAGGGTTAGGGTAAGGATTAGATTGAGGATTAGGTTTAGGGTTAATGTGAGGTTTAGGGTGAGGATGAGGGTTAGGGTTCGGTGGAGGGTTAGGGTTAGAATTAGGGTTAGGGTGAGGACTAGGTTGAGGTTTAGTGTAAGGGTTAGGCTTAGGGTGAGGTTTAGGGTTAGCGTGATGGTGAGGTTATGGTTCAGGGTGAAGGTTAGGCTGAGAGTGAGTTTTAGGGTTAGGGTTAGGGTTAGCGTGAGGGGAAGGGTGAGGGTTAGGATGAGTGTTAGGGTGACGGTGAGGGTTAGGGTTAGGATTGGGGTCAGGGTTAGGCTGAGGGTTAGGGTGAGGGGTAGGGTTAGGGTAAGGGTGAAGATTAGGGACAGTGTGATTGTTAGGGTTAGCATGAAGGTAAGGGTTAGGTTCATGGTAAGGGTTACGGTGAGGGTTAGCATTAGGGTTAGGGTGAGGGTTAGTGTTAGGTTGGAGGTTAGGGTGAGGATTAGGGTGGGTGTTAGGGTTCTGGTGAGAGAGAGGATTAGGGTTAGGGTGAGGGTTATGGTTAGGGTGATGTGTAGAATGAGGCTGAGGGTTAGGGTGAGGGTGAGTGTGAGGGTTAGGGTATGGGTGACGGTTAAGGTTAGGGTGAGGGTTACAGTAACAGTGAGGGTTAGGTTGAGGGTGAGGTTAAGTGTTAGGATTAGGGTGAAGTTTAGGGTTACGGTTATGGTGAGGGTTAGGGTTAGGGTTATGTTTAAGGTGAGGGTGAGTGTTAGAGTGAGGATGAGGGTTTTGGAAAGTATGAGGGTTAGGTTTTCGGTGAGGGTTAGGGTTAGGGTGAGTGTTAGGGTTAGGGTGAGGATAAGGTAAGGGTGAGGGTGAGGGTTAGGGTTACTCTTAGTGTGAGGTTTAGGGTTACGGTTATGGTGAGGGTTAGGGTTAGGTTTATGTTTAGGGTGAGGGTGAGTGTTAGAGTGAGGATGAGGGTTTTGGAGAGTGTGAGGTTTAGGGTTGCAGTGAGGGTTAGGGTTAGGGTGAGTGTTAGGGTGACGGTGAGGGTGAGGTTTAGGGTTGATGTTAGGGTTAGAGTGAGGGGTAGGGTTATGGTTAGGGTGAGGGTTAGGGTTACTGTGAGGGTTATGGTTAGGGTGAGGTTTAGGGTTACTGTGAGGGTTCAAGTTAGGATTAGCCTTAGTGTTAGGGTGAGGGTAAGGGTTAGGTTGAGGGTTAGGGTTAGAGTGAGGGTTAGGGTAAATGTCAGGGTTAAGGTTAGGGTTAGTGTTAGGGTGAGGGTGAGGGTTAAGATTAGGTTTAGGGTTAGGGTTATTGTTAGGGTTAGAGTGAGGATTACAGTTCAGTTTAGGGTGAGGGTGAAGGTGAGGGATATGGTTACAGTTAGGGTGAGGTTTATGGTTAGGGTTAGGGTTAGTGTTAGGAGGAAGTTTAGGGTGAGGATTAGGGTTAGGGATAGGGTGAGGGGTATGGTTTTGGTTAGGGTTAAGGTGAGGGTTCGGCTTAGGGTGAGGTTTAGGGTTAGGGTTAGTTTTAGGGTGAGGGATGGGTTAGCAATAGGATTAGTGTGAGGGCTAAGGTGAGGGTGAGGTTTAGGGTTAGGATTAGGTTTAGGGTGAGGGTTAGGCTTAGGCTGAGGGTTAGGTTTAGTGGGAGGGTTGGTGTTAGGGTTAGGCTTAGTGTTAGGGTGAGGATAAGGGTTAGAGTGAGGGTTAGGGTTAGGGTGAGGGTTAGGGTTAGGGTGAGGGTCATGGTTAGGGTTAGGGTTAGGCTGAGGGTTAGGTCAGAGTTAGAGTTAGGGTTAGGGTAAGGGTTAGCGTTAGGGTAAGGGTTAGGTTTAGGATTAGTGTTAGAGTTATGGTTAAGTTTAGGGTGAGGCTTTCGGATTAGGGTTATGGTTAGGTAGAAGGTTAAGGTGAGGGTGACGGTTAGGGTTAGTTTTAGGTTTATCGTGTGGGTAAGTGATAGTGTGAGAGTTAGGGTGAGTGTTAGAGTTAGCATTAGGGTTAGAGTGAAGTTTAGGGTGAGGGATATGGGTAGGGTTAAGGTGAGCTTGAGGGTGAGGGTTAGGGTTAGGGTTAGGGTGGATTTTAGGGTTAGGGTGAGGGTTAGGGTTAGTGTTAGCGTAAGGGTAATGGTAAGGGTGAGGGTGACGGTTAGGGTTAGAGTTAGGCTGAGGGTTAGGTTTAGTGTGAGTTTTAGGGTGAGGATGAGGTTAAGGCTTATTGTGAGGTAAGGGTGAGGGTTAGGGTTAGTGTTAGGGTGAGGGTTAGGGATAGGGTTAGGGTTAGGGATACGGATAGGGTTGGGGTGAGGGTTAGGGTAATGGGTATGGTTATGTTAGGGTGAGGGTTAGGTTTAGTGTAAGTATTAGGGTTAGGGTTAGGGTTAGGATTAGTGTGAAGGTAAGAATTAGGGTGACGGTTAGGGTGAGGGTGAGGTTTAGGGTTAGGATTAGGGTTATGGTTAGTGTTACGCTGAGGGTGATGGTGAGGGTGAGGGTGAGTGTGAGTTTTAGTGTTAGGGTTAGGTTGAGGGTTATGGTTAGGGTTAATTTGAGGGTGGTATGAGGGTGAGGTTTAGGGTGAGGGAAAGGGTTATGGTGAGGGCCTGGGTGAGTGTGAGGTTTAGGGTTAGGGTGAGGGTTTGAGTTAGGTTTAGTATGAGGGTTATGGTGAGGGGTAGGGTTAGGTTTAGGGTGAGGTTAGGTTTAGTGTGAGGGTTACGGTTAGGGTTAGGGTGAGGGTGAGGTAAGGGTAATGGTGAGGGTAAGGGTGAGTGCAAGGTTTAGGGATACGAATAGGGATAGTGTTAGTGTTAGGCTGAGGGTGAGGATGAGGGTGCGGGTGAATTTTAGGGTTAGGATTACGGTTAGGGTGAGGGCTAGGGTGAGGGTGAGGATTAGGGTGAAGGTGAGTGTAAGGGTGAGGGTCTTGGTTAGGTAATGTTAGGGTTAGGGTGAGGATTAGGTGAGGGTTAGGGTGAGGGTGTAGGTTCAGGTGATGGTGAGGGTTAGGATGAGGTTGAGGTTTAGTAACCCTAACCGGGTTAGGTGAGGGTTAGGGTTAGGCTTAGGGATAGGGTTAGGTGAGGGTTAGGGTTAGGCATAAAGTTAGGGTAAGAGTTAGGGTTAGGGGTAGGGTTATGGTTAGGGTGAGTATTAGGTTTAATGTGAGGGTTAGGGTTAGGGTGAGGATAAAGTAAGGGTGAGAGTTAGGGTGAGGGTGAGGTTTAGGGTTACTATTAGAGTGAGGGTTAGGCTTAGGTTTAGTGTTAAGGGGAGGGTTAGGATGACGGTTAGGGTTAGGCTTAGGGTTAAGGAGAGGGTGAGTGTGAGCATGAGGCTTAGGGTGAACGTTAGGGTTAGGGTGGAGGTTAGTATTAGGGTTAGGGTGAGGGTTTGGGTTAGTCTTAGGGTTACGGAGAGATAGTGAGGGTGACCGTGAGGGTTAGGGTTAGGGTTAGGGTTAGGGTGAACGTTAGGGTTAGGGTGGAGGTTAGTATTAGGGTTAGTGTGAGGTTTAGGGTGAGGGTTAGGGTGAGGGTGAGGGTTAGGGTTAGGCTTAGCATTAGGGTTAGGGTCAGGTTTAGTGTGAGGTTTAGGGTGAGGATGAGGTTAAGGCTTTGGCTGAGGTTTAGGGTAAGGTTGAGTGTTAGGGTTAGGGTTAGCGTGAGGGTGAGGGTTAGGGTGAGGGTTAGGTTTAGGATAGGGTTAGGTTTAGGTTGAGGGTTAGGGTAAGGGGTAGGGTTGTGATTAGGGTGAGGGTTAGGTTTATTGTGAATGTTAGGGTTAGGATTAGGGTTAGGATTAGTTTGAAGGTAAGAATTAGGGTGACGGTTAGGGTGAGGGTGAGGTTTAGGGTTAGGATTAGGGTTATGTTTAGTGTTATGCTGAGGGTGATGTTGAGGTTGAGGGTGAGTGTGAGTTTTAGGGTTAGGGTTAGTGTGAGGGTTAGGATGAGGGTTAGGTTTAGGGTGAGGGAGAGGGTGAGGTTGAGGGTGAGTGTTAGGGTTAGGAGAAGGTTTAGGGTTAGGGTTAAGCTTAAGGTTAGGGTGAGGTTTTGGGTTAGGTTTAGGTGTAGGATGAGGGTTAGGCTGAGGGGTAGGTGTAGGGTTAGGTGAGGGTTAGGGTTAGTGTGAGGGTTAGGTTTAGGGTTAGGTTGAGGGTAAGGATTAGTGTGAGGGTTAGGGTGAGGGTGAGTGTTAGGGTTAGGCGGAGGGTAGGGGTTAGGGTGAGGGTTAGATTGTTGGTAAGGTTTATGGTTAGCATTAGTGTTAGTGTTAGGGTGAGGGTTAGGGTTAGGGTTAGGGATAGGGTGAGTATTAGGGTTAGGATTAGTGTTAGGGTGAGCATTAGGCTGAGGGGTAGGGTTAGGGTTAGGCTTAGTCTTAGGGTTAGGCTTAGGGTGAGGGTGGGGTTGAGGATTAGGGTTAGGGTGATGGTTAGGATTAGGGTTAGGGTGAGGGTTAAGATGAGGGTTAGGGTGAGGGTAAGGTTTAAGGTGAGGGTTAGGGTGAAGGTGAGGTTTATGTTTACCATTAGGGTTAGGGTTAGAGTTAGCGTGAGGGTTAGGTTTAGGATTAGGGTTAGGGTGAGTGTGAGGGTGAGGGTTAGGTTTAGGGTTCGCGTGAGGGTTAGGTTTAGCGTTAGGGTTAGGTTGTGGGTTAGGGTTAGGGTTAGTGTGAGGGTGAGGGTGAGGGTTAGGGTATGGGTGAGGGTGAGATTTAGGGTTAGGAATAGGGTGGGGTGAGTGTGAGTGTGAGGTTTATTGTGAGGAATAGGGATAGGGTGAGGGTGAGTGTTAGTGTGAGATTTAGTGGTAGGTTAGGGTGAGGGTTAGAGTTAGGGTGATGGTTAGTATGAGGGTTAGTTTAAGGTTAAGGGTGAGGGTTAGGGTTAGGATTAGGTTAGGGTGAGGGTGAGGGTGAGCGTTTGGGTTAGCTTTAGGGTTAGGGATAGGTTTAGAGTTAGGGTGAGGTTTAGGATGAGGGTTAGGATTAGGGTTAGGGTTAGGGTTTACGTGAGGGTTAGGGTCAGGGTGAGGGTTAGGGTTAGGGTTAGATTTACGGTGAGAGTAATGGCTAGCATGAGGTTTATGGTGAGTGTGAGGGTTAACGTTAGCATTAGGGTTAGGGTGAGGTTTAGGGTGAGGGTTAGGGTTAGATTTATGGTTAGGGTGAGGTGAGGGTGAGGGTGATTGTGAGGTTTATGGTTAGGGTGAGAGATAGGTTTAGGGTGAGGGTTAGGCTTTGGGTTAGGGTGCAGATGAGCGTGAGGTTGACAGTGAGGCTTAGGGTGAGGGTGAGTGTGAGTGTGGGGGTTATGCTTAGAGTTAGGTTTAGGGTTAGGGTTAGTGTGAGGGTGAAGCTGAGGGTTAGGGTTAAGAGTAGGGTTAGGTTTAAATTTAGGCTGAGGGTGAGCGTGACGGAGAGGGTAACGGTTAGGCTTAGGGTTAGGTTTGGTGTGAGGGTTAGGGTGAGGGTAAGGTTAAAGGTTAGGCTGAGGGTGAGGGTTAGGGTTAGGGTTAGGGTGAGGATTAGGGTTAGGGTGAGGTTAGAGTTAGGGTGAGGTTTATTGTTAGTGTGAGGGTTAGTGTTAGTGTTAGGTTGAGGGTAAAGGTTAGGTTGAGGGTTAGGGATAGGGTTAGGTTTAGGGTGAGGTTTCGGGTTAGGGTGAAGGTTAGGGTCAGGGTGAGTGTTAGGGTTAGCATTATGGTAGGGTGAGGGTTAGTGTGAGGGTTAGCGTAAGGTTAGTGTGAGGGTTAGGTTTAGGGTGAGGGTTAGGTTGAGGGTGAGAGTAATGTTAAGTGTGAGGGTTAGGGTTATGGTGAGGATTATGGTAAGCTTGTGGGTTAGGGTGAGGGTTAGGTTTAGGTTTACAGTAAGGGTGAGGTTTAGGGTGAGTGTTAGGTTTGGGGTTAGGGTTAGAGTGAGGGTGAGATTGAGGGTTGGGAATAGGGTGAGGGTTAGGTTTAGGGTGAGGGTTAGGATTAGGATTAGGTTTAGGGTGAGGGTGAGGGTTAGGGTTAGGGATAGGGTTAGGTTGAGGGTTAGGGTTAGGCTGAGGATTAGGGATAGTGTAATGGCTAGTTTTAGGGTTAGGGTTAGTGTTAGGGTGAGCGTAAATTTTAGGGTTAGGTTTAGGGTTACGGTGAGGTTGAGGGTTAGGTTAAGGGTGAGGGTTAGGGTTAGGGTGAGGGTGAAGGTGAGGGTTAGGATAAGGGTTAGGGTTAGGGTTATTTTTAGGTTTAGGGTTAGGTTTATGGTTATGTTGAGGGTGAGGGTGAGGGTGAGGGTTAGGGTTAGTGTGAGGTTTAGGGCTAGGGTTAGGTTTAGGGTTAGGGTTAGGATGAGGTTTAGGGTGAGGGGTAGGGTTAAGGTTAGGGTGACGGTTTGGGTTAGTGTGAAGGTTAGGGTTAGGGTTAGGATTAGGTTAGGTTGAGAGTTAGGTTTTAGATTAGGGTTAGGGTGAGAGTAAGGGTTAGGGTGAGGTTAAGGGTTAGATTAGGTTTAGGGTTAGGGTAAGGGTAAGGGTTAGGATGAGGGTTAGGGTTAGGGTCAGGTTTATGTTGAGGTTGAGGTTTAGGGTTAGTGTTAGTTTGAGGTGAAGGTTTAGGGTGAGGTTTAGGGTGAGGGTGAGTGTTAGGGTTACCATTAGGGTTAGGGTGTGGTTTAGTGTGAGTGTTTTGGTTAGTTTAGGGTGAGGTTTTTGGTTAGTGTGAGGGTTAGGGTGAGGGTAAGGTAAGGGTAAGGGTGAGGTGTTTGGTGAGGGTGAGGGTTACGGAAAGGGAGAGGGTTAGGGTTAGGGTGAGGGTTAGAGTTAGGGTTAGGAAAAGGGTTAGTGTGAGGGATAAGGTGAGGGTGAGGATTAGGTTTAGGGTTAGGTTTAGGTTGAGGATTTGGTTTAGGCTGAAGGTTAGGGTTAGTATGAGTGTTGGTGTCTGGTTTAGGCTTAGTATTAGGGTGAGGGTAAGGTTTAGGGTGAAGATTAGGTTTAGGGTGAGGTTTAGGGTTAGGGTGAGGGTGAGGGTTAGGTTTAAGGTGAGGGTAAGTTTTAAGGTAAGGTCTAGGTTTAGGGTTATTGAGGGTTTTGTTGAGGTTTAGTATTAGGGTTAGTGTAAGGGTTAGGGTTAGGGTTAGTGTGAGCATTAGGTTGAGGGTTAGCTTGACGGTTAGGGTGTGTGAGGGTTAGGGTTAGGCTGAGGGTGAGGGTGAAGGTGAGAGTTAGGGTTAGGATTAGGGTTAGGGAGAGGTTTTGGGTTTGGTTTATGGTTAGGATGATGGTTAGGGTGAAGGGTAAATTTAGGTTTAGGGTGAGGTTAGATTTATTGTGAGGGTTAGCGTTAGGTTTAGGGTTAGGGTGAGGGTGAGGATATGGTTTAGGGTGCGGGTTAGGGTGAGGGTTAGGGTTAGGGATAGGGTTAGGTTTAGGGTGACTGTTAGCTTGAGGGTTTGGTTTAGGTTTAGGGTTAAGGTTTCGGATGAGGGTTCGGGCTCAGTTTAGGGTTAGGTTAAGGGTTTTGTGTTTGGGTTACTGTTAGGTTAGGGTGAGGTTTATGGTTAGGGTGAGGGTTAGGGTTATGTTTAGGTTTATGGTGTGTTTAAGTGATAGCGTGAGGGTTAGAGTGAGTGTTACAGGTAATAGTAGTGTTTGGGTGAGGGTGAGGGAGAGGGTTAGGGTTTGGGTTAGCGTGAGGGTGAGGGTGAGGGTGATGGTTAGGGTTAGAGTTAGGGTGAGGGTTAGGTTTAGTGTGAGGTTTAGAGTGAGTATGAGGTTAAGTGTTAGGGTGAGGGTTAAGGTAAAGGTGAGGGTTCGGGTTAGGTTTAGTGTTAGGGTGAGGTTTAGGGTGAGGGTTAGGGTTAGGTTTAGGGTTAGGGTGACGAGGAGGTTTAGGGTTAGGGTTACGGTGAGTGCTAGGGTGCGGGTTAGGGTTAGGGTGAGGGTTAAGCTTAGGGTGAGGGTTAGGGATAGGGTTAGTTTGTGGGTGGTGTAAGGGTGAGGTTTAGGATGATGGTTAGGATTAAGATGAGGGCTAGGGTGAGGGTTAGGGTTAGCGTTAGGGTGAGGGTTAGGGTTAGGTTTAGGTTGATGTTTGGGGTGAGGGGTAGGGTTAGATTTAGGGTGAGGGTTAGGTTTAGTGAGAGCGTTATGGTTAGGCTTAGGGTGAGGGTGGCGGTAAGGTTTATGGTGAGGGTTATGATGGGGTTGATGGTTAGGGTTAGGATTAGGGGAGGGTTAGGGTAAGGCTGAGCATGAAGGTGAGAGTGCGGGTGAGGTTTACGGGTAGGGTTACATTTAGGGTGAGGGCTGTGGTGAGGGTGAGGGTTAGGGTGAAGTTTAGGGTGAGGGTGAGGGTGAGGGCCTTTGTTAGATAATGGTTAGAGTTAGGGTGAGGATTAGGTGAGGGTGAGGGTGAGGGTGAGCTTTAGGGATAGGGTGTGGGTGCGTGTTAGGTTTAGGGTGGGGGTTCAGGTGATGTTGAGTGTTAGGGTAAGGTTGAGATTTAGGGTTAGGTGAGGGTTAGGTTTAGGGTTAGGGTTAGAGTTAGGATGAGGGTTTGGGTGAGGGATACTGTTAAGGTTAGGGTGAACATTAGGGTTAATGTGAGGGTTAGGGTTAGGGTGAGGTTAATGTTAGAGTGACAGTTCGGGTGAGAGTTAGGGTTAGGGTTACTGTTAGGGTGAGGGTTAGGGTTAGCTTTAGAATTAAGTTGAGGGTGAGGGTGAGGGTTAGGGTTAGGCTTAGGGTTAAGGTGAGGGTGAGGGTGAGGATGAGGGTTAGCTTGAGGGTTAGGGTTAAGGTGAGGGTTAGGTTTACGATTAGGGTTATTGTTAGGATTAGGTTTAGGGTGAGGGTGAGGATGAGGGTGAGGGTGAGGGTGTGGAATAGGGTTAGGGTTAGGTTTAGGGTGAGCATGAGGGTTAGGGTTAGGGTGAGGGGTTGGGTTAAGCTTAGGGTGAGGGTTAGGGTTAGTGTGAAGGTTAAGGTTAGGGTTAGGGTGAGGTTTAGGTTGAGGGTTAGGGTTTGGATTAGGGTTAGGATGAGGGTGAGGGTTAGGGTGAGGTTTATGGTTAGTTTAGGGTTGGGTTTATGGTGAGGGTTAGGGTGAGGGTAAGGATTAGGTTGAGGGTTAGGGTTAGGGTGAGGTTTAGGGTGAGATTGTGGGTTAGGGTTAGGGTTAGAGTGAGGTTCAGGTTTAGGGTGAGGGTTAGAGTGAGGGTGAGTGTTGGGGTTAGCATTAGGGTTAGGGTGAGGTTTAGTGTGAGTGTTTTGATTAGGTTAGGTTGAGGTTTTGGCTTAGGGTGAGGGTTAGTGTGAGGGTAAGGTAAGGGTAAGGGTGAAGTTTTTGGTGAGGGTGAGGGTTACGGAAAGTGTGAGGGTTAGGGTTAGGGTTAGGGTTAGGGACAGGAAAAGGGTTAGTGTGAGGGATAAGATGAGGGTGAGGATTTGGGTTAGGGTTAGGTTTAGGTTGAGGGTTAGGTTTAGGCTGAGGTTTAGGATTAGTGTGAGGGTTTGTGTTAGGATTAGGCTTAGTGTTAGGGTGAAGGTTAGGGTTAGGGTGAGTGTTAGGGTTAGGGTGAGGGTAAGGGTTAGGGTTAGGACTAGATTTAGGGTTATTGAGGATTTTGGTGATGTTTAGGGTTAGGGTTAGTGTAAGGGTTATGGTTTGGTTTAGTGTCGAGTATTAGGTTGAGGGTTAGCGTGATGGTTAGGGTTAGTGTGAGGGTATGGGTTAGGCTGAGGGTGAGGGTGAGGTTGAGAGTGTTAGGGTTAGGGTGAGTTATGATGAGGGTGAGGGTTAGGGTTAGGATTAGTGTGAGGGATAGGTTTTGAGTTAGATTTAGGGTTAGGATGAGGGTTAGGGTGAGGGGTAAGGTTAGGTTTAGGGTGAGGGTTAGAGTTATTGTAAGCGTCAGCGTTAGGGTTAGGGTTAGGGTGAGGGTGAGTATAAGGTTTAGGGTGAGGGTTAGGGTGAGGGTTAGGGTTTGGGATAGGGTTAGGGATAGGGTGACACTTAGCTTGAGGGTTAGGTTTAGGGTTAGGTTTAAGGTTTCGGGTGAGGTTTAGGGTTCAAGTTAGGGTTAGGGTTTCGTGTTTGGGTTAGGGTTAAGTTTAGGGTGAGATTTAGGGTGAGTGTGAGGGTGAGGGTTAGCTTTAGGTTTATGGTGTGGGTAAGTGATAGCGTGAGGGTTAGGGTGAGTGTTAGAGTTAGCAGCAGGGTTAGAGTGAAGGTTAGGGTGAGGGTTAGGGTTAGGGATAAGGTGAGCTTGAGAGTGATTGTTAGGGTTAGGGTTAGGGTGAGTTTTAGGGTTAAGGTGAGGGTTAGGGATAGGGTTAGCATGAGGGTGAGGGTGAGGGTGACGGTTAGGGTTAGAGTTTGGGTGAGGTTTAGGTTTAGTGTGAGGTTTATGGTGAGGATGAGGTTAAGGGTTAGGGTGAGGGTTAAGGTAAGGGTTAGGGTTAGGGTTAAGGTTAGTGTTAGGGTGAGGGTTAGGGTTAGGGTTAAGGTTAGGGTTTGGGTGAGGGGGAGGGTTAGGGTTCGGTTTAAGATGAGGGCTAGTGTGCGGGTTAGGGTTAGGGTTAGGGTGAGTGTTATGGTTAGGGTTAGTTTGAGGGTGGTGTGAGGGTGAAGTTTAAGATGAGGGTTAGGATTAGGGTGAGGGCTAGGGTGAGGGTGAGGATTTGCGTTAGGGTGAGGGTTAGGTTTAAGTTTAGGTTGAGTTTTGGGGTGAGGGGTAGGGTTAGGTTTAGGGTGAGGGTTAGGTTTAGTGTGAGGGTTAAGGTTAGGGATATTGTGAGGGTGAGGGTAAGGGTTATGGTGAGTGTTATGATCAGGTTGAGGGTTAAGGTTAGGATTAGTGGTAGGGTAAGGTAAGGCTGAGCATGAGGGTGAGGGTGCGGGTGAGGTTTAGAGTAAGGGTTACGTTTAGGGTGAGGGCTAGGGTGAGGGTGAGGGTTAGGGTGAAGTTTAGGGTGAGGGTGAGGGTGAGGGTCTTTGTTAGATAATGGTTAAGGTTAGTGTGAGGATTAGGTGAGGGTTAGGGTTAGGGTGAGCTTGAGGATTAGGGTGTGGGTGAGTGTTAGGTTTAGTGTGAGGGTTCGGGTGATGGTAAAGGTTAGGGTAACGTTGAAAATTAGGGTTAGGTTTAGATGAGGGTTAGGTTTAGGGTTAGGATTAGAGTTAGGGTGAGGGTTCGGGTGAGGTGTACTGTTAAGGTTAGGGTAAGCATTAGGGTTAATTTGAGGGGTAGGGATAGGGTGAGGATAAAGTTCGGGTGACGGTTAGGGTGAGGGTGAGGGTTAGGGTTACTGTTAGGGTGAGGGTTAGAGTTAGCTTTAGTGTTAAGGTGAGGGTGAGGGTTTGGGTTAGTGTTAGGCTTAGGGTTAAGGTGAGGGTGATGGGTTAGGTTTAGGGTTAGGGTTAGGGTTATTGTTAGGGTTAGATTTAGGGTGAGGGTGAGGATGAGGGTGAGGGTGAGGGTGTGGGTTAGGGTTAGGGATAGGTTTAGGGTGAGGGTGAGGGTTAGGGTTAGGGTTAATGTTAGGCTTAGGGTGATTGTTACGGTTAGTGTGAGGCTTAGTGTTAGGGTTAGGGTTGGTGTTAGGGTGAGGGAAAGAGTTAGGGTGAGGATTAGGGTTAGGGTGAGGGTTAGGAATAAGTTGAGGGTTAGGATTAGGGTTCTGGTTAAGGTGAGGGTGAGGGTGATGCTTAGGGTTAGGGTTAGGTTGAGGGATAGGGTGAGGGTTAGGTTTAGGGTGAGGGTTAGGGTTAGGGTGAGAGTTAGCCTTAGTGTTAATTTGAGGGTGGGGTGAGGGTCAGCTTTAGGGTGTGGGTTAGGGTTAGGGTGATGGCTAGATTAGTGTGATGATTAGGGTTAGGGTGAGAGTTAGGGTTAGGTTTAGGGTGAGGGATACGGTGAGGTTTAGGTTTAGGTTTAGAGTGAGGGTTAGGTTTAGTGTGAGGGTTACGATTAGGGTTAGGGTGAGGGTGAGGTTTAGGGTTAAGGGTGAGGGATAGGGTAATGCTGAGGGTTATGTTTAGGATTAGCTTTAGAGTTAGGTTTAGGCTGAAGGTGAGAGTGAGGGTGAGTATGAGGTTTAGGATTAGGGTGATGTTTAGGGTGAGGAGAAGTGTGAGGGTGAGTTTTAGTGTAAAGATGAGGGCGAGGTTGAGGGTGAGGGTCTCGGTTAGGTAGAGGTTAGGGTTAGGGTGAGGATTAGGTGAGAGTTAGGGTGAGGGTGAGGGTTAGGGTTAGGGTTAGAGAGAGGGTTATGTTAGGGGTTAAGGTTAGAATTAGGGTGAGGGTTAGGGTGAGGGTGAGGGTTAGGGTTAGGGTTAGAGAGAGGGTTAGGTTAGGGGTTAAGGTTAGAATTAGGGTGAGGGTTAGGGTGAAGGGTAGGGTTAGGGTTAGGGTGAGCATAAAGGTTAATGTGAGGGTTAGGGTGAGGGTGAGGATAAAGTAAGGGTGAGGGTTAGGGTTACTGTTAGGGTGAGTTTTAGGGTTAGGATTTGTGTTAAGGTGAGTGTAAGGGTGAGGGTTAGGGTTAGGCTTAGGGTTAAGATGAGGGTGAGGGTGAGGCCGAGGGTTAGCGTGAGGTTTAGGGTTAGGGTGAGGGTTAGGTTTACGGTTAGGGTTTGGGTTATTCTTAGGGTTAAGGTTAGGGTGAGGGTGAGGATAAGGTTTAGTGTGATGTTTAGGGTGAGTGTGATGGTTAGGGTGAGGGTGAGGGTGAGGTTTTGGTTGAGTGTTTGGGTTAGGTTTAGGGTGAGAGTGAGTGTGAGGGCTAGGGTTAGGGTTAATATCAGTCTTAGGATTAGGCTGAGGGTGAGGGTGAGTGTGAGAGTTAGGGTTAGGGTTAGTGTGAGGCTTAGGCTTAGGGTGAGGGTGAGGGTGAGGGATAGGGTCATGGTTAGGGTGGGGGTGAGGTTGAGGCTTAGGGTGAGGGTGAGGGTGAGTGTTAGGGTGCGGGTAAGTTTTAGGGTTAGATTTATGGTTCGGGTGAGGGTTAGGATGATGGTTATGATGAGGGGCAGGTTTAGGGCTATGGTGAGGTTCAGGGTTAGTTTGAGGGTGACCGTTACGGTTGGGTTTAGGGTGAAGGTTAAGGTGAAGGTTAGGGATAGGTTTATGGTCAGGCTGAGGGTTAGGGTGAGGGTAAGTTTTAGGGTGAGGGTTAGGGTGAGTGTGAGGGTTAGGTTTAGGGAGAGATTTAGGTTTATGGAGAGGATAAGGGTTCCGTTTAGGGTGAAGGTGAGGGTGATGGTGTGGGTTAAGGTAAGGATTAAGTTTAGGGTTAGAGTTAGGGTTATTGTTAGGGTTAGGGTTAGGGTTACGGTTAAGGTGAGGTTGCGGGTGAGGTGAGGTTTAGCGTTAGGGTTAGCGTTAGGGTGAGGGTTTTGGTGAAGGTAAGTGTTGGGGTGAGGGTTAGGGTTAGGGTGAGGTTGAGGGTGAGGTTGAGAGTTACTGTTAGGGTTAGGGTTAGGGTGAGGTTTAGGGTGAGGTTGAGGTTTAGTGTTATGGTTAGTGTTAGGGTGAGATTAAGGGTTAGGTTGAGGGTTAGGGTGAGTGTTAGGGTTAAGTTAGGGTGACGGTTAGGGTTAGGGTGAGGTTTAGGGTTAGTGAAGGTTAGTGTTAAGGTTAGGCTTAGTGTTAGGTTGAGGGTAATGTTTAGATTGAGGTTTAGGTTGAGGGTTTGGGTTAGGGTTAGGGTGAGTGTGAGGGTCAGTGAGAGGGTTAGGATTAAGTTTAGGGTTAGGTTTAGGTTGAGGGTGAATGTGAGGTTTAGGGTTAGGTGATGGTTAGGCTTAGGTTTAAGCTGAGGGTGAGGGTGAGTGTGAGGGTTAGGGTTATGTTGAGTGTGAGCATTAGGGTTAGGTTTAGGGTGAGGGTGAGGTTGAGGGTTAGGGTGAGGGTTAGGGTTTGATTTAGGGTGAGGGTTAAATGAGGGTGAGGGTTAGGGTTAGGGTGAGGGTTAGGGTTAGGTTGAGGGTGAGGAATAGCGTTAGGGTGAGGGTTAGGGTTAGGGTGATGTTTAGGGTGAGTGTGAGGGTTGGTTTGAGGGTTTGCGTTAGATTTAGGGTGAGGTTGAGGGTGAGGGTGAGGCTTAGATTTAGGGTTAGTGTGAGGTTGACTGTGAGGGTTAGGTTTAAGGTTAGGCTTTAGCCTGAGGGTTAGGCTCAGGGTGAGAGTGAGGGTGATGGTTAGGGTTACGGTGAGGTTTAGGGTTAGGGTTCGGGTGAGGGTTAGGGATAGTTTGAGGGTTAGGGTTCGGGTGAGGGTTAGGGTTACTGTGAAGTTTCATGTTAGGTTTAGGCTTAGTGTTAGCTTGAGGGTAAGGGTTAGGTTGAGGGTCAGCTTTAGGGTGAGGTTTAGGGTTAGTATGAGGGTTAGGGCTTGGGTGAGGTTAAGGGTGATGGTTAGGTTTAGGGTGATGGTTAGGGTGAGGGTGAGGGTTAGGGTGAGGGTTCAGTTGAGGGTTTGGTTAGGTTTATGGTGAGGTTGACACTTAGGGTTAGGTTTAGGGTGAGGGTGAATGTGAGGTTTAGGGATAGGGTTAGGGTTAGGTTTAGGGTTAGGCTGAGGGTGACTATGAGCTTGAGATTTAGTGTTATGGTGAGCATTAGGGTTGGGGTTAGGGTGAGGTTATTGTTCGGGTGAGTGTTAGGGTTTGGGTGAGGGTTAGCGTTACGTTTAGGGTTAGGGTTAGGTTGGAGGTTAGGGTTAGGGTGAGGGTTAGCGTTAGTGGTAGGGTTAGGTTGAGCGTGAGGGTGAGGGTTAGGGTTAGGATTAGGTTTAAGGTGAGCCTGAGGGTGAGGGTGAGGGTTAGTGTTAGGGTGAGGGTTAGACTAAGGGTTAGGGTGAGAGTTATGTTTAGGGTGATGTTTAGGTTGAGGGTTTGGTTTAGGGTTAGGGTGAGTGTGAGAGTGAGTGAGAGGGTTAGGATTAGTGTTAGGGTTAAGTTTAGGGTCAGGGTGAGTGTGAGGGTTAGGGTTCCGGTTATTGTTAGGCTTAGTTTTAAGCTGACTGTGAGGGTGAGAGTGAGGGTTAGGGTTATGTTTAGGGTGAGGGTGAGGTTTAGGGTTAGGGTGAGATTTAGGGTTTGGGTTAGGGTGAGGGTTAGATGAGGGTGAGGGTTAGGGTTAGCGTGAGGGTTAGGGTAAGGGTGAGGGTGAGTATTAGCTTTATGGTGAGGGTTAGGGTTCTGGTGCGGATTAGGGTGAGGGTTAGGGTATGGGTGATGTTTAGGGTGAGTTTGAGGGTTGGTTTGCGGTTTTGCGTTAGGTTTAGGGTGAGGTTGAGGGTGAGGGTGAGGCTTAGACTTAGGGTTAGGGTGAGGGTGAGTGTGAGGATTAGGGTAAGGGTTAGTCTTAGGCTTTGGGTTAAGCTGAGGGTGGGAGTGAGTGTGAGGTTAGGGTTAGGGTGAGGGTTAGGGTTAGGATTAGGGATAGGGTGATGTTTAGGGTGACGGTTATTGTGAGATTAAGTTTTAGGGTTACACTTAGTGTTAGGGTGAGTGTAATGGTTAGGTTGAGGCTTAGCATTAGGGTGAGTGTTAGGGTTAACGTGAGGGTTAGGTTTTCGGTAAGGGTGAGGTTGAGGGTGATGGTGAGGCTTAGGTGTAGGGTGAGTGTGAGGGTTAGTGTGAGTGTTAGGGTTAGGTTTAGGCTTAGTCTGAGGGTTAGGCTGAGTGTGATGGTGAGGGTGTGGGTGAGGATTAGAGTTAGGGTGAGTTTTAGGGGTAAGGTTAGCGTGAGCGTTTGGGTTAGGCTTAAGTTTAGGATGAGGGTTAGATGGGGGGTACAGTTATGGTTAGTGTGAGCGTTAGGGTTAGCGTTAGGGTTAGGGATAGGTTTAGGGTTAGGGTGAGGTTTAGGATGAGGTGTAGGGTTACGGTAAGGGTTAGGGTTAGTGTTAGAATGAGGGTTAGGGAGAAGGTTAGGATTTGGGTTAGGGTGAGGTTTCAGTTTAGGGTTCGGGTTAGGGTTATGGTGAGGGTGGGGGTGAGGGTGAGAGTGAAGGTTAGGGTTAGAGTTAGGATGAGGGTGAGGATTAGGGTTAGGGTTAGGCTGAGGATATGGCTGAGGGTGTGGGTGAGGATTAGGGTTAGGTTGAGTGTTAGGGTTAGTGTTAACGTAAGGGTTTGGGTTAGGGTTAAGTTTAGGATGAGATTTAGTTTGAGGCGTATGGTTACAGTTAGATTGAGCATTAGGGTTTGCGTTAGGGTTAGGGATAGGGTTAGGGTTAGGGTGAGGTTTAGGATGAGGGTTAGTGTGAGGGTAAGGGATAGGGTCAGTGTGAGGATTAGGGTTAGGGTTAGATTCATGCTGAGAGTAAGGGTTAGCGTGAGGTTTAGCGTGAGTTTGAGAGTTAGAGTTACATTAGGGTTAGGGTAGGTTTAGCTTGAGGGTTAGGATTAGGTTTAGGGTTAGGGTGAGGTGAGCGTGAGGGTGATTGTGAGGTTTATTGTTAGAGTGAGGGATAGGTTTAGGGTGAGGGTTAGGTTTAGGGTGAGGGTGAGCGTGAGGGTGACAGTGAGGCTTAGGGTGAGGGTGAGGGTGAGGCTGATGGTTAGGGTTAGGATTAAGTTGAGGGTTAGAGTTAGTGTGAGGGTTAGGGTGAGGGTAAAGTTAAAGGTTAGGGTGAGGGTTAGGGTTAGGGTTAGGGTGAGGTTTAGGGTTAGGGTGAGGGTGAGGGTTAGGGTGAGGGTAAGGGTGAGTGTTAGGGTGAGGGTTAGGGTTAGGGTGAGGGGTAGGGTTAGGATTAGGGTTATGGTGAATACTAGCTTGTCAGTGAGGTTAGGGTTAGGGTGAAAGTGAGGGTTAGGTTTAGGGTTAAGTTGAGGGTTTGGGTGAGGTATAGGTTTAGGAGTAGTGTTAGGTTTAGAGGTAGGCTGAGGGTGAGGGTGATGGTGAGGGTGACTGATAGGGTTAGGATTAGGGTGAGGGTTAGGGTGAGGATGAGGGTGAGAGTTAGAGTGAGGGTGAGGGTGAGGGAGAGTATGAGGGTTAGGGTTTGGGTGAGGGTTAGGTTTGGGTGAGTGTTAGGATGATGGTGAGGGTGAGGGTTAGGGTTGGGTTTAGGGTCAGAGTGAGGGTTAGGGTGAGGGGTATGGTTAGGGTTAGGGTGAGGGTTAGGGTTAGTGTGAGGGTTAGGGTTAGGGTTAGATTCATGCTGAGAGTAAGGGTTAGCGTGAGGTTTAGCGTGAGTTTGAGAGTTAGAGTTACATTAGGGTTAGGGTAGGTTTAGCTTGAGGGTTAGGATTAGGTTTAGGGTTAGGGTGAGGTGAGCGTGAGGGTGATTGTGAGGTTTATTGTTAGAGTGAGGGATAGGTTTAGGGTGAGGGTTAGGTTTAGGGTGAGGGTGAGCGTGAGGGTGACAGTGAGGCTTAGGGTGAGGGTGAGGGTGAAGCTGATGGTTAGGGTTAGGATTAAGTTGAGGGTTAGAGTTAGTGTGAGGGTTAGGGTGAGGGTAAAGTTAAAGGTTAGGGTGAGGGTTAGGGTTAGGGTTAGGGTGAGGTTTAGGGTTAGGGTGAGGGTGAGGGTTAGGGTGAGGGTAAGGGTGAGTGTTAGGGTGAGGGTTAGGGTTAGGGTGAGGGGTAGGGTTAGGATTAGGGTTATGGTGAATACTAGCTTGTCAGTGAGGTTAGGGTTAGGGTGAAAGTGAGGGTTAGGTTTAGGGTTAAGTTGAGGGTTTGGGTGAGGTATAGGTTTAGGAGTAGTGTTAGGTTTAGAGGTAGGCTGAGGGTGAGGGTGATGGTGAGGGTGACTGATAGGGTTAGGATTAGGGTGAGGGTTAGGGTGAGGATGAGGGTGAGAGTTAGAGTGAGGGTGAGGGTGAGGGAGAGTATGAGGGTTAGGGTTTGGGTGAGGGTTAGGTTTGGGTGAGTGTTAGGATGATGGTGAGGGTGAGGGTTAGGGTTGGGTTTAGGGTCAGAGTGAGGGTTAGGGTGAGGGGTATGGTTAGGGTTAGGGTGAGGGTTAGGGTTAGTGTGAGGGTTAGGGTTAGGGTGAGGTTTACGGTTACTGTGAGGGTTCATGTTAGGTTTAGGCTTAGTGTTAGGGTGAGAGTAAGGGTTAGGTTGAGGGTTAGGATTATGGTGAGGTTTAAGGTTAGTATGAGGGTTAGGGCTAGGGTGAGGGTAATGGTGAGGGTTAGGGTTAGGGTGATGTTTATGGTGAGGGTGAGGGTTAGGGTGAGGGTGAGGGTGAGGGTTCAGTTGTGGGTTTGGGTTAGGGTTAGGGTGAGGGTGAGGGTGAGGGTGAGACTTAGGGTTAGGTTTAGGATGACAGTGAATGTGAGGATTAAGGATAGGGTTATGCTTAGGTTTAGGGTTAGGCTGAGGGTGACTGTGAGCGTGAGGGTTAGGGTTAGGGTGAAGTTTAGGGTTAGGGTGAGGGTTTGGTTGAGGGTGAAGGTGAGGGTTAGGGTTAGGATTGCGTTTAGAGTGAGCCTGTGGGTGAGGCTGAGGGTGAGGGTTAGGGTTAGGGTGAGGGTTAGGGTGAGGGTTAGGTTTAGGGTGATGTTTAGGTTGACGTTTTGGGTTAGGGTTAGGGTGAGTGTGAGGGTCAGTGAGAGGGTTAGGATTAGGGTTAGGGTTAGGTTTAGGGTGAGGGTGAGTGTGAGGTTTAGGGTTAGGATGATTGTTAGGCTTAGGTTTAAGCTGAGGGTGAGGGTGAGTGTGAGGGTCAGGGTTATGTTGAGTGTGAGCATTAGGGTTAGGTTTAGGGTGAGGGTGAGGTTGAGGGTTAGGGTGAGGGTTAGGGTTTGATTTAGGGTGAGGGTTAAATGAGGGTGAGGGTTAGGGTTAGGGTGAGGGTTAGGGTTAGGTTGAGGGTGAGGAATAGCGTTAGGGTGAGGTTTAGGTTTAGGGTGATGTTTAGGGTGAGTGTGATGGTTCGTTTGAGGGTTTGCATTAGGTTTAGGGTGAAGTTGAGGGTGAGTTAGAGGATTAGAGTTAGGGTTAGGGTGAGGTTGACTGTGAGGGTTAGGGTTAGGGTTAGGCTTTAGGCTGAGTGTTAGGCTCAGGGTGAGAGTGAGGGTGATGGTTAGGGTTAGGGTGAGGTTTAGTGTTAGGGTTAGGGTGAGGGTTAAATATAGTGTGAGGGTTAGGGTTGAGGTGAGGGTTAGGGTAACTGTGAGGGTTCATGTTAGGTTTAGGCTCTGTGTTAGGGTGAGGGTAAGGGTTAGGTTGAGGGTCAGGTTTAGGGTGAGGTTTAGGGTTAGTATGAGGGTTAGGGCTTGGGTGAGGTTAAGGGTGATGGTTAGGGTTAGGGTGATGTTTAGGGTGAGGGTGAGGGTGAGGGTTCAGTTGAGGGTTTGGGTTAGGTTTAGGGTGAGGTTGAGACTTAGGGTTAGGTTTAGGGTGAGGGTGAGGGTGAGGCTTAGGGATAGGATTAGTGTTAGGTTTAAGGTTAGGCTGAGGGTGACTATGAGCTTGAGGTTTAGGGTTATGGTGAGCATTAGGGTTGGGGTTAGGGTGAGGGTAAGTGTTGGGGTGAGTGTTAGGGTTTGGGTGAGGGTTAGCGTTAGGTTTAGGGTTAGGGTTAGGTTGGAGGTTAGGGTTAGGGTGAGGTTTAGCGTTAGGGGAAGGGTTAGGTTGAGGGTGAGGGTTAGGGTTAGGATTAGGTTTAAGGTGAGCCTGAGGGTGAGGGTGAGGGTTAGGGTTAGGGTGAGGGTTAGGCTAAGGGTTAGGGTGAGGGTTAGGTTTAGGGTGATGTTTAGGTTGAGGGTTTGGGTTAGGGTTAGTGTGAGTGTGAGAGTGAGTAAGAGGGTTAGGATTAGTGTTAGGGTTAGGTTTAGGTGAGGGTGAGTGTGAGGGTTAGGGTTTGGGTTATTGTTAGGCTTAGGTTTAAGCTGAGGGTGAGGGTGAGAGTGAGGGTTAGGGATATGTTGAGTGTGAGCTTTAGCGTTAGTTTTAGGGTGAGGGTGATGTTTAGGGTTAAGGTGAGGGTTAGGGTTTGGGTTAGGGTGAGGGTTAGATGGGGGTGAGTGTTAGCGTTATGGGGAGGGTTAGGGTTCTGGTGCGGATTAGGGTGACGTTTAGGTTGAAGGTGATGTTTAGGGTGAGTGTGAGGGTTGGCTTGAGGTTTTGTGTTAAGTTTAGGGTGAGGTTGAGGGTGAGCGTGAGGCTTAGAGTTAGGGTTAGGCTGAGGGTGAGTGTGGGGATGAGGATTAGCTTTTGAGTGATGGCTAGGGTTATGGTTAGGTTGAAGTTTGGGATGAGGATTAGGGTTAGGATTAGGATTGGGGTGAGGGCTAGGATGAGGGTGAGGGTTAGGGTTAGGGTGAGTGTGAAGTTTCGGTTGAGTGTTTGGGTTAGGTTTAGGTTGAGGGTGAGGGTGAGTGAGAGGGTTAAGTTTAGGGTTAGGATTAGGGTTAGGGTGAGGGTGAGTGTGAGGTTTAGGGTTCGGTTTATTGTTAGCCTTAGGTTTAAGCTGAGGGTGAGGGTGAGTGTGAGGTTTAGGGTTATGTTGAATGTGAGCATTAGGGTTAGGTTTGGGGTGAGGTTGTGGTTGAGTGTTAGGGTGAGGGTTAGGGTGAGGGTTAGGGTGAGGGTTAGATGAGGGTGAGGGTTAGGGCTAGGGTGAGGGTGAGGGTTAGCGTTAGGGTGAGGGTTAGGGATAGTGTGAGGGTTAGGGTTAGGGTGAGGTTTAGGGTTACTGTGTGGGTTCATGTTAGGTTTAGCCTTAGTGTTAGGGTGAGGGTAAGGGTTAGGTTGAGGGTCAGGTTTAGGGTTAGGTTTAGGGTTAGTATTAGGGTTAGGGCTTGGGTGAGGGTGAGGTTGAGGGTTCAGTTGAGGGTTTGGGTTGGGGTTAGGGTTAGGTTTAGGGTGAGGTTAAGTGTGAGGTTTAGGGATACTGTTAGGCTTAGGTTTAGGGTTAGGCTGAGGGTGACTATGAGTTTGAGGGTTAGGGTTATGGTGAGCATTAGGGTTGGGGTTAGGGTGAGGGTAAGTTTTGGGGTGAGTGTTAGGGTTTGGGTGAGGGTTAGCATTAGGTTTAGAGTTAGGGTTAGGTTGGATGTTAGGGTTATGGTGAGCGTTAGCGTTAGGGGTAGGGCTAGGTTGAGGGTGAGGGTGAGAGTTAGGGTTAGGATTAGGTTTAAGGTGAGCCTGAGGGTGAGGGTGAGGGTTAGGGTTAGGGTGAGGGTTAGGCTAAGGATTAGGGTGAGGTTTAGGTTTAAGGTGATGTTTAGGTTTAGGGTTAGGTTTAGGGTTAGGGTGCGTGTGAAGGTGAGTGAGAGGGTTAGGATTAGTGTTAGGTTTAGGTTTAGGGTGAGGGTGAGTGTGAGGGTTAGGTTTCAGGTTATTGTTAGGCTTAGGTTTAAGCTGAGGGTTAGGGTGATTGTGAGGGTTTGGGTTATGTTGAGTGTGAGCATTAGGGTTAGGTTTAGGATGAGGGTGAGGGTGAGTTTGAGGGTTAGGGTGAGGGTTAGGGTTTGGGTTAGGTGAGGGTTAAATGAGGGTGAGGGTTAGGGATAGGGTGAGGGTGAGGATTAGCGTTAGGGTGAGGGTTAGGGTTCTCGTGCGGATTAGGGTGAGGGTTAGGGTGAGGGTGATATTTAGGGTGAGGGTGAGGGTTGGTTTGAGGATTTGCATTTGGTTTAGTGTGAGGTTGAGCGGGAGGGTGAGGCTTAGAATTAGGGTTATTGTGAGGGTGACTGTGAGGGTTAGGGTTAGGGTTAGGCTTTAGGCTGAGGGTTAGGCTGAGGGTGAGGGTGAGTGTGATGGTTAGGGTTAGGGTGAGGGTTAGGGTTAGGGTTCATTTGAGGGTTAGGTATAGTGTGAGTGTTGGGGTTAGGGTGAGTTTTAGGATTACTGTGAGGGTTCATGTTAGGTTTAGGCTTAGTGTTAGGGTGAGGGTAAGGATTAGGTTGAGGGTCATGTTTAGGGTGAGGTTTAGGGTTAGTATGAGGTTTAGGGATAAGGTGAGGGTAAGGGTGACGGTTAGGGTAAGGGAGATGTTTAGAGTGAGGGTGAGGGTTATGGTGAGGGTGAGGGTGAGGGTTCAGTTGAGGGTTTGAGTTAGGGTTAGGGTGAGGTTGAGACTTAGTGTTAGGTTTAGGGTGAGGGTGAGTGTGAGGTTTAGGGATAGGGTTAGGCTTAGGTTTAGGGTTAGGCTGAGGGTGACTGTGAGCGTGAGGATTAGGGTTAGAGTGAGGGTTAGGTTTAGGGTGAGGGTTAGCATTAGGGTTAGGGTTATCGTTAGGTTGGAGGTTAGGTTTAGGGTGAGGGTTAGCGTTAGGGGTAGGGTTAGGTTGAGGGTGAGGGTGACGGCTAGGGTTAGGATTAAGTTTAGGTTGAGCCTGTGGGGGAGGGAGAGGGTGAGGGTTAAGATTATGGTGAGGGTTAGGCTAAGGGTTAGGGTGAGGGTTAGTTTTAGGGTGATGTTTTGGTTGAGGGTTTGGGTTAGGGTTAGGGTGAGTGTGAGGGTGAGTAAGAGGGTTAGGATTAGTGTTAGGGTTAGGTTTATGGTGAGGGTGAGTGTGAGGGTTAGGGTTCGCGTTATTGTTAGGCTTAGGTTTAAGCTGAGGGTGAGTGTGAGTGTGAGGGTTAGTGTTATGTTGAGTGTGAGCATTAGTGTTAGGTTTATGGTGAGGGAGTGTTTGAGGGTTAGGGTGAGGGTTAGGGTTTGGTTTAGGGTGAGGGTTAGATGAGGGTCAGGGTTAGGGTTAGGGTGAGGGTTAGATGAGGGTGTGGGTTAGGGTTAGGGTGAGGGTTAGATGAGGGTGAGGGTTAGGTTGAGGGTGAGGATTAGCGTTAGGGTGAGGGTTAGGGTTTTGGTGTGGATTAGGCTGAGGGTTAATGTTAGGGTTATGTTTAGGGTGAGGGTGAGCGTTGATTTGACGGTTTGCGTTAGGTTTAGGGTGAGGTTGAGAGTGAGTGTGAGGCTTAGATTTAGGGTTAGTTTTAAGGTGACTCTGATGGTTAGTGTTAGGTTTAGGCTTTAGGATGAGGGTTAGCCTGAGGGTGAGGGTGAGGGTTAGGGTTAGGGTAAGGGTTAATGAAAGGGTGATATTTAGGGTGAGGGTTAGTGTGAGAGTTAGTGTTTGGGTTAGGCTTAGTGGTAGAGTGAGTGTAAGTGTTAGGTTGAGGGTTAGGGTTAGGGATAGGGTGAGGGTTGGATGAGGATTAGGGTGAGGGTAAGGTTTAGGGTGAGGGTTATGGTGAGTGTGAGGGTTAGGGTGAGGGTGAGGGTGAGAGTGAGGGTGATGGTACAGTTGAGGGTTTGGGTTAGGGTTAGGGTTAGGTTGAGGGTGAGGGTGAGACTTAGGGTTAGGTTTAGGGTGATGGTGAGTGTGAGGTTTAGGGATAGGTTTAGGCTTAGGTTTACGGTTAGGCTGAGGGTGACTGTGAGCGTGAGGGTTGGGGTTAGGGTGAGGGTTAGGTTTAGGGTGAGGGTTAGCATTAGGGTTAGTGTTAGCGTTAGGTTGGAGGTTAGGTTTAGGGTGAGGGTTAGCGTTAGGGGTAGGGTAAGGTTGAGCGTGAGGTTGAGGGCTAGGGTTAGGATTAGGTTTAGGTTGAGCCTGTCGGTGAGGGTGAGGGTGAGGGATAATGTTTTGGTGAGGGTTAGGTTAAGGGATATGGTGAGGGATAAGTTTAGGGTGATGTTTAGGTTTAGAGTTGGGGTTAGGCTTAGGGTGAGTGTGAGGGTGAGTGAGAGGGTTAGTATTAGGGTTAGTGTTAGGTTTAGGGTTAGGGTGAGTGTGAGGGTTAGGGTTCCGGTTATTGTTAGGCTTAAGTTTTAAGCTGAGGGTGAGAGAGTGAGTTTGAGGGTTAGTGTTATGTTGAGTGTGAGCATGAGGGTTAGGTTTAGGGTGAGGGTGAGGTTGAGGGTTAGGGTGAGGGTTAGGGTTTGGGTTAGGGTGAGGGTTAGATGAGTGTGAGGGTTAGGGTTAGGGTGAGGGTTAGGGTTAGGGTGAGGGTGAGGATTAGCGTTAGGGTGAGGGTTAGGGTTTTGGTGCGGAGTAGGGTGAGGGTTAATGTTAGGGTGATGTTTAGGGTGAGGGTGAGGGTAGGTTTGAGGGTTTGTTTTAGGTTTAGGGTGAGGTTGAGGGTGAGGGTGAGGCTTAGATTTAGGGTTAGGGTGAGGGTGACTCTGAGGGTTAGGGTTAGGGTTAGGCTTTAGGCTGAGGGTTAGGCTGAGGGTGAGGGTGAGGGTGATGGTGAGGGTTAGGGTGAGGGTTAGGGTTAGGGTGAGGGTGAGGATTAGCGTTAGGGTGAGGTTTAGGGTTAGGGTGAGGTTTAGGGTTACTGTGAGGGTTCATGTTAGGTTTCGGCTAAGTGTTAGGGTGAGGGTAAGGGTTAGGTTGAGGGTCAGGTTTAGGGTGAGGTTTAGGGTTAGTATGAGGGTTAGGGCTAAGTTGAGGGTAAGGGTGAGGGTTAGGGTTAGGGTAATGTTTAGGGTGAGGGTGAGGGTGAGGGTGAGTTTTCAGTTGAGGGTTTGGGTTAGGGTTAGGGTGAGGTTGAGACTTAGTGTTAGGTTTATGGTGAGGGTGAGTGTGAGGTTTAGGGATAGGTTTAGGCTTAGTTTTAGGGTTAGGCTGAGGGTGACTGTGAGCTTGAGGGTTAGTATTATGGTGAGCATTAGGGTTGGGGTTAGGGTGATGGTAAATGTTGGGGTGAGTGTTAAGGTTTGGGTGAGGGGTAGCGTTAGGTTTAGGGTTAGGGTTAGATTGGAGGTTAGGTTAGGGTGAGGGTTAGCGCTAGAGGTAGGATAAGGTTGATTGTGAGAGTGAGGGTTAGGGTTAGGATTAGGTTTAAGGTGAGCCTGTGGGTGAGGGTGAGGGTGAGGGTTAGGCTTAGGGTGAGGGTTAGGCTAAGGATTAGGGTGAGGGTTAGGTTTAGGGTGATGTTTAGGTTGAGGGTTAGGGTTAGGTTGAGGGTGAGGTTGAGTGAGAGAGTTAGGTTTAGGTTTAGGATTAGGTTTAGGGTGAGGGTGAGTGTGAGGGTTAGGGTTAGGGTTATTGTTAGGCTTAGGTTTAAGCTGAGGGTGAGGGTGAGTGTGAGGGTTAGGGTTATGTTGAGTGTGAGCATTAGGGTTAGGTTTAGGGTGAGGGTGTGTTTGAGGGTTAGGGTTTGGGTTAGGGTGAGGGTTAGATGAGGGTGAGGGTTAGGGTTAGGGTGAGGGTTCGAGTTAGGGTGACGGTGAGAGTTAGCGTTAGGGTGAGGGTTAGGCTTATGGTGCAGATTTGGGTGAGTTTTAGGGTTACCCTGATGTTTATGATGAGGGTGAGGGTTGGTTTGAAGGTTTGCGTTAGTTTTAGGTTGAGGTTGGGGGTGAGGGTGAGGCTTAGGGTTAGTTTTAGGGTGAGGGTGACTGTGAGGGTTAGGGTTAGGGTTAGGCTTTAGGCTGTTGCTTATGCTGAGGGTGAGGGTGAGGGTTAGTGTTAGGTTTAGGTTTAATTATAGAGTGATATTTAGGGTGAGGGTTAGTGTGAGAGTTAGTGTTAAGATTAGGCTTAGTGTTAGAGTGAGAGTAAGGGTTAGGTTGAGGGTTAGGGTTAGGGATAGGGTGAGGGTTGGGAAGAGGGTTAGGGTGAGGGTAAGGTTTAGGGTGAGGGTATGGTGAGTGTGAGGGTTAGTTTTAGGGTTAGGTTTAGGGTGAGGGTGAGTGTGAGGGTTCAGTTGAGGGTTTGTGTTAGGGTTAGGGTGAGGTTGAGGGTGAGGGTGAGACTCAGGGTTAGGTTTAGGGTGATGGTGTGAGGATTAGGGATAGGGTTAAGCTTAGGTTTAGGTTTAGGCTGAAGGTGACTGTGAGCGTGAGGGTTAGGGTTAGGGTGAGGGTTAGGGTTAGGGTGAGGGTTAGGTTTAGGGTGAGGGTTAGCTGTAGGGTTAGGGTTAGGTTTAGGTTGGAGTTTAGGTTTAGGGTGAGGGTTAGCGTTAGGGGTTGGGGTAGGTTGAGGGGGAGGGGGAGGGCTAGGGTTAGGAGTAGGTTTAGGGTGAGCCTGTGGGTGAGGGTGAGGGTGAGGTTTAGGGTTAAGGTGAGGGTTAGGCTAAGGTTTAGTGTGAGGGTTAGGTTTAAGGTGATGTTTAGGTTGAGAGTTTGGATTAGGGTTAGGGTGAGTGTGAGGGTGAGTGAGAGGGTTAGGATTAGGGTTAGGGTTAGGTTTAGGGTGAGGGTGAGTGTGAGTGTTAGGGTTCGTGTTATTGTTAGGCTTAGGTTTAAGCTGAGGGTGAGGGTGAGTGTGAGGTTTAGGGTTATGTTGAGTGTGAGCATTAGGGTTAGGTTTAGGGTGAGGGTGAGGTTGAGGGTTAGGGTGAGGGTTCGGGTTTGGGTTAGGTTGAGGGTTAGATGAGGGTGAGGGTTAGGGTTAGGGTGAGGGTTAGGGTTAGGGTGAGGGTGACAGCGTTACGGTGAGGGTTAGGTTTATGGTGCGGATTAGGGTGAGTGTTAGGGTTACGGTCCTGTTTATGGTGAGGGTGAGGGTTGGTTTGAGGGTTTGCGTTAGGTTTAGGTTGAGGTTGAGGGTGAGGGTGAGGCTTAGGATTAGGGTTAGGGTGAGGGTGACTCTGAGGGTTAGGGTTAGGGTTAGGCTTTAGGCTGTTGGTTAGCCTGAGGGTGAGGTTGAGGGATAGGGTTAAGGTTAGGGTTAATAATAGGGTGATATTTAGGGTGAGGGTTAGTGAGAGAGTTAGTGTTAGGGTTAGGCTTAGTGTTAGAGTGAGTGTAAGTGTTAGGTTGAGGGTTAGGATTAGGGATAGGGTGAGGATTGGGTCAGGGTTAGGGTGAGGGTAAGGTTTAATTTGAGGGTTATGGTGAGTGTGAGGGTTAGGGTTAGGGTGAGTGTTAGGGTGAGGGTGAGGGTTCAGTTGAGGGTTTGGGTTAGCGTTAGGGTGAGGTTGAGGGTGAGGGTGTGACTTAGGTTTAGGTTTAGGGTGACGGTGAATGTGAGGATTAGGGATAGGGTTAGGCTTAGGTTTAGGGTTAGGCTGAGGGTGACTGTGAGGGTGAGGGTTAGGGTTAGGATGAGGGTTAGGTTTAGGGTGAGGGTTAGAGATTGGGTTAGGGTTAGTTTTAGGTTGGAGATTAGGTTTAGGGTGAGGGTTAGCGTTAGGGGTAGGGTTAGGTTGAGGGTGAGGGTGAGGGCTAGGGTTAGGATTAGGTTTCAGGTGAGGGTTATGGACAGAGTGAGGGTTAGGGTTAGGTTTAGATTTACGATGAGAGTAAGGGTTAGCGTGAAGTTTAGGGTGAGTGTGAGGTTTAGAGTTAGCATTAGGATTAGGGTGACGTTTAGGGTGAGGGTTAGGTTTAGGTTTAGGGTTAGGTTGAGGTGAGGGTGAGGGTGATTGTGAGGTTTATGGTTATGGGGAGAGATAGGTTTAGAGTGAGGGTTAGGGTTAGGGTTAGGGTTATTGTGAGGGTGAGCGTGAGGGTGACAGTGAGGGTTAGGTTGTGGGTGAGGGTGAGTGTGAGGGTTAGGCTTAGGGTTAGGGTTAGGGTTAGTGTGAGGGTAAAGTTGAGGGTTAGTGTTAGGAGTAGTGTTAGGTTTAAAGTTAGGCTGAGGGTGAGCGTGAGGGTGAGGGTGACGGTTAGGGTTAAGGTTAGGCTGAGGTTTGGGTTTAGTGTGAGTGTTAGGGTGAGGGAAAGGCTAAAGTTTAGCGGGAGGGTGAGGGTTAGGTTTAGGGTTAGGGTGAAGGTTAGGGTGAGGTTGAGGGTTAGGTTGAGGGTTAGTGTGAGGGTGAGGGTTAGGGTTAGCATTAGGGCTAATGTGAGGGTTAGGGTGAGTGTTAGGGTTAGGTTAGGATGAGGGTTAGGGTTAGGGTGAGGGTTAGGCTGAGGGTTAGGGTTGGGTTAGGGTGAGGGTTAGATGAGTGTGAGGGTTAGGGTTAGGTTGAGGGTTAGGTTTAGGGTGAGGGTTATGGTTAGGATTAGGGTTAGCATTAGGGTTAGTGTGAGGGTTAGGGTGAGTGTTAGGGTTAGGTTAGTGTGAGGCTTAGGGTTAAGGTGAGGGTTAGGGTGATGGTTAGGTTTGGGTTAGGGTGAGGGTTAGATGAGGGTGAGGGTTAGGGTTAGGTTGAGGTTTAGATTTAGGGTGAGGGTTATGGTTAGGATTAGGGTTAGGGTAAGGGCTATGGTGAGGGTGAGAGTTAGGGTGAGGGTTAGGGTTAGGGTGAGAGTTAGGGTTAGTGTTTACAGTTAGGTTAAGGTTGAGGGTGAGGGTTAGGTTGAGGGTAAGGGTGAGGTTAGGGTGGGGGTTAGGGTTATGGTGAGGTTTAGGGTGAGGATGAGTGTGAGTGTTAGAGTGAGGGTTAGGGTTCAGGAGAGTATGAGGTTTAGGGTTTGGTTGAGAGTTAGGGTTGGGTGAGTGTTAGGGTGACGGTGAGGATGAGGGTTCAGGTTGGGTTAAGGGTTAGAGTGAGGGGTAGGGTGAAGGGTAGGTTTAGTATTAGGGTTAGGGTGAGGGTTAGCGTTAGTGTGAGAGTTAGGGTTAGGGTGAGGTTTAGGGTTACTTTGAGGGTTTATGTTAGGTTTAGGCTTAGTGTTAGGGTTAGGGTTACGGTTAGGTTGAGGGTTAGGTTTAGGGTGAGGTTTAGGGTTAGTATAAGGGTGAGGGTTAGGGTTAGGGTGATGTTTAGGGTGAGTGTGAGGGTTAGGGTTAGGGTGAGTGTGAGGGTTAAGTTGACTGTTTGGGTTAGCGTTAGGGTGAGGTTTAGGGTGAGGGTGAGTCCTAGGGTTAGGATTAGTGTGAGGGTGTGTGTGAGGGTTTGGTATGGGTTTAGGCTTAAGTTTAGGGTTAGGCTGACGGTGACTGTGAACTTGAGGGTTAGGGTTAGGGTGAGGTTTAGGGTTAGGGTGAAGGTAAGGGTTGGGGTGAGTGTTAGGGTTAGGGTGAGGGTTAGGGTTAGGTTGGAGTTTAGGGTTAGGTTGAGTGTTAGTGTTAGGGTTAGGGATAGGATTAGGTTGGAGTTTAGGGTTAGGATGTGTGTTAGCGTTAGGGGTAGGGTTAGGTTGAGGGTTAGGGTGAGTGTTAGGGTTAGGTTGAGGGTGAGGTTGAGGGTGAGGTTGAGGGTGAGGGTTCGGTTAAGGGTTTCGGTTAGGGTTAGAGTGAGGTTGAGGGTGAGTGAGAGGGTTAAGTTTATGGTTAGGATTAGGTTTAGGGTGAGGGTGAGGGTGAGGGTTAGGGTTAGGGTTATTTTTAGGCTTAGGTTTAAGCTGAGGGTGAGTGTGAGTGTGACCTTTATGGTTATGTTGAGTGTGAGAATTAGGGTTAGGTTTAGGGTGAGGGTGAGGTTGAGGGTTAGGGTGAGGTTTAGGATGAGGGGTAGTGTGAGAGTTAGGTTTAGTGTTAGTGTTAGGGTTAGGGTTGGGGTTAGGGATAGGCTTAGTGTTAGGCAGAGGGTGAAGGTGAGGGTGACGGGTAGAGTTTGGGTGAGGATGCGGTTTAGGTTTAGAGTTAGCATTAGGGTGAGGGTTAGTGTTAGGGTTAGGGTTAGTGTTACAATTAGGTTTAGGATGAGGGTGAGTGTGAGGGTTAGGGTTAGGATTAGACTTAGGGTGAGGGTGAGAGTGAGGGTAAGGGTGAGGGTTAGGCTTAGGCTTAGGGATAGAGTATGGGCTAAGATGAGGGTGAGGGTTAGTGTTAGGGTTGCGGTGAGGGTTAGGGTTAGTGTGAGGGTTACGTTGAGTCTTAGTCTTAGGCTTAGGCTTAGGCCGAGCATGAGTGTGAGGGAGAGGGTTAGGGTTAGAATGAGGGTTAGGGTTTTAGGGTTAGGGTAAGGGTTAGGATGAGGTTTAGGGTTAGGAATAGGGTTACGTGAGGGCTAGAGTGAGGGTGAGGGTTCGAGTTAGCGTTAGGGTGAGGTTTAGGTTTAGGGTTAAGTTGAGGGTGAGGGTTAGGGTTAGGGTGAGGGTTAGGGTTAGGGTTAGGGTGAGGGTGAGGTTTAGGATTAGGTTTAGGGTTAGGGTTAGGTTTAGGATAAGGGTTACAGTGAGGTTGAGTGTGTGGATTAGGGTTAGGTTTAGGATTAGGCTGAGGGTGATAATGGGGATGAGAATTCGCTTATGAGTGATGGTTAGGGTTATGGTTAAGTTGAGGGTTAGGATGAGGGTTAGGGTTAGGATTAGGGTTAGGGTGAGGGCTAGGATGAGGGTGATGTTTAGGGTTAGGGTTAGGCTTAGGCTTAGGGATAGGCTGAGGCTGATGGTGAGGGTGAGGGTTACGGTTAGGGTGATGGTTAGGGGTACAGTTAGGGTGTTAGGATGAGGATTACGGTTAGGGTGAGGGTTATGGTAAGGGTGACAGTAAGGGTAAAGGTGAGGAATAGTCTGAGGGTGAGTGTTATGGTAATGGTTAAGGTTCAGTGTTAGGGTGAGGGTTAGGGTGAGGGTTAGGGTTAGCGTTAGTGTTAGCGTTAGGGTGAGGGTTAGTGTGATGGTTAGGGTTAGGGTTAGGGTTACGATTAGGGTTAGGGTGAGGGTGAGTGTGAGGGTTAGGGTTAGTCTTAGGCTTATGCTTAGGCTTAGGCCCAGCTTGAGGTTGAGGGTGGGGGTTACGGTAAGGGTGAGTGTTAGGGTTAGGGTAATGGTTAGGGTTAGGGCATGGTTGAGGTTTAGGGTTAGGGTTAGGATGAGTTTTAAGTTTAGGGTGATGGTTAGGGTTAGTGTGATGGTTAGTGTTCGGGTTAAGGTGAGTTTTAGTGTGAAGGTAAGTGTTAGGGTGAGGTTTAGGGTGAGGTTTAGGGTTAGATTTAGTGTAGGGTGAGGGTTAGGGTAATGGTTAGTGTTAGGGTTAGGGTTAGGATTAGGATTAGGGTTAAGGTGAGGGTGAGTGTGAGGGTTAGGTTTAGGGTTAGGGTTAGGATTAGAGTTATGGTGAGGGTGAGGTGAAGGTTAAGGTTAGGGTGTGGGTTGGGGTTAGGGTTAGAGTGAGGTTTAGGGTGAGGGTTAGGTTTAGGCTTAGGGTTAGGGTATGGGCTTAGGTGAGGGTGAGGGTTACATTCAGGGTTAGAGTGAGTTTAGGGTGAGGGTCACGTTGAAGGTTAGTTTTAGGGTTAGGGTTGGGGTTAGGGATAGTCTTAGTGTTAGGCGGAGGGTGAGGGTGAGGGTGAGGGTTAGGGTTGGGGTTTGGGTGAGGTTTATGGTTAGTGTTAGTGTTACGGTGAGGGTTAGTGTGAGGTTTAGGGTTAGGGTCACTCTTACTTTTAGGGATAGGGTGAGGGTGAGTTTGAAGTTAAGGGTTAGTCTTCGTCTTAGGCTTAGGCTTAGTCCGAGCCTAAGGGAGAGGGTGAGGGTTAGGGTTAGGGTGTGGGTTAGGGTTAGGGTGAGGGTTATGGACAGGGTGAGGGTTAGGGTCAGGTTTAGGGTTATTGTTAGGATTAGGGTTAGGTTTAAAGTTACTGTGAGGGTGAGGGTTTGGGTTACGGTTAGGGTTAGAGTGAGGGTTAGGATGAGGGATAGGGTTAGGGTTAGGGTGAGGGTTAGGGTTAATGTGAGGGTTAGGGTTAGGGTGAGGTTTAGGGATACTGTGAGGGTTCATGTTAGGTTTAGGCTTAGTGTTAGGGTGAGTGTAAGGGTTAGGTTGAGTGTTAGGTTTAGGGTGAGGTTTAGGGTTAGTATGAGGGTTAGGGCTAGGGTGAGGGTAAGGGTGAGGGTTAGAGTTAGGGTGATGTTTAGGGTGAGGGTGAGGGTTAGGGTGAGGGATAAGTTGAGGGTTTGGTTTAGGGTTAGGGTGAGGTTGAGGGTGAGGGTGAAACTTAAGGTTGGATTCAGGGTGACGGTGAGTGTGAGGATTAGGGATAGGGTTAGGCTTAGTTTTAGGGTTAGGCTGAGGGTGACTGTGAGCATGAGGGTTAGGGTTAGGGTGCGGGTTAGGGTTAGGTTGAGGGTTAGGTTTAGGGTGAGGTTTAGGGTTAGGTTGGAGGTTAGGTTTAGAGTGAGGGTTAGCATTAGGGGTAGGGTTAGGTTGAGGGTGAGAGTGAGTGTTAGGGTTAGGAATAGGTTTAGTGTGAGCCTGTTGGTGAGGGTGAGGGTGAGGGTTAGGGTTAGGGTGAGGGTTAGGCTAAGGGTTAGGTTTAGGGTGATGTTTAGGTTGAGGGTTTGGTTTAGGGTTAGGGTGAGTCTGAGGGTGAGAGAGAGGGTTAGGATTAGGTTTAGCGTTAGGTTTAGGGTGTTGGTGAGTGTGAGGTTTAGGGTTAGGGTTCATGTTTGGCTTAGGTTTAAGCTGAGGGTGAGGGTGAGTGTGAGGGTTAGAGCTATGTTGAATGTGAGCATTACTGTTATTTTTAGGGTGAGGTTGAGGTTGAGGGTTAGGGAGAGGTTTAGGGTTTGGTTTAGGGTGAGGGTTAGATGACGGTGAGGGTTAGGATTAGGGTGAGGGTTAGGGTTAGGGTGATGGTGAGGGTTAGCGTTAGGGTGAGGGTTAGGGATTTGGTGCTGATTAGGTTGAGTGTTAGGGTTACGGTGATGTTTATGGTGAGGATGAGGGTTGGTTTGAGGGTTTGCGTTAGGTTGAGGGTGAGGTTGAGAGCGAGGGTGACGCTTAGGTTTAGGTTTAGGGTGAGGGTGATTGTGAGGGTTAGGGTTATGCTTTAGGCTGAGGGTTAGGCTGAGTGTGAGGGTGAGGGTGATGATTAGGTTTAGGGTGAGGGTTAGGGTTAGGGTTAGGGTGAGGGTTAGTCATAGTGTAAGGGTTAAGTTTAGGGTGAGGTTTAGGGTTACTGTAAGTGCTCATGTTAGGTTTAGCCTTAGTGTTAGGGTGAGGGTAAGGGTTAGGTTTAGGGTTAGGTTAGGGTGAAGTTTAGGGTTAGTATGAGGGTTTTGGCTAGGGTGAGGGTAATGGTGAGGGTTAGGGTTAGGGTGAGGGTGAGGGTTAGGGTGAGGGAGAAGGTGAGGGTAAGGGTTCAGTTGAATATTTGGGTTAGGGTTAGGGTGAGGTTGAGACTTAGGTTTAGGTTTAGGGTGAGGGTGAGGGTTAGGATTAGGGTTAGTGTTATCGTTAGGGTTAGGGTTAGAATAACGGTGAGGGTGAGGATTAGGGTTAGGGTTAGGGTGAGTTTTAGGCTTAATGTTATTGATTGTGTTAGGGTTAGGTTTAGGGTGAGAGTTAGATGGAGGGTTAGGGTTAGGGTTAGGGTTAGGATTAGGTTTAGGGTGAGGGTGATGGTGAGGTTTAGGGATAGGGTTAGGCTTAGGTTTAGGGTTAGGCTGAGGGTGACTGTGAGCTTGAGGGTTAGGGTTATGGTGAGCATTAGGTTTGGGGTTAGGGTGAGGGTAACGGTTGGGGTGAGTGTTAGGGTTTGGGTGAGGGTTAGCGTTAGGTTTAGGGTTAGGGTTATGTTGGTGGTTAGTGTTAGGGTGAGGGTTAGCGTTAGGGGTAGGTTTAAGTTGAGGGTGAGGATGAAGTTTAGGGTTAGGATTAGGTTTAAGGTGAGCCTGAGGATGAGGTTGAGGGTGAGGGTTAGGGTTAGGGTGAGGGTTAGGCTAAGGTTTAGAGTGAGGGTTAGGTTTAGGGTGATGTTTAGGTTGAGCGTGAGGGTTAGGGTTAGGGTGAGGGTGAAGTTTCAGTTGAGGGTTTGTGTTAGGGTTAGGTTGAGGGTGAGGGTGTGTGAGTGGGTTAGGTTTAGGGTTAGGATTCGGTTTAGGGTGAGGTTGAGTGTGAGTGTTAGGGTTAGGTTTATTGTTAGGCTTAGGTTTAAGCTGATGTTGAGGGTGAGTGTGAGGTTTAGGGTTATGTTGAGTGTGAGAATTAGGGTTAGGATTAGGGTGAGGGTGTGGTTGAGGGTTAGGGTGAGGGTTAGGGTTTGGGTTAGGGTGAGGGTTAGATGAGGGTGAGGGTTAGGGTTAGGGTCAGGGTTAGGGTTAGGGTGAGGGTGAGGGTTAGCGTTAGGGTGAGGGTTCGGGTTATGGTGCGGATTAGGGTGAGTGTTAGGGTTATGGTGATGTTTATGTTGAGGGTGAGGGTTGGTTTGAGGGGTTGCTTTAGGTTTAGGGTGAGGTTGAGGGTGTGGGTGACGCTTAGTCTTTGGCTTAGGGTGAGGGTGACTCTGAGATTTAGGGTTAGTCTTAGGCTTTAGGCTGAGGGTTAGGCTGAGGGTGAGGGTGACGGTTAGGGTTAGGGTGAGGGTTAGGTTTAGGGATAATGATAGGGTGATATTTAGGGTGAGGGTTGGTGTGAGAGTTAGTGTTAGGGTTAGGTTTATTTTTAGAGCGAGTGTAAGGGTTAGGTTGAGGGTTAGGGTTAGTGATAGTCTGAGGGTTGGGATGAGGGTTACGGTGAGGGTAAGGTTTAGGGTGAGGGTTATGGTGGGTGTGAGGGTTAGGGTTAGGGTTAGGGTTAGGGTGAGGGTGAGGTTTAGGGTCATGGTAAGGGCTAGGGTTAGGGTTAGGATGAGGGTTAGGGACAGGGTTAGGATGAAGGTTAGGGTGGGGGTTCGGGTTAGGGTTCAGGCTAGTGTTAGGGTGAGGGTTAGGGTTAGGGTTAGGGTTAGGTTGAGGGTGATGTTTAGGGTTATGGTAAGGGCTAGGGTTAGGGTTAGGATGAGGGTTAGGGAGAGGGTTAGGATGAGGGTTAGGTTGAGGGTTCGGGTTAGGGTTCGGGTTAGGGTTAGGGTGAGGGTGGGGGTGAGGATGAGAGTGAAGTTTATGTTTAGAGTTAGGATGAGTGTGAAGTTTAGGGTTAGGATTAGGGTTAGGGTTAGTTTTAGGCTGAGGATGAAGCTGAGGGTGTGGGTGAGAATTAGGGTTAGGTTGAGAGTTAGGGTTAGGATTAGGGTGAGTGTTTGGGATAGGGTTAAGTTTAGGATGAGAGTTAGTTTGAGGGGTATGGTTACGGTTAAGATGAGCGTTAGGTTTATGGTTTGGGTTAGTGTTAGGGTGAGGGTTAGTGTCAGGGTGAGGGTTGGGGTTAGTGATAGCTTTATGGTGAGAGTAAGGGTTAGCGTGAGGTTTAGGGTGAGTGTGAGGGTTAGAGTTAGCATTAGGTTTAGGGTGAGGTTTAGGGTGAGGGTGATTGTGAGGTTTATGGTTAGGGTGAGAGATAGGTTTAGCGTGAGGGTTAGGGTAAGGGTTACAGTGAGAGTGAGCGTGAGGGTGACAGTGAGGCTTAGGGTGTGGCTGAGGGTGAGTGTGAGGGTTAGGGTTAGGGTTAGGGTTAGTGTGAGGGTGAAGTTGAGGGTGAGTGTTAGGAGAAGCGTTAGGTTTAAAGTTAGGCTGAGGGTGAGCGTGAGGGTGAGGGTGACGGTTAGGGTTAGGGTTAGTTATAGGTTGAGGGTTAGGGTTAGTGTGAGGGTTATGGTGAGGGTCAGGGTTAAGGTTAAGGTTAGGGTTACAGTGAGGTTTAGGGTTAGGGTTAGGGTTAATTTTAGTGTTAGGTTTGTGTTAAGTTTGCGGTGAGGGTGAGGCTGAGGGTGAAGTTTATGTTTAGGTTTAGGGTTAGGGTTTTTGTTAGGGTTAAGGTTAGTGTGAGGTTTATGGTGAAGGTTAGGATTAGGGTTAGGATTAGAGTTATAGTGAGGGTGAGAGTGAGGGTTAGTGTTAGGGTGAGGGTTGGGGTTAGGGTTAGAGTGAGGCTAAGGGTGACGGTTAGGATTAGGCTTAGGGTTAGGGTATGGGCTAGGGTGAGGGTGAGGGTTAGGTTTTGGGTTAGTGTTAGTTTTAGGGTTGGGGTTAGGGATAGGCTTAGTGTTAGGCGGATGGTGAGGGTGAGGGTGAGGGTTAGGGTTAGGGTGCGGATGAGGTTTAGGGTTAGTTTTAGCATTAGGGTGAGGTTTAGTGTAAGGGTTAGGGTTAGGGTGAGTGTTACTGTTAGGGTTAGGGTGAGGGTGAGTGTGAGGGTAAGGGTTAGTCTTAGGCTTAGGCTTAGGTTTAGCCTGAGCCTAAGGGTGAGGGTGAGGGTTAGGATTAGAGTGAGGGTTATGGACAAGGTGAGGTTTAGCGTTAGGGTTAGGGTTATTGGTAGGATTAGGTCTAGGTTGAAAGTTACTGTGAGGGTGAGTGTTAGGGTTAGGGATAGGGTGAGATTTAGGTTTAGGGACAGGGTTAGAGTTAGGGTTAGGGTAAGGGTGAGATTTGGGGTTAGAGTTAGGGTTAGTGTTAGGGTTAGGGTTAGGGTGAGGGTTAGGGTGAGGGTTAAGTTTAGGGTTAGGCTTAGGCTTAGGCTTAGGCCTAGCATGAGGGTGAGTTTTAGGTTTAGGTTTAGTGTGAGGGTTAGTGTTAGGGTGAAATTGAGTGTGAGGTTTAGGGTTAGTCTTAGGCTTAGGTTTGGCCGAGCATATGGGTGAGAGTGAGGGTTACGTTAAGGTCAGGGTTAGGGTGAGGGTTAGTGTGAGGGTTAGGTTTAAGGTTAGTGTTAGGGTTAAGGTTGGGGTTAGGGATAGTCTTAGTGTTAAGTGGAGTGTGAGGGAGAGGGTGAGAGTTAGGGTTATGGATAGGGTTAGGGTGTTAGGATTTGTGTGAGGGTTAGGATGAGGTTCAGGGATAGGATTAGGGTTAGGGTGAGGGCTAGTGTGAGGGTGAGGATTAGGGTTAGCATTAGGGTGAAGTTAGGATTAGGGTTAGGGTTAGGATTACATTGAGGATGAGTTTTAGGGTTAGGGTGAGGGTTAGAGTTAGGGTTTGGGTGATGGTGAGGGTTAGAATTAGGGATATGGTTAGGGTTATTGCTAGTGTTATGGTTAGGGTTAAGCTTATTTTGAGGGTGAGGCTGAGGGTGAACGTTAGGGTTAGGGTTAGGGTGACGTTTAGGGTTAGGGTTAGGAGGAGGGTTTGGTTAAAGGTGAGGGTGAGGGTAAGGGTTAGGGTTAGGGTTAGTGTTATCGTTATGGTTAGGGTTAGAATAACAGTGAGGGTGAGGATTAGGGTTAGGGTTAGGATGAGGTTAAGGGTTAGTGTTAGTGTTAGGGTTAGGGTTAGGGTTAGGGTTAGGGTTAGGATTAGGGTTAGGGTGAATGTGAGGGTGTCGTTTAGGGTTACGGTTGGGGTTAGGCTTAGGGTTAGGCTGAAGGTGAGGCTGAGTTTGAGGGTTAGGGTTAGGCTTTGTGTTAGAGTTAGGGTTAGGGTGAGGGTGAGGGTTAAGTTTAGGGTTAGGATTAGCGTTAGGGTGAGTGTGAGGTTTAGGGTTAGTGTTAGGGTTAGGCCTAGGTTTAGGCTGAGGGTGAGCGTTAGTTTGAGGGTTAGGATTAGGTTTAGGGTTAAGGTGTGGGCTAGGGTGAGGGTGAGGGTTAGGGTCAGTGTTAGGGTGAGGGTTAGTGTGAGGGTTAGGTTTAGGGTTAGTGTTAGGGTTAGGGTTGGGATTAGGGATAGTCTTAGTGTTAGGCAGAGGGTGAGGTTGAGGGTGAGTGTTAGGGTAAGGGTTAGGGTGAGGATGAGGTTTAGGGTTAGAGTTAGCATTAGGGTGAGGGTTAGTGTTAGAGTTAGGGTTAGTGTTAGAGTTAGGGTTAGGGTGAGGGTGAGTGTGAGGGTTAGGGTTATGTTTAGACTTAGGGTGAGGGTGAGGGTTAGGGTGAGGGTTAGGCTTAGGAGTAGAGTTAGAGTATGGGCTAGGGTGAGGGTGAGGGTTAGTGTTAGGGTTAGGGTGAGGGTTAGGGTGAGTGTGAGGTTTACAGTTAGTCTTAGTCTTAGGCTTAGGCTTAGGCCAAGCATGAGTGTGAGGTAGAGGGTTAGGGTTAGGAAGAGGGTTAGGGTTTTAGGGTTAGGGTGAGGGTTAGGATGAGGTTTAGGGTTAGGATTATTGTTAGTTTGACGGCTAGAGTGAGGGTGAGGATCAGGGTTAGCGTTAGGGTGAGGTTTAGTTTTAGGGTTAGGATTACGTTGAGTGTGAGGGTTAGGGTTAAGGTGAGGGTTAAGTTTAGGGATAGGGTGAGGGTGAGGGTTAGGATTATGTTTAGGGTTAGGGTTATTTTTAGTTTTATGGTTAGGGTTAAGTTCACAGTGAGGGTGAGGCTGAGGGTGAGGGTTAGGATTAGGGTTAGGGTTAGGGTGTGGGTTAGGCTGTGGGTTAGGGTTAGGCTGAGGGTGAGTGTGGGGATGAGGATTAGCTTTTGAGTGATGGTTAGGGTTATGGTTAGGTTGAAGTTTGGGATGAGGATTAGGGTTAGGATTAGGGTTAGGGTGAGGGCTAGCATGAGGGTGAGTGTTAGGGTTAGGGTGAGTGTGAAGTTTCGGTTGGTGTTTGGGTTAGGTTTAGGTTGAGGGTGAGGGTGAGTGAGAGGGTTAAGTTTAGGGTTAGGATTAGGGTTAGGGTGAGGGTGAGTATGAGGGTTAGGGTTCGGTTTATTGTTAGCCTTAGGTTTAAGCTGAGGGTGAGGGTGAGTGTGAGGTTTAGGGTTATGTTGAGTGTGAGAATTAGGGTTAGGTTTGGGGTGAGGTTGTGGTTGAGTGTTAGGGTGAGGGTTAGGGTGAGGGTTAGATGAGGGTGAGGGTTAGATGAGGGTGAGGGTTAGGGTTAGGGTGAGGGTGAGGGTTAGCCTTAGGGTGAGGGTTAGGGATAGTGTGAGGGTTAGGGTTAGGCTGAGGTTTAGGGTTACTGTGTGGGTTCATGTTAGGTTTAGCCTTAGTGTTAGGGTGAGGGTAAGCATTAGGTTGAGGGTTAGGTTAGGGTGAGGTTTAGGGTTAGTATGAAGGTTAGGACTAGGGTGAGGGTAAGGGTGAGGGTTAGGGTTAGGGTGATGTTTAGGGTGAGGGTGAGGGTTAGGGTGAGGCTAAGAGTGAGGGTTCAGTTGAGGGTTTGTGTTAGGGTTACGGTGAGTTTGAGACTTAGGGTTAGGTTTAGGGTGAGGATGAGTTTTAGGGTTAGGGTTAGGGTTAGTGTTATCATTAGGGTTAGAGTTAGAATAAGGGTGAGGGTGAGGATTAGGTTAGGGTTAGGGTGAGTTTTAGGATAATGTTAGTGATAGTGTTAGGGTTAGGGTTAGGGTGAGAGTTGGGAGGAGCGTTAGGGTTAGGGATAGGTTTACGATTAGGGTTAGGGTGAGGGTGAGTGTGAGGTTTAGGGATAGGGTTAGGCTTAGTTTTAGGGTTAGGCTGAGGGTGATTGTGAGCTTCAGGGTTAGGGTTATGGTGACAATTAGGTTTGGGGTTAGGGTGAGCGTAAGGGTTGGGGTGAGTGTTAGGGTTTGGGTGAGGGTTTGGGTTCGGGTTAAGGTTAGGGTTAGGTTGGAGGTTAGTGTTAGGGTGAGGGTTAGCGTTAGGGGTAGGGTTAGGTTGAGGGTGAGGGTGAGGGTTAGGGTTAGGATTAGGATTAAGTTGAGCCTGAGGGTTAGGGTGAGGGTGAGGGTTAGGTTTAGGGTGAGGGTTAAGCTAAGGGTTAGGGTGAGTGTTAGGTTTAGGGTGATGTTTAGGTTGAGGGTGAGGGTTAGGGTTAGGGTGAGGGTGAAGGTTCGGTTGAGGGTTTGTGTTAGGTTTAGGTTGAGCGTGACGGTGAGTGAGAGTGTTAGGTTTAGGGTTAGGATTAGGTTTAGGGTGAGGGTGAGTGTGAGGGTTAGGGTTAGGTTTATTTTTAGGCTTAGATTTAAGCTGAGGGTGACGGTGAATGTGAGGTTTAGGGTTATGTTGAGTGTAAACATTAGGGTTAGGTTTAGGGTGAGGGTGTGGTTGACGGGTAGGGTGAGGGTTAGGGTTTGGTTTAGGGTGAGGGATAGATGAGGGTCAGGGTTAGGGTTAGGGTGATGGTTAGGTTTAGGGTGAGGGTGAGGGTTAGCTTTAGGGTGAGGGTTCGGGTTATGGTTTGGATTAGGGTGAGTGTTAGAGTTACGGTGATGTTTATGGTGAGGGTGAGGGTTAGTTTGAGGGTTTGCTTTAGGTTTAGGGTTGGTTGAGGGTGAGGGTGACTCTTAGGGTTAGTGTTAGGGTTAGGCTTTAGGCTGAGTTTTAGGCTGAGGGTGAGGGTGAGGGTTAGGGTTAGGGTGAGTGTTAGGATTAGGGTTAATGATAGGGTGATATTTAGGGTGAGGGTTAGTGTGAGAGTTAGTGTTAGGATTAGGCTTAGTGTTAGAGTGAGTGTAAGGGTTAGGTTGAGGGTTAGGGTTAGGGATATGTTGAGGGTTGGGATGAGGGTTAGGGTGAGGGTAAGGTTTAGGGTGAGGGTTATGGTGAGTGTGAGAGTTAGAGATAGGGTTAGGGTTAGGGTGAAGGTGAGGTTTAGGGTTATGATAAGGGTTAGGGTTAGGGTAAGGATGAGGGTTTGTGAGAGGGTTAGGATGAGGGTTAGGGTGAGGGTTCGTGTTAGGGTTCGGGTTAGGGTTCGGGTTAGGATGGGGCTAAGGTTGAGGGTGAAGTTTAGGGTTACAGTTAGGATGAGGGTGAGGATTAGTTTAAGATTAGGGTTAGGGTTAGGTTTAGGCTGAAGATTAGTCTGAGGGTGTGGGTGAGGATTAGGGTTAGGTTGAGTGCTATGGTTACGGTTAGGGTGAGGGTTAGTATTAGGGTTAAGTTTAGGATGAGAGTTAGTTTGAGGGGTACGGTTATGGTTAGGATGAGCGTTAGGGTTAACGTTAGGGTTGGGGATAGGGTTAGGGTTAGGGTGAGGTTTAGGATGAGTGTTAGGGTTAGGGTTAGGGTTAGGGTCAGGGTTCGGGTGAAGGTTATGTTTAGGATTAGGGTTAGGGTGAGAGTTAGGGTCAGGGTGAGGGTTAGGGTTAGGGTTAGATTTATGGTGAGAGTTAGGTTTAACGTGAGGTTTAGGATGAGTGTGAGGGTTACAGTTAGCATTAGGGTTAGGGTGAGGTTTAGGGTGAGTGTTAGGATTAGGTTTAGGTTTTGGGTGAGGTAAGGGTGAGGATGATTGTGAGGTTTATGGTTAGGGTGAGAGATAGGTTTAGTGTGAGGGTGAGGGTTAGTGTTAGGGTGAGGGTGAACGTGATGGTGACAGTGAGGCTTAGGGTGTGGGTGAGGGTGAGTGTGAGGGTTAGGGTTAGAGTTTGGGTTAGGGTTAGGGTGAGGGTGAAGTTGAGGGTTAGTTTTAGGAGTAGCGTTAGGTTTCAATTTAGACAGGTTGAGCGTGAGGGTGATGGTGACGGTTAGGGTTAGGGTTAGGTTGAGGGTTAGGGTTATTTTGAGGGTTATGGTGAGGGTAAGGCTAAAGGTTAAGGTTAGGGTTACAGTAAGGTTTAGGGTTAGGGTTAGGGTTATCGTTAGTGTTAGGTTAGTGTTAATTTTGCGGTGAGGGTGAGGCTCAAGGTGAGGTTTATGGTTAGGTTTAGGGTTAGGGTTAGGGTTAGGGTTAGGATTAGGCTTATGGTTAAGGTATGGGCTAGGGTGAGGGTGAGGGTTAGGGTGAGGGTTAGGTTTCGGGTTATTGTTAAGTTTAGGGTTGGGGTTAGGGATAGGCTTAGTGTTAGGCAGAGGGGGAGGGTGATTGTGAGGATTAGGGTTAGGGAGAGTGTTACTGTTAGGGTTAGGGTGAGGGTGAGTGTGAGGGTAAGGTTTAGTCTTAGGCTTAAGCTTAGGTTTAGGCTGAGCCTAAGGGTGAGGGTGAGGGTTAGGGTTAGGGTGAGGATTATGGACAGGGTGAGGGTTAGCGTTAGGGTTAGGGTTATTGGTAGGATTAAGGTTAGGTTGAAAGTTACTGTGAGGGTGAGGGTTAGGGTTAGGGTTAGGGTGAAGTTTAGGTTTAGGGATAGGGTTAGAGTTAGGGTTAGGGTAAGGGTGAGGTTTAGGGTTAGAGTTAGGGTTAGTGTTAGGGTTAGGTTTACTGTGAGGATGAGTGTGAGGGTAACAGTGAGGCTTAGGTGTGGGTGAGGGTGAGTGTGAGGGTTAGGCTTAGGGTTAGGTTTAGTGTTAGTGTGAGGTTGAAGTTGAGGGTTAGTGTTAGGAGCAGCGTTAGTTTTAAAGTTAGGCTGAGGGTGAGCGTGAGGGTGAGAGTGACGGTTAGGGTTAGGGTTAGGTTGAGGGTTAGGGTTATTGTGAGGGTTATGGTGAGGGTAAGGCTAAAGGTTAAGGTTAGGGTTACAGTGAGGGTTAGGGTTAGGGTTAGTGTTAGGTTAGTGTTAAGTTTACAGTGAGGGTGAGGCTGAGGGTGAGGTTTATGGTTAGGTTTAGGGTTAGGTTTAGTGTTAGGGTTAGGGTTAGGCTTAGGGTTAGGGTATCGGCTAGGGTGAGGTTGAGGGTTAGGATGAGGGTTAGGTTTAGCGTTAGTGTTAAGTTTAGGGTTGGGGTTAGGAATAGGATTAGTGTTAGGCGGAGGGTGAGGGTGAGGGTAAGGGTTAGGGTTAGGGTGCGGGTGAGGGTTAGGGTTAGGGTGCGGGTGAGGTTTAGGGTTAGTGTTAGCATTAGGGTGAGGGTTAGTGTGAGGGTTATGGTTAGGGTGAGTGTTACTGTTAGGGTTAGGGTGAGGGTGAGTGTGAGGGTAAGGGTAAGTCTTAGGGTTAGGGTTAGGATTAGGCTGAGCCTAAGGGTGAGGTGTAGGGTTAGGTTTAGGGTTAGGGTTATACACAGGGTGAGGGTTAGCGTTAGGGTTAGGATTATTGGTAAGATTAGGGTTAGGTTGAATGTTACTCTGAGGGTGAGGGTTAGCATTAGGGATAGGGTGAGGTTTAGGTTTAGGAATAGGGTTAGAGTTAGGGTTAGGGTAAGGGTGAGGTTTAGGGTTAGAGTTGGGGTTAGTGTTAGGGTTAGGGTGAGGGTTAGGGTGAGGGTTAGGCTTAGGCTTAGGCTTAGGCTTAGGCTGAGCATAAGGGTGAGTTTTACGGTTAGGGTTAGTGTGAGGGTTAGGTTTAGGGTTAGGGTGAAGGTGAGTGTGAGGGTTAGGTTAGTCTTAGGCTTAGGCTTAGGCTTAGGCCGAGCTTAAGGGTGAGGGTGAGGGTTAGGGTTAGGGTTAGGGTGAGGGTTAGGGTGTTAAGATTTGTGTGAGGATTAGGAAGAGGTTTAGGGTTAGGATTAGGGTTACAGTGAGGGTTAGAGTGAGGGTGAGGGTTAGGGTTAGCATTAGGGTGAAGTTAGGGTTAGGGTCAGGGTTACATTGAGGGTGAGGTTTAGGGTTAGGGTGAGGGTTAGGGTTAGGGTTAGGGTGATGGTGAGGGTTAGGATTAGGGATATGGCTAGGGTTATTGTTAGTGTTATGATTTGGGTTTATCTTATGTTGAGGGGGAGGCTGAGGGTGAGGGTTAGACTTATTGTTAGGGTGACGTTTAGGGTTAGGGTTAGGGTTAGTGTTAGGAGGAGGGTTTGGGTTAGGTTGAAGGTGAGGGTTAGGGTTAGGGTTAGGGTTAGTGTTATGGTTAGGGTTAGGGTTAGAATAACCATGAGGGTGAGGTTTAGGTTTAGGGTTAGGATGAGGTTAAGGGTTAGTGTTAGTGTTAGTGTTAGGGTTAGGGTTAGGGTGAGAGTTAGGAGGAGGGTTAGGGTTAGGGTTAGGGTTAGGATTAGCGTTAGGGTGAGTGTGAGGGTGTGGTTTAGGGTTATGGTTGAGGTTCGGCTTAGGGTTAGGCTGAGGGTGTGGTTGAGGGTGAGGCTTAGGGTTAGGGTGAGGCTGAGGGTGAGGGTTAGGGTTAGTGTTATCATTAGGGTTAGGGTTAGAATAACGGTGAGGGTGAGGATTAGGGTTAGGATTAGGATGAGGTTAAGGGTTAGTGTTCGTATTAGTGTTAGGGTTAGTGTTATGGTGAGAGTTAGGAGGAGGGTTAGGGTTAGGGTTAGGGTTAGGTTTAGGGTTAGGGTGAAAGTGAGGGTGTGGTTTAGGGTTAGGTTTGGAGTTAAGCTTAGAGTTAGGCTGAGGGTGATTTTGAGGGTGAGGGTTAGGGTTAGGCTTAGTGTTAGAGTTAGGGTTAGGGTGAGGGTGAGTGTTAAGTTTAGGGTTAGGATTAGGGTTAGCGTGAGTGTGATGTTTAGGTTAGGGTTAGGCTTAGGTGAAGGCTGAGGGTGAGGGTGAGGGTGAGGGTTAGGGTTAGGGTGAGGGTTGGGGTTAGGGTTAGAGAGGGTCAGGGTGAGGGTTATGATTAGGCTTAGGGTTAAGTTATGGGCTAGGGTGAGGGTGAGGTTTAGGGTCAGGGTTAGGGTGGGGGTTAGTGTGAGGGTTAGGTTTAGGGTTAGTGTTAAGGTTAGGTTTGGGGTTAGGGATAGTCTTAGTGTTAGGCGCAGGGTGAGGGTGAGGGTGAGGGTTATGGTTAGGGTGAGGATGAGGTTTAGGGTTAGAGTTAGCATTAGGGTAAGGGTTAGTTTTATGGTTAGGGTTAGTGTTACAGTTAGGGTTAGGGTGAGGGTGAGTGTGAGGGTTAGGTTTAGGATTAGACTTAGGGTGAGGGTGAGGGTTAGGGTGAGGGTTAGGCTTAGGCATAGGGTTAGAGTATGGGCTAGGGTGATGGTGAGGGTTAGTGTTAGGGTTAGGGTGAGGGTTAGGGTGAGTGTGAGGTTTACAGTTAGTCTTAGTCTTAGGCTTAGGCTTCGGCCGAGCATGAGTGTGAGGGAGAGGTTTAGGGTTAGGATGAGGGTTACGGTTTTAGGGTTAGGGTGTGGGTTAGGATGAGAGTGAGTGTTAGGGTTAGCCTTAGGGTGAGGTTTAGGGTTAGGTTTAGGGTTACGTTGAGGGTGAATGTTACAGTTACGGTTAGGTGAGATTTAGGGTGAGGTTTAGGGTTAGGGCTAGGTTGAGGCTGAGGATTAGGTTTAGAGTTAGGGTTAGTGGGAGCGTTAGGGTGAGGGTTAGGGTTAGGTTGATTTTTAGGGATAGGGTTAGGGTTAGGATTAGGGTTAGGGTGAGGGTGAGTGTGAGGGTTAGGGTTAGGGTTAGGGTTAGGCTTAGGCTTAGGGTTAGGCTGAGGGTGAGGGTGGGAGTGAGCATTTCTGTTACAGTGACGGTGAGGATTAGAGTTAGGGTGAGGGTTAGGATGAGGGTTGGGATTACAGTGAGGGTGAAGGTTAGGGTTAGGGTGAGGGTTACGTTTAGGATTAGGGTTAGGGTGAGGGTGAGGGTTAGGATTAGGGTTAGAGTTAGGTTTATTGTTAGTTTTATGGTTAAGGTTACTTTTGGAGTGAGCGTGAGGCTGAGGGTGAGGGTTAGGGTTAGGATTAGGTTTATGGTTAGGATTAGGGTTAGGGTGAGGGTGAGATTGAGGGTGAAGGTTAGGGTAAGGGTGACGTTTAGTGTTACGGTTAGCTTGAAGGTTACGATGAGGGTTAGGGATAGATTGATTGTTAGGGTGAGGGTGAAGGTAAGGGTAAAATTGAGGGTTAGGTTGTGGGTGAGGGTTAAGAAAAGGGTCAGGGTTAGGGTTAGGGTGAGGGTTAGGGTAAGTGTGAGGGTTAGGGGTTAGGGTGAAGGTGAGGGTTAGATTGAGGATTAGGGTTAGGGTTAGTGTGAGGTTTAGGGTGAGGATAAGGGTTTAGGGTTATGTGAGGATAAGAGTTAGAATTAGGGTTAGGGTGAGGGCTAGGGTGAGGCTGGGGGTTAGGGTTAGGGTTAGGGTTAGGGTGAGGTGTAGGGTTAGGATGAGTGTTAGGGTTAGTGTGAGGGTTAGTGTTAGTGTTATGGTTAGTGTTAGGGTGGGGGTATGTGTTAGGGTGATGGTTAGGGTTAGGGTGAGGGTTACAGTTAGGTTGAGGGTTAGGGTTCATGTTAGGGTTATTTTTAATTTTAGGTTAAGTGTTACGTTGAGGGTGAGGGTGAGGGTGAGGGTTAGGGATAGTGTGAGGTTTAGGGTTAGGATTAGGGTTAGAGTTAGGGTTACTGTTAGGGTGAGGGTTAGAGTTAGTTTTAGGGTTAAGATTAGGGTGAGGGTTAGTGTGAGTGTTAGGGTTAGAGTTAGGTTTAGAATTAGGATTATGGTTAGGGTGAGGGTGAGTGTGTGGGTTAGGCTTAGGTTTAGAGTAAGGCTTAGCATTAGGCTGAGGGTGAGGTTGAAGGTGAGGGTTAGGTTTAGGGTGAGTGTTAGGATTAGGGTTAGGGTGAGGGTAAGGGTGAGGGTTAGGCTTAGGCTTAGGCTTAGGCCGAGCCTGCGGGTGAGGGTTAGGGTTAGGTTTAGGGTGAGGGTTAGGTTTAGGTTTAGGGTGAGGGTTAGGATGAGGTTTGTGGTTATGGTTATGGTTAGGGTTAGTTTTAGGGTTACGATTAGGGTTAGTTTTAGGGTTAGGGTTAGGGTGAGGGTTTGGGTTAGGGTTAAGGTTAAGTTTAGGATTAGGGTTAGGGTTAGGGTTAGGGTTATTGTTAGTGTTTTGGTTAGTGTTAAGTTTGCGGTGAGGGTGAGGCTCAGGGTGAGGGTTATGGTTAGTGTTAGGGTTTGGGTAAGGGTTAGTATTACTGTTAGGGTTAGGGTTAGAGTTACGGTCATTGTGAGAGTGAGGGTGAGGGTTAGTGTTAGGATTAGGGTTAGGGTGAGGGTGAGGGTTAGGTTTAGGCTTAGGCTTAGGGTTAGGCTGAGGGTGAGGCTGGGGGTGAGGATTAGGGTTAGGGTGATGGTTAGGGTTAGGGTTAGTGTTACTGTTAGGGTTAGGGTTAGAGTTAAAGTGAGGGTGAGTGTGCGGGTAGTGTTAGGATTAGGGTTAAGCTGAGGTTTAGTGTTAGGTTTAGAGATAGGTTTAGGGTGAGGGTGAGGTTTAGGGTTAAAGTTAAGGTTAATGTTAGGGTTAGGCTTAGGGTTAGAATGAGGCTGAGCGTGGGCGTGAGGATTAGGGTTAGTTTTAGGGTTAGGGTTAGAGTTAGGGTTAGGGTTAGGGTTAGGGTTAGTGTAAGGGTTAATGTTAGTGTTATGGTTAGTGTTAGGTTTAAGTTTGCAGTGAGGGTGAGGCTGAGGGTGAGGTTTATGGTTAAGGTTAGGGTTATGGTTAGTGTTATTGTTAGGGTTAGGTTTAGAGTTTTGGTGAGGGTGAGGGTGAGGGTGAAGGTTGGGGTTAGGTGAGATTTAGGGTGAGGTTTAGGGTTAGGGCTAGGTTGAGGGTGAGGATTAGGTTTAGAGTTAGGGTTAGTGGGAGGGTTAGGGTGAGGGTTAGGGTTAGGTTGATTTTTAGGGATAGGGTTAGGTTAGGATTAGGGTTAGGGTGAGGGTGAGTGTGAGGGTTAGGGTTAGGGTTAGGGTTAGGCTTAGGCTTAGGGTTAGGCTGAGGGTGAGGGTGGGAGTGAGCGTTTGTGTTACAGTGACGGTGAGGATTAGAGTTAGGGTGAGGGTTAGGATGAGGGTTAGGGTTACAGTGAGTGTGAGGGTTAGGGTTAGTGTGAGGGTTAGGGTTAGGATTAGGGTTAGGGTGAGGGTGAGGGTTAGGATTAGGGTTAGAGTTAGGTTTATTGTTAGTGTTATGGTTAAGGTTATTTTTGGAGTGAGGGTGAGGGTTATGGTTAGAATTAGGGTTAGGGTTAGGATTAGGGTTAGGGTGAGTGTGAGATTGAGGGTGAGTGTGAGGGTTAGGGTTAGATTTAGGGAGAGATTTAGGTTTAGGATTAGGGTTAGAGTTAGGGTTAGGGTTAGGGTGAGGGTAAGTGTTATTGTGAGGGTAAGTGTTATTGTGAGGGTTAGGTTTAGGGTTAGGGTTACAGATAGGTTGAGGGTTAGTTTTCCTGCTAGGATTATTTTTAATTTTAAATTTAAGGTTACGTTGAGGTTGAGGGTGAGGGTGAAGTTTAGGGTTAGGTTTAGGGTGAGGTTTAAGGTTAGGATTAGGTTAGAGTTAGGGTTAGGGTTAGGGTGCGGTTTAGGGTTAGAGTTAGGCTTAGTGTGAGGGTTAGTGTGAGGGATAGGGTTAGGGTTAGTGTTAGGTTAGGGTTAGGGTGAGGGATAGTGTGAGGGTTAGGGTTAGGTTTAGGTTGAGGATTAGGTATAGGGTTAGGGTTAGAGTTAGGGTTAGGTTGATTGTGAGGTTTAGGGTTAGAGTTAGGGTTAGTGTTAGGGTTATGTTTAGGGTGATGCTTAGTGTGAGGGTTAGAGTTCGGGTTAGGCTTAGGCGGATTGTGAGGGTGAGGGTTAGGATTAGGGTGAGGGTTAGCGTTAGGTTTAGGGAGAGGTTTTGGATGAGGTTTTTGGTTATGGTTAGGGTTAATGTTACTTTTAGGGTTAGGGTTAGTGTTAGGTTTAGGTTTATGGTTAGGGTTAAGGTGAGGTTTAGGGTTAGGGTTAGGCTTAGGGTTAAGTTTAGGTTTATTGTTAGTGTTATGGTTAGTGTTAATTTTGCAGTGAGGGTGAAGCTCAGGTTGAGGGTTATGGTTAGTGTTAGGGTTAGGCTTAGGGTTAAGTTTAATGTTATTGTTAGGGTTAGGGTTAGAGTTACGGTCACGGTGAGAGTGAGGGTGAGGGTAAGGGTTAGGGTGAGGTTTAGGGTGAGGTTTAGTTTTAAGGTTAGGGTTAGGGTGCTGGTGAGGTTTAGGTTTAGAGTTAGGGTTAATGGGAGGGTTAGGGTGAGGTTTAGGTTTAGGATTAGTGTTACAGATAGGTTGAGGGTTAGGGTTCCTGCTAGGGATATTTTCAATTTTATGTTTAGGGTTATGTTGAGGGTGAGGGTGAGGGTTAGGGTTAGGGTTAGGATTAGGGTTAGGCTTAGAGTGAGGGTTAGTGTGAGGGTTAGGGTTAGGGTTAGTGTTAGGTTAGGGTTAGGGTAAGGGTTAATCTGAGGGTTAGGGTTAGGTTTAGGTTGAAATTTAGGTATAGGGTTAGGGTTAGAGTTAGGGTTAGGTTGATCGTGAGGTTTAGGGTTAGAGTTAGGGTTAGTGTTAGGGTTTTGTTTAGGGTGAGGGTTAGGGTGAGGGTTAGAGTTCGGGTTAGGCTTATGCGGATTGTCAAGGTGAGGGTTAGGGTTAGAGTGAGGGTTAGCCTTAGGTTTAGGGTGAGGGTTTGGATGAGGTTTTTGGTTTTGGTTAGGGTTAGTGTTACTTTCAGGGTTAGGGTTAGGGTTAGTGTTAGGTTTATGGTTAAGGTTAAGGTGAGGGTTAGGTTCAGGGTTAGGCTTAGGGTTAAGGTTAGGGTTATTGTTAGTGCTATGGTTAGTGTTAATTTTGCAGTGAGGGTGAGGCTCATTTGAGGGTTATGGTTAGGGTTAGGTTTAAGGTTAGTGTTATTGTTAGGGTTAGGGTTAGAGTTACGGTCACGGTGAGAGTGAGGGTGAGGGTGAGGGTTAGGGTGAGTTTTAGGGTGAGGTTTAGGTTTAAGGTTAGGGTTAGGGTGCTGGTGAGGTTTAGGTTTAGAGTTAGGGTTAAGGGGAGGGTTAGGGTGAGGGTTAGGTTTAGGTTTAGTGTTAGCATTAGGGTGAGGGTGAGGGTTAGGTTAAGGTTCAGGGATAGGGTTAGGGTTAGGGTTAGGGTTAGGGTCAGTGTGAGGGTGAGGGTTAGGGTTAGGCTTAGGCTTAGGCTTAGGCTTAGGCTAAGGGTGAGGATGGGAGTGATGATTAGGGTTAGGGTGATGGTTATTCTTAGGGTTAGTGTTATTGTTAGGGTTAGGTTTAGAGTTACGGTGAGGGTGAGGGTGCGGGTGAGGTTTAGGGTTAGGGTTAAGGTGAGGTTTAGGGGTAGGTTTAGAGATAGAGTTACGGTGAGGGTGAGGTTTAGGATTAGAGTTAGGGTTAGTGTTAGGGTTAGGCTTAGGGTTAGGCTGAGGCTGAGTGTGGGGGTGAAGATGAGGGTTAGGGTTAGGTTTAGGGTTAGAGTTAGGGTTAGGGTTAGGGTTAGGGTTTGGGTTATTGTTAGTGTTATGGTTAGGGTTAAGTTTGCAGTGAGAGTGAGGCTGAGGGTGAGGTTTATGGTTAGGGTTAGGGTTAGGATTAGGATTACTGTGACTGTGAGTGTGAGGGTTAGGGTTAGGGTTAGGCTTAGGCTTAGGGTTAGGCTGAGGGTGAGGGTGGGGGTTAGGGTTAGTGTCATGTTGAGGGTGAGGATTATGGTTAGGGTGAGTGTTAGGATGAGGGTTAGTGTTATGGTGAGGGTAAGGTTTAGGGTTAGGGTGAGGGTTAGGGTTAGGATTAGGGTTAGGGTGAGGGTGAGGGTTAGGGTTAGGGTTAGGGTTAGGGTTATTGTTAGTGTTATGGTTAAGGTTACCTTTGAAGTGAGGGTGAGTGTTAGGGTTAGGATTAGGGTTAGGGTGAGGTTGAGGGTTAGGGTTAGGGTTAGGGTGAGGTTTAGGTTTAGGGTGAGGGTTAGGGTTAGTGTGAGGGTTAGTGTTAGGGTTATGATTAGGTTTAGAGTCAGGGTTGGGGTTAGGGTCAGGGTTAGGGTTAGGGTTAGTGTTAGGGTTAGGGTTAGGGTGAGGGTTAGTTTGAGGGTTAGGGTTAGGGTTAGGTTTAGGATTAGGTTTGGGTGAGGGTGAGTGTGAGGGTTAGGGTTACGCTTATGCTTAGGCTGAGGGTGAGGGTGGGGGTGCGGATTAGTGTTTGGTGATAGTTAGGTTTAGAATTAAAGTGACGGTTAGGATGAGGTTTAGGGTTATGATTAGGGTGAGGGCTAGGTTGAGTGTGAGGGTTAGTGTTAGGGTTAGGCTTAGGCTGAGGTTTAGGCTGAGGGTGAGATTGAGGGTGAGGGTTACGGTTAGGTTGATGGTTAGCTTGAAGGTTAGAATGAGGTTTAGGGATAGGGTGAGTCTTAGGGTGAGGGTGATGGTAAGGGGAAAGTTGAGGGTTAAGGTGTGGGTGAGGGTTAAGATAAGGGTGAGGGTTAGAGTTAGGGTGAGGGTTAGGGAAAGTGTGAGGGTTAAGGGTTAGGGTGAGGATGAGGGTTAGGTTTAATGTGAGGTTTAGGATGAGGATGAGGGTTAGTGTTAGGTGAGGATAAGGGTTAGAATTAGGGTTAAGTTGTGGGCTAGGGTGAGGGTGAGGGTTAGGGTAAGGGTTAGGGTTAGGGTGAGGTTTAGGGTTAGGGTGGGTGTTAGGGTTAGTGTGAGGGTTAGTGTTAGGATTAGGGTTAGTGTTAGGGTGAGGGTAAGTGTTAGGGTGAGGGTTAGGGTTAGGGTGAGGGTTACAGTTAGGGTGAGGTTTAGGTTTAGTGTTAAGGTTATTTTTAATTTTAGGTTTAGGGTTACATATAGGGTGAGGGTCAGGGTGTGGGTTAGGGTTAGGTTTAGGGTGAGCTTTAGGGTTAGGATTAGTGTTAGAGTTAGGGTTAGGTTTAGGGTGAGGTTTAGGGTTACAGTTAGGCTTAGGGTGAGGGTTAGTGTGAGGGTTAGGGTTAGGGTTAGTGTTATGTTACGGTTAGAGTGGGGGTTAGTGTGAGGCTTAGGGTTAGAGTTATGGTTAGTGTTAGGTTTAGGGTTAGGGTGAGGGTGAGTGTGTGGGTTAGAGTTCGGTTTAGGGTTAGGCTTAGGTTTAGGCTGCTGATGAGGTTGAGGGTGAGGGTTAGGTTTAGGGTGAGTGTTAGGATTAGGGTTAGGGTGAGGGTTAGGATGAGGGTTAGGGATAGGATGAGGGTTAGGGTGATTGCTGGAGTGAAGGTGAGGTTTTGGGTTAGGGTTAGGGTGAGGTGTAGGGTTAGGGTTAGGGTAAGGGTGAGGTTTAATTTTAGAGTTAGGGTTAGGGTGAGGGTTAGGGTTAGGGTTAGTGTTTGGGTTAGGGTTAGGTTTAGTGTTAGTGTTAGGTTGAGGGTTAGGGTTATGGTTAGGATTAGGTTTAGGGTGAGGGTGAGGGTGAGTGTGACAGTTAGGGTTATGGTTAGGCTTAGTGTTAGGTTGAGGGTTAGGGTGAGGGTGTGGGTTAGGGTTTGGGAGAGGTTTAGGGTTAGAGTTAGTGTTAGTGTGAGGGTTAGTGTTAGGGTTAAGTTTTGGGTGAGGTTTAGGGTTAGGGTGATGCTTAGGGTAACGGTCAGGGTGAGGTTTAGAAGGAGCGTTAGGGTTAGTGTGAGGGTTAGGGTGAGGGTGACTGTAAGGTTAAAGGTGAGGGTTAGGCTGAGTGTGAGAATTACAGTAAGGGTGAGGGTTAGGGTTACCGTGGGGGTTAGGGTTAGGGTGAAGTTTATGGTTAGAATGAGGGTTAGGGTTAGGTTTAGTGTTATTTTTAGGGTTAGGTTTAGGGTTAGGTTTAGGGTTAGGCTGAGACTGAGGGTGAGGTTGAGGATTAGGGTTAGCATGATGGTTAGGGTTATGGTTAGGGTAAGGGTTATGATGAGGTTTAGGGTTAGGGTGAGGGTTAGGATGAGGTTTAGGGTTAGGATTAGGGTTAGGATGAGGGCAAGGGTGAGGTTGAGGGTTTTGGTTGGCATTATGGCAAGGTTTAGGATTACGGTTAGGTTTAGGGTTAGGGTGAGTGTTGGGGTTAGGGTTACGGTGAGGTTGAGGTTTAGGGTTAGAGTTAGGGTTAGGGTGAGCGTTAGGGTGACTGTAAGGGTTAGGGTTAGGGTGAGGGCTTGGGTTAGGTTTAGGGTTACAGTGAGAATGAGGGTTAGGGTTAGTGTTAGGGTTAGGTTTATTTTTAGGGTTTGGGTTAGAGATATGGTGAGCGTGAGGGTGAGGGTGAGGTTTAGGATTAGGGTGATGGTGAGGTTTCGGGTTAGAGTTAAGGTTAGGGGAAGAGTTAGGGTGAGGGTTATGGTTAGGGTTAGGGTTAGTTTTAGGTTTAGGGTTATTGTTAGGGTTAGGGTTAGCGTTAAGGTTACGGTGAAGGTGAGGGTGAGGGTAAGGGTTAGGATTAGGGTGAGGCTTAAGTTTAGGGTTAGGGTTAGAGTTAGGGTTAGGGTGAGGGTGAGGTTTAGTTTTAGAGTTAGGGTTAGGGTGAGCGTTAGGGTGACTGTAAGGGTTAGCGTTAGGGTTAGGTTTAGTGTTAGGATTAGGGTTAGCATGAGGGCAAGTGTGAGGGTGAGGGTTAGGGTTAGAATTATGGCGAGGTTTAGGATTAGGGTTAGGTTTAGGGTTAGTGTGAGGGTTAGGGTTGGGGTTAGTGTTAGGGTGAGTGTGAGGGTTAGGATTAGTTTTAGGGTTAGGGTTATTGTTAGTGTTATGATTAAGGTTAAATTTAAGGTGAGGGTGAATCTCAGGGTAAGGTTTAGGGTTAGGTTTATGGTGACATTTCGGGTTAGGTTTAAGGTTAGGTTTAGGGTGAGGGCTTGGGTTAGGGTTAGGGTTACGGTGAGGGTCAGGTTAGGGTTAGGGTTTGGGTTAGGGTTATTTTAGGGTTTGGGTAACGGTTAAGCTGAGGGTAAGGGTGAGGGTTAGGTTAGGGTTAGGGTGAGGTTTAGGTTTAGGGTTAGGGTTAGAGTTAGGTTTAGGGTGATGGAGAGGTTTAAGGTTAGAGTTAGGGTTAGTGTTAGGGTTAGGGTTAGTGTGAGGATTAGGGTGTGGGTTAGAGTGACGGTTAGGGTTAGCTTTAGGGTGAGGGTTAGAGTTATGTTTACGGTGAGGTTTAGGATGAGGTTTAGTGTTAGGTTTAGGGTTAGGGTTAGTTTTAGGGTTAGGATTAGGGTTAGGGTTAGGGTTAGGGTGAGGTTTAGGGTTAGGGTAAGGGTTAGGGTTTGTCTTAGTGTTAGGGTTAGGGTTATTGTTAATGTTATGGTTAGTGTTAAGTTTGCGGCGAGGGTGAGGCTCAGGGTGAGGGTTATGTTTAGTGTTACTGTTTGGTTTAGGGTTAGTATTTTAATTAGGGTTTGGGTTAGAGTTAAGGTCATGGTGAGAGTGAGGGTGAGGTTTAGGGTGAGGTTTAGGGTTAGGGTTAGGATAGGTTTAGGGTACTGGTGAGGTTTAGGGTTAGAGTTAGGGGGAGGGGGAGGGTTAGGGTGAGGTTTAGGGTTAGGTTTAGTGTTAGTATTAGGGTGAGTGTGAGGGTTAGGTTGTGGTTTAGGGATAGGGTTAGGGTTAGGATTAAGGTTAGGGTGAGAGTGATGGTGAGGGTTATGGTTAGGCTTAGGCTTAGGGTTAAGCTGAGGGTGAGGCTGGGGTTGAGGATTTGGTTTAGGGTGATTGTTAGGGTTAGGGTAAGGGTTAATGTTAATGTTATGATTAGGTTTAAGTTTGCAGTGAGAGTGAGGCTGAGGGTGAAGTTTATGGTTAGGGTTAGGGTTATGGTTAGTGTTATTGTTAGGGTTAGGGTTAGAGTTTGGTGTGGGTGAGGGTGATGATGAGGGTTAGGGTTACGGTGAGATTTATTGTAAGGTTTAGGGTTAGGGTTAGGTTGAGAGTGAGGATTAGGTTTAGAGTTTGGGCTATTGGGAAGGTTAGGTTGAGGGTTAGGGTTAGGTTGATTTTTAGGGATAGGGTTAGGGTTAGGATTAGGGTTAGGGTGAGGTTGTGTGTGAGGGTTAGGGTTCGGGTTAGGGTTAGGCTTAGGCTTAGGCTGAGGGTGATGTTGGGGGTAAGGGTTAGTGTTACACTGAGGGTGAGGATTAGGGTTAGTGTGAGGGTTAGGATGAGGGTTAGGGTTACAGTGAGGGAGAGCGTTAGGGTTAGGGTGAGGGTTAGGGTTAGGATTAGGGTTAGGGTGAAGTTGAGGGTTAGGATTGGGGTTAGGGTTAGGTTTATTGTTAGTGTTATGGTTAAGGTTACTTTTGGAGTGAGCATGAGGCTGAGGGTGAGGGTTAGGGTTAGGATTAGGGTTATGGTTAGGATTAGGGTTAGGGTGAGGGTGAGACTGAGGGTGAGGGTTAGGGTTAGGGTGATGGTTAGTGTTATGGTTAGCTTGAAGGTTAGGATGAAGTTTAGGGATAGATTGAGTGTTAAGGTGAGGGTGAAGGTAAGGGTAAAGTTGAGGGTTAGGCTGTAGGTGAGGGTTAAGATAAGTGTGAGGGTTAGGGTGAGGGTTAGGGTAAGTGTGAAGGTTAGGGGTTAGGGTGAGGGGGAGGGTTAGATTGAGGATTAGGGTTAGGGTTAGTGTGAGATTTAAGGTGAGGATAAGGGTTGAGGATTAGGTGAGGGTAAGAGTTAGAATTAGGGTTAGGGTGAGGGCTAGGGTGAGGTTGATGGTTAGGGTTAGGGTTAGGGTTAGGGTGAGGTTTAGGGTGAGGGTGAGTGTGAGTGTTAGGGTTACAGTGAGGGTTAGAGTTAGGGTTACGGTTAGTGTTAGGGTGATGGTTAGGGTTACGGTGAGGGTTACAGTTAGGTTGAGGGTTAGGGTTCGTGTTAGGGTTATTTTTAATTTTAGGTTTAGCTTTACGTTGAGGGTGAGGGTGAGGGTGAGGGTTAGGGTTAGGGTTAATGTGAGGTTTAGGGTTAGGATTAGAGTTAGAGTTAGGGTTAGGGGTAGGGTGAGGTTTAGGGTTTGATAGGCTTAGGGTGAGGGTTAGGTTGACGGTTAGGGTTAGGGTTAGTGTTAGGTTAGGGTTAGGGTGAGGGTTAGGGTTAGAGTTAGGGTTAGGGTTAGGATTAGGGTAAGGGTGAGGGTGAGTGTGTGGTTTAGGTTTAGGTTAAGGGTTAGGCTTAGGGTTTGGCTGAGGGTGAGGTTGAGGGTGAGGTTTAGGTTTAGGATGAATGTTAGAATTAGGTTTAGGGTGTGGGTTAGGGTGATGGTTAGGGTGAGGTTTAGGGTGAGTGTTAGGGTTAGGATTAGGGTTAGGCTGAGCGCTAGGGTAAGGGTGAGGTTTAGGGTTAGGTTTAGGGTGAGTTTTAGGGTTAGGGTTAGGTTGAGGGTGAGGTTCAATTTTAGAGTTAGTATTAGGGTGAGGGTTAGGGTTAGGATTAGTGTTAAGGTTAATGTTATGGTTAGTGTTAAGGTTAGGGTGAGGTTTAGGGTTATGTTTAGGATTAGGTTTAGGGTTACTGTGAGGGTGAGTGTGAGGGTTAGGGTTAGGTTTAGGGTTAGGCTGAGGGTGAGTTTGAGGTTGAGGTTTAGGGTTAAGGTGAGGGTGAGGTTTAGGGTTAGAGTTAGTGTTAATGTGAGCGTTAGTGTGAGAGTGAGTTTTAGGGTTAGGTTGTGGGTGAGTGTTAGGATTAGGGTGATGCTTAGGGTTATGATCAGGGTGAGGGTTAGGATGAGGGTTAGGGTTAGTGTGAGGGTTAGGGTGAGGGTGACAGTAAGGGTAAAGGTGAGGGTTAGGCTGAGAATGAGGATTACAGTAAGGGTGAGGGTTAGGGTTAGGGTGAGGTTTAGGGTTAGGGTTAGGGTGTGGTTTAGATTGAGGATTCGTTTTTGGGGTTAGTGTGAGGTTTAGAGTGAGGATGAGGGTTAGGATTAGGTTGAGGTCTAGGGTGAGGATGAGGGTTAGGTTTAGGGTTAGGGTGAGTGTTAATGTTAGGGTGATTGTTAGGGTTAGTGTTAGGGTTAGGGTTAGTGTTAGGGTGAGGGTAAGTGTTAGGGTGAGAGTTAGTGTTAGGGTGAGGTTTATGTTTAGAATGAGGGCTAGGGTTAGGTTTAGGGTTATTTTTAGGGTTAGGGTTAGGGTTAGGATGAGAGTCAGGGTTAGGATTAGGGTAAGGGTGAGGGCTAGGGTGAGGGTGAGGATTAAGGTAGATTTAGGCATAGGCTTAGGGTTAGGCTGAGGCTGAGGGTGAGGTTGAGGGTTAGGGTTAGCATGATGGATAGGGTCATGGTTAGGGTGAGGGTTAGGATGAGGATTAGGGTTAGGGTGAGGGTGACATTAAGGGTCAAGTTGAGGTTTAAGGAGAGGATTAGGGTTAGGGTTAGGGTGAGGGTGAGGATTAGATTGAGGAGTAGTGTTAAGGTTAGAGTGAGGTTTAGGGTGAGGATGAGGGTTAAGGTTATGGTGAGAGTTAGTGTTAAGACTATTGTTAGTTTTATGATGAGGGTTATGGTTATGGTTAGGGTTAGTGTTAGGTTTAGGATTATTGTTAAGGTTAGGGTTAGGGTTAAGGTTACGGTGAGGGTGAGGTTAAGGGTAAGGTTTGGGGTTAGGGTGAGGTTTAGGTTTAGGGTTAGGGTTAGGGTTATTGTTAGTGTTATGGTTAGTGTTAAGTTTGCGGTGAGGGTGAGGCTCAGGGTGAGGTTTATGGTTAGTGTTAGGGTTAGGGTTAGGGTTAGGGTTAGTATTATTGTTAGGGTTAGGGTTAGAGTTATGGTCATGGTGAGAGTGAGGGTGAGGGTTTGGGTTAGTTTTAGGGTGAGGTTTGGGGTTAGGGTTAGGGTTATGGTTAGGGTGCTTGTGAGGTTTAGGGTTATAAATCGGGTGAGGGTGAGGGTGAGTGTGAGGGTTAGGGTTAGATTTAGTGTTAGCATTAGGGTGAGGGTGAGAGTTAGGTTGAGGTTTAGGGATAGGGTTATTGTTACAATTACGGTTAGGGTGAGGGTGAGGGTTAGGGTTAGGCTTAGGCTTAAAGCTAGGCTGAGGGTGAGGCTGTGGGTGAGGATTAGGGTTAGGGTGATGGTTATGGTTAGGGTTAGTGTTATTGTTAGGGTTAGTGTTAGAATTACCATGAGGGTGAGTGTGCGGGTAGGGTTAGGGTTAGGGTTAGGCTGAGGTTTAGGGTTAGGTTTGAGATAGGGTTAGGGTGAGGGTGAGGTTTACGGTTAAAGGTAGTGTTAGGCTTAGGGTTAGACTTAGGGTTAGGCTGAGGGTGAGGGTGGGGTGAGGATTAGGGTTAGTGTTAGAGTTAGTGTTACGGTTAGGGTTAGGTTAAGGGTTAATATTAGTGTTATGTTTAGGTTTAAGTTTGCAGTGAGGGTGAGGTTGAGGGTGAGATTTATGGTTAGGGTTAGGGTTATGGTTAGTGTTATTGTTAGGGTTGGGGTTAGAGTTATGGTGAGGGTGAGGGTGAGGGTGTGGGTTAGGCTTACGGTGAGATTTAGGGTGAGGTTTAGGGTTAGGGTTAGGTTGAGGGTGAGGATTAGGTTTAGAGTTAGGGTTAGTGGGTGGGTTAGGGTGAGGGGTAGGGTGAGGGTTAGGGTTAGGCTTAGGGTTAGGCTGAGGGTGAGGATGAAGGTGAGGGTTAGGGTTAGGTTGAGGGTGAGGTTTAGGTTTAGAGTTAGGTTTGGTTGAGGGTTAGGGGGAGGGCTAGTGTTAGGGTTAGTGTTAGTGTTAGGATTAGGATTAGGGTTAGGATGAGTTTAAGTGTGAGGGTTAGGGTTAGGGTTAGGCTTAGGGTTAGGCTGAGGGTGAGGGTGAGAGTTAGGATTAGGGTGAGGTTTAGGGTTAGGATTAGGGTGAGGGATAGGATGAGGTTTAGGGTTAGGATTAGGGTTAGGATGAGGGCAAGGGTGTGTGTGATGGTTAGGGTTAGCATTATGGTAACGTTTAGGATTAGGATTAGGTTTAGGGCTAGGGTGAGTGTTAGGATTAGGGTTACGGTGACTTTGAGGTTTAGGGTTAGGGTGAAGGTTAGGGTTAGGTTTAGGGTGAGGGTGATGGTTAGGATTAGGGTTAGGATTAGGGTTATTGTTAGTGTTATGTTTATGTTAAGATTTCAATGAGGGTGAGGCTGAGTGTTAGGGTTAGGGTTAGGGTTAGGGTGAGGGCTTGGGTTAGGTTTAGGGTTATGGTGAGGGTGAGGGTTAAGGTTAGTATTAGGGTTAGGGTTATTGTTAGGGTTAGGTTTAGAGTTATGGTGAGGGTGAGGTTTAGGGTTAGGGTGAGGGTTAGGTTTATTGTTACAATTAGGGTTAGGGGGAGAGTTAGGGTGAAGGTTAGGGTTAGGTTTAGTGTTAGGGTTAGGGTTTTTGTTAGGATTAGGGTTAGAGTTATGGTGTGGGTGAGGGTGAGTTTGAGGTTTAGGTTGAGGGTGAGGGTAAGGTTTAGGTTTAGAATTAGGGTTAGGGAGATAGTTAGAGTGAGGGTTAGGGTTAGGTTTTGTGACAGGGTTAGGGTTAGGGTGAGGGTTAGGTTGAGGTTTAGGGTTAGGGTTAGGGTTAGGTGTAGGATTAGGGTTATGGTGAGGGTGAGTATGAGGGTTAGGGTTAGGCTTAGACTTAGAGTTAGGCTGTGGGTGAGAGTGGGGATGAGGATTAGGTTTTGGGTGATGGTTAGTGTTAGTGTTAGGTTTAGGGTTATGATTAATTTTAGGGTTAAGATTAGGGTTAGGGTGAGGGCTAGGGTGAGGGTGAGGGTTAGTGTTACGGTTAGGCTCAGGCTTTAGGGTTAGGCTGATGGTGAGGTTGAGGGACAGGGTTAGTGTTAGGGTGATGCTTAGGATTATGGTCAGAGTGAAGGTTAGGATGAGGGTTATGGTTAGGGTGAGGGATTTGGGTGAGGGTGATGGTAATGGTAAAGCTGAGGGTTAGGCTGAGAGTGAGGATTAAGGTAAGGTCTAGGGTTAGGGTGAGGGTTAGGGTTAGGGTGAGGGTGAGGTTAAGATTGATTATTAAGTTTAGGGTTAGTGTGAGGTTTAGAGTGAGGATGAGGGTTAGGGTTAGGGTGAGGGTAGGTTGAGGGTGAGGGTTAGGGTTAGGCTTAGGGTGAGGTTTAATATTAGGGTGATGGTTAGGGTTAGTGTGAGTGTTAGTGTTAGGGTTAGGGTTAGTGTTAGGGTGAGGGTAAGTGTTAGTTTGAGGGTTAGGTTTAGGGTGAGGGTTATGGTTAGAATGAGGGTTAGGGTTAGTGTTGGGTTATTGTTAGGTCAGGGTTAGTGTTACATTTACTGTGAGGGTGAGAGTTAGGGTTTGGGTCAGGGTGTGGTTTATGTTTAGGGTTAGGGTTAGAGTTAGGTTTAGGGTAAGGGTTAAGTTTAGAGTTAGAGTTAGCGTTAGTGATAGTGTTAGGGTTAGGGTGAGGGTCAGTGTGAGGGTTAGGGTTAGGCTTAAGCTTAGGGTTAGGCTTAGGCTTAGACCGAGCGTGAGTGTGAGGTTTAAGGTTACGGTTAGGGTGAGGTTTAGGTTTATGGTTACGGTGAGGATTGGGTTAGGGTTAGTGATAGTGTTAGGGGTAGGGTTAGGGAGAGGGTGACAGTAAGGGTAAAGGTGAGGGTTTGGGTTAGGATCAGGTTTAGATTGAAGGTGAGTGTGAGGGTTATGGTTAGGGGTAGGGTTAGGCTTAGGGTTAGGGTGAGAGTTAGGGTTAGGGTTAGGGCTGGTGTTGGTGTTTGGGGTAGGGTTAGGGTGAGGGATAGGGTGAAGGTGAGGATTAGGGTTAGGCTTAGGATTAGGATTAAGTTGAGGGTGAGTGTGAGGGTTCGTGTTAGGGTTAGGGTTAGGGTGAGCTTGAGGGTTAGGGTTAGGGTTAGGGTGAGGTTTAGGGTTATGGTGAGTGTTAGTGTTAGGGTTAGGGTGAGGGTTAGGGTAAGGGTTAGTGTTAGGGTTAGGGTTAGGGTGAGGGTTAGTATGAGGGTGAGGGTTAGGGTTAGGGTTAGGATTATGATTAGGGGTAGTGTTAGGGTGAGTGCTTGGATTAGGCTTAGGGTTAGGATTAGGCTTAGCATTAAGCTGAGGTTGAGGGTGAGGGTTAGGTTTAGGGTTCAGGTTAGGGTTAGCATTTGGGTGACAGTTAGTGTTCGGGTTAAGTTTAGGGTTAGGGTGATGGTTTTGAATTAGGTTTTCGGTTAAGGATTAGGGGGAGTGTTAGGATGAGGATTAGGTTTAGGATTAGGGTTAGGGTGATGGCTAGGTTGAGGGTGAGGATTAGGGTTATTGTTAGGGAGAGGTTAAGGGTTAAGGTTAGGGTTAGGGTGAGGGTTAGGATGAGGGTTAGGGTTATGGTGAGGGAGAGGGTTAGGGTTAGGGTGAGAGTTAGGTTGAGGATGAGGGTTAGGTTGAGGGTGAGGGTTAGGATTAGGGTTATGGTGAGGATTATTGGTAGTGTTATGGTTCTGGTTACCTTGGCAGTGATGGTGAGGCTGAGGGTGAGGGTTAGGGATAGGATTAGGGTTAGGTTTAGGTTTTGAGTTAGGATTAGTGTTATTGTTAGGGTTAGGGTTAGAGTTCCGGTGAAGGTGAGGGTGAGGGTAAGCATGAGGGTTAGGGTTAGCGTTAGGGTGAGTTTTAGTGTCAGGGTTAGGATTAGGGTTAGGGTGAGGTTGAGTATGAGGGTTAGGGTTATGATTAGGGTTTCGCTTAGGTTTAGGCTGAGGGCAAGGGTGAGTGTGAGGGTTGGTGTTAGTTTGAGGTTTAGGGTTAGGATTACAGTGAGTGTCAGGGTTAGCATTAGTTTGAGGGTTACAATTAGGTTTAGGATTAGGGTGAGGTTTAAGGTTAGGGTTAGGGTTTGGGTTAGAATGAGGTTTACGGTTACAATTAGGGTTAGGGTGAGGGCTAGGGTGAGGGTGAGGTTTAGTGTTAGGGTTAGGGTGAGGTTTAGGTTTAGGGGGAGGGTTAGAGGGAGGGTTAAGTTTTGGTTTACATTGAGGGTGTGGGTTAGGTTTGAGGTGAGGGTTATGTTGAGTATTAAAGTGAGGGTGAGGGTTAGGATTAGGTTTAGGGTGAGGGTTAGGTTGAGGTTTAGGTTTAGTGTTAGGGTTAGAGTTAGGAATAGAGTTGGGCTGAGGGTGATGTTGGAGATGAGGATTAGTTTTAGAGTGATGTTTCCGTTAATGGTTAGGTTGAGAGTTAGGATGAGGGTTAGGGTCAGGCTTAGGCTTAGGGTTAGGCTGAGGCTGAAGTCGAGGGTGAGGGTTAGGGTGAGGGTGATGGTTAGGGTTACGGTTAGTGTGAGGGTTAGGATGAGGGTTAGCTTTGGATGAGGGTGACAGAGTAAAGGTGAGGGTTAGGCTGAGGTGAGGGTTATTGTAAGGGTGAGGGTTCTGGTTAAGGTTAGGGTGAGGGTGAGGGTTAGATTGAGGATTAGTGTTAGGGTTAGTGTGAGGTTTAGGGTGAGGATGCGTGTTAGGTTTAGGGTGAGGGCTAGGGTGAAGTTGAGGGTTAGGGTTTGGGTTAGGGTGAGGTTTAGGTTTAGGGTGATTGTTAGCGTTAGTGTTAGTGTGAGGGTTAGTATTAAGGTTAGTGTACATGTTAGGGTGAGGGTAACTGTTACGGTAAGGTTTAGGTTGAGGGAGAGGTTTAGCATTAGCGTTAGGGTTAGGGTTAGGGTGAGGGTGAGGTTTAGGGTTAGAGTTAGGGTTAGGGTGAGGCTGAGGTTTAAGGTTAGGGTTAGGGTTAGTGTTAGGGTTAGAGTTAGGGTGAGGTTTAGTGTGGGTGTGAGGGTTAGTGTTAGGGTTAGGATTAGGGTTAGGGTTAATGTGAGAGTGAGTGTGAGGGTTAGGGTTAAGGTTAGGTTTAGGTTTAGAATTAGGGTGAGGGTGAGGGTGAGGGTTACAGGTAGGGTGAATGTTGTGGTTAGGGTTAGAATGAGGGTTAGGTTGAGGTTTAGGCTTAGGCTTAGGGTTTGGGCATGGGCTAGGTTGAGGGGGAGGGTTAGTGTTAGGGTTAGTGTGAGGGGTAGGGTGAGGGTAAGGGTTAGTGTTAGGGTTAGGATTAGGGATAGGGTGAGTTTTAGTGAGGGGTTGAGGGTTAGTGTTAGTTTGGATTAGGGTTAGGGTTAAGGTGAGGGGGAGTGTGAGGGTTAGGGTTAGGGTTACGCTTAGGGTTAGGGTTAGGGTTAGGTTTAGAGTTAGGGTGAGGGTGAGGGTGAGGGTTACGGTTAGGGTGAGTGTTGGGGTTAAGGTTACAGTGAGGGTTAGGTTGAGTGTTAGGCTTAGGCTTATGGTTTGTGTGTGGGCTAGGGTTAGTGTGAGGGTTAGGGTTTGGGTGAGGGGTAGGTTAAGGGGTAGGGTTAGTGTTAGGGTTAGGGTTGGGGTTAGGGTTAGGCTTGATGTTAGGCGGATGGGGAAGGTGTGGGTGAGGGTTAGGGTTAGGGTGAGGGTGAGGTTTAGGGTTAGAGTTAGCGTAAGGGTAAGGGTTAGTGTGAGGGTTAGGGTTAGGGTTAGTGTTACTGTTAGGGTTAGGATGAGGGTGAGTGTGAGGGTCAGGGTTAGTCTTAGGTTAGGCGGAGGCTTAGGCAGAGCGTGAGGGTTAGGGTTAGGGTTTTAGGTTTAGGGTGAGTGTTAGGATGAGGTTTAGGGTTAGCATTAGGTTTAGGGTGAGGGCTAGAGTTAGGGTGAGGGTTAGGGTTAGCGTTAGGGTGAGATTTAGGGTTAGGGTTAGGGTAAAGGTTAAGGTGAGGCTGAGGGTAAGGATTAGGGTTAGAGTTACAGTGAGGGTCAGGGTTTGGGTTAGGTTTAGGGTTCGTGTTATAGTTAAGGTTAGGATTAGAGTTACAATAAGGTGAGGGTGAGCGTGAGGGTTAGGATCAGGGTTAGGGTGAGGTTTATGGTTAGGACTATTGTTAGGGTGAGGGTGAGGATTAGGGTTAGAGTTATGGTTAAGGGGAGGGTTAGGTTGAGGTTTAGGTTTAGGGTTAGTGTTAGGCTTAGGCTTAGGTTTAGGCTGAGGCTGAGGGTGATGTGAGGGTTAGGGTTAGGGTGATGTTTGGGTTTGCCTTTACGGTGAGGGTTAGGATGAGGATTTAGGTTATGGTGAGGATTAGGGTGAGGGTGACCGTAAGGGTAAAGGTGAAGGTTAGGCTGAGGGTGAGGGTTACGGTAAGGGTGAGGGTTAGGGTTAGGGTGAGGGTGAGGGTTATATTCAGTATTAGTGTTAGGGTTAGTGTGAGGTTCAGGGTGGGAATCAGGGTTAGGGTTAGGTTGAGGGCTAGGTTGAGGGTGAGAGTTAGTGTTAGGGTGAGGTTTAGGGTTAGGGTGATGGTTAGGGTTCGTGTTATGGTTAGGGTTAGTGTTAGGGTGAGGGTAAGTGTTAGGGTGAGTGTTAGGTTTAGGGTGAAGGTTATGGTTAGGATGAGGGTTAGGGATAGGTTTAGGTTTATTGTTAGGGTTAAGGTTAGGGTTATGTTGAGTGTGAGGGAGAAGGTGAGGGTTAGATTAGGGTTAGGGTTAGGGTTATTGTTAGAGTTATGGTTAGGGTTAAGTTTAGAGTGAGAGTGAGGCTGAGGGTGAGGATTAAGGTTAGGGTTAGGGTGAGGTTTAGGGTTATGGTTAGGGTTAGGGTTATGGTGAGGGTTTGGTTTAGGGTTAGGGTTAGGCTGACGGTGAGGGTGAGGGTAGGGGTTAAGGTTAGTGTGAGGTTTCGGTTTAGGGTTAGGTTAGGGTTAGGGTAAGGGTGAGGTTTAGGGTTAGATTTAGGGTTAGGGTAATGGTTAGGGTGAGGGTTAGTGTTAGGGTTAGGGTGAGGGTTAGGAGAGGGTGAGGGTTAGGGTTTGGGTTAGGATTAGGATTAGGGTTAGTATGAGGGTGAGTGTTTGGGTTAGGCTTTGGGTTAGGGTTAGTCTAATGGTTAAGCTGAGGGTGAGGTTAAGGTTGAGGTTTAGGGTTAGGGTTTGGGTTAGGGTTAGCGTTAGGGTGAGAGTTAGGGTTTGTGTTTAGTTTAGGTTTGGATGAGGTTTAGGGTTCGGGTTACAGTGAGGGTGAGGGTTAGGGTTAGGTTGAGGGTTAGGGTTAGGATTAGGGTTAGGGTAAGGGTTAGGGTTAGGGTTAGGGTGAGTGTTAGGATGAGGATTAGGGTTAGGATTAGGTTTAGGGTGAGGGCTAGGGTGAGGGTGAGGGCTAGGGTAAGGGTGAGGGTTAGGGTTATGGTTAGGGTGAGGTTTAGGTTTAGAGTTAGGGTTAGGGTGAGGGTTAGGATGAGGTTTAAGGTTATGGTGAGGGTGAGGGTTAGGGGTAGGGTGAGGGTTAGAGTGAGGATGAGGGTTAGGGTGAGTGTGAGGTTTATGGTGAGGTTTAGGGTTAGGGATAGAGTGAGGGATAGGGTTAGGATTAGGGTTAGGGTGAAGGCTAGGGTGAGGGTGAGGGTTAGGTTTATTGTTAGGGTGAGGGTTAGGATGAGGGTTAGGGTTATGGTGAGGTTAGGATTAGGGTTAGAGTGAAGGTTAGGGTTAGGATTAGGGTTAGGGTGAGGTTGATTGTTAGGATTAGGGTTAGGGTTAGGATTATTGTTAATGTTATGGTTCTGGTGACTTTTGCAGTGATGGTGAGGCTGAGGGTGATGGATATGGATAGGATTAAGGTTAGGTTTAGGTTTCGAGTTAGGATTAGTGTTATTGTTAGGGTTAGGGTTAGAGTTACGGTGAGGGTGAGTGTGAGGGTAAGGGTCAGGGTTAGGGTTAGGGTTAGGGTGAGATTTAGGGTCAGGTTTAGGATTAGGGTTAGGGTGAGTGTGAGGTTTAGGGTTAGAGTTAGGGTTAGGGGGAGGGTTAGTGTGAAGGTTAGGGTTAGGGTTAGTGTTATGGTTAGGGTTAGGGTGAGGGTGAGTGTGAGGGTCAGGGTTAGTCTTAGGCTGAGGCGGAGGCTAAGGCGGAGCGTGAGTCTGAGGGTGAGTGTTAGTGTCAGGGTTTTAGAGTTAGGGTGAGTGTTAGCATGATGTATAGAATTAGGGTTAGGGGGAGGGCTAGAGTTAGCGTGAGTGTTATGGTTAGCGTTAGGGTGATGTTTAGGGTTAGGGTTAGGGTTATGTTGAGAGTGAGGGTTAGGGTTAGGGTTAGGGTTAGGGTTAAGGTGAGGCTGAGGGTTAGGATTAGGATTACGGTGAGGTTTTGTGTTAGGGTTAGAGTTACGGTGAGGTTCAGGGTTTGGGTTAGGTTTAGGGTTAGTGTTATAATTAAGGTTAGGGTTAGAGTTACAGTAAGGGTGAGGGTGAGGGTGAGTGTTAGGATCAGGGTTAGGGTGAGGTTTAGTTTTAGGATTATGTTTAGGGTGAGGGTGAGGTTTGGGGTTAGAGTTAGGTTTAGGGGGAGGGTTAGGATGAGTTTTAGGGTTAGGGTTAGTGTTAGGGTTAGGGTGAGGGGTAGGTTGAGGTTTAATGTTAGGGTTAGGATTAGGTTTAGGATTAGGTTGACGGTAGGGTGAGTGTGAGGGTTAGGGTTAGGGTTTGGCTTAGGCTCACGTTTAGGCTGAGGGTATGGGTGGGGATGAGGATTAGGTTTAGAATGATGGTTAGGGTTATGGTATGTTAAGGGTTAGGATGAGTGTTAGGGTTAGGATTAGGGTTAGCGTGAGGGCTAGGGTGAGGGTGAGGGTTATGGTTAGGGTTAGGTTTAGGCTTAGGGTTAGCCTGAGGCTGAGGGTAAAGGTGAGGGTTAGGCTGAGGGTGAGGGTTATGGTAAGGTGAGAGTTAGGGTTAGGGTGAGGTTGAGGGTTAGATTCAGGATTAGTATTATGGTTAGTGTGAGGTTAAGGGTGAGGATCAGGGTTAGGGTTAGGTTGAGGGATAGGTTGAGGGTGAGAGTTAGGGTTAGGGTGAGGTTTAGGGTTAGGGTGATGGTTAGGGTTAGTGTAAGGTTTAGTGTAATGGTTAGGGTTAGTGTTAGGGTGAGGGTAAGTATTAGAGTGAGGGTTAGGGTTAGGGTGAAGGCTATGGTTAGGATGAGGGTTAGTGTTAGGGTTAGGGTTATTGTTAGGGTTAGGGTTAGGGTTATGTTGAGGGTGAGGGTGAGGGTTAGGGTTAGGATGAGTTATAGGTTTCAGGTTAGGGTTAGAGTTAGTGTTAGGGTGAGGGTGAGGTTTAGGGTTAGAGTTAGGGTTAGTGTTAGTGTTCCGGTTAGGGTGAGGGTAAGTGTGGGGATTAGGGTTAGGGTTAGGTTTAGGCTTAGGTTTAGGCTCAGGGTGAGGGTGGGGATGAGGGATAGATTTAGGGTGATGGTTAGGGTTAGGGTTAGGTTTAGGTTTAGAATTAGGGTTAGGGTTAGGATTAGGGTTAGGGTTAGGGTGAGTGTTACGGTGAGGGTTAGGGTTACGTTTAGGGTTAGGGTGAGGGTGAGGGTTAGGGTTAGGGTTAGGGTGAGGGTGAAGGTTAGATTGAGGGTTAGGGTTATGTGGAGGGTTATGTTTAGGGTGAGGGTTAGGTTTAGTGTTAGGGTTATTCTAATTGTTAGGGTTAGGGTTACGGAGAGGTTGAGGGTGAGGGTTAGGTTTAGGATTAGGGTGAGGTTTAGTTTTAAGGTTAGGGTTAGAGTTAGGTGTAGGGTGATGGTGAGGTTTAGGGTTAGAGTTAGAGTTAGTGTTAGGGTTAGGGTTAAGGTGAGGGTTAGGTTGAGGTTTAGAGTTCGGGTTAGGCTTAAGCTTAGGCTTAGGCTTAGGCCGAGAGTGAGGGTTAGGGTTAGGGTTAGGTTTAGGATGAGTGCTAGGATGAGGTTTAGGGTTAGGGTTAGGTTTAGGTTTAGTGTTAGGGTTAGGGTTAGTGTTAGGGTTAGGGTTAGGGTGAGGGTTAGGGTTTGGGTTAGGCTTAGGCTTAGGCTTAGGCTTAGGGTTATGTTTAGGGTTATTGTTAGTGTTATGGTTAGTGTTACATTTGCGGTGAGGGTGAGGCACAGGGTGAAGTTTATGGTTATTGTTAGGGTTAGGGTTAGGGTTACTATTATTGTTAGGGTTAGGGTTATAGTTACGGGCATGGTGAGAGTGAGGGTGAGGATGAGTATTAGGGTGAGTTTTACGGTGAGGTTTAGGGTTAGGGTTAGGGTTAGAGTTAGGGTGCTGTTGAGGTTTAGGGTTACAGTTCGGGTTAGGGGGATGGTTAGGGTGAGGGTGAAGGTTAGGTTTAGTGTTAGCATTAGGGTAAGGCTGAGGGTTAGGTTGAGGTTTAGGGATAGGGTTAGGGTTAGGATTAGGGTTAGGGTGAGAATGAGGGTGAGGGTTAGTGTTAGGGTTAGCCTTAGGCTGAGGTTTAGGCTGAGGTTGAGGGTGGGGGTGAGGGTTAGGGTTAGGGTGATCGTTAGGGTTAGGGTTAGTGTTATTGTTAGGGTTAGGGTTGGAGTTACATTGAGGCTGAGGATGGGGGTGAGGGTTAGGATTAGGGTCAGGGTGAGGTTTAGGGTTAGGTTTAGAGATAGGGTTAGGGTAAGGGTGAGGTTTAGGGTTAGCGTTAGGGTTAGTGTTAGGGACAGGCTTAGGGTTAGGCTGAGGGTGAGGGTGGGGTTGAGGATTAGGGTTAGGTTTAGGGTTCGGGTAAGGGTTAGAGTTAGGGTTAGGGAAAGGGTTAGGGTTAGGATTAGGATTAAGGTTAAGGAGAGGGTGAGTGTGAGCATTAGAGTTAGGGTTAATGTTAGGATTAGGGTTACGGTATGTGCTAGCATGAGGTTTAGGGTTAGGGTTAGGGTTAGTGTGACGTTTAGCGTTAATTTTATTGTCAGAGTTAGGGTTAGGGTGAGGGTTTGGGTTAGGGTTAGAGTTAGGGTGAGGGTGAGGTTTAGGGTTATTTTTAGGGTTAGGGTTATTTTTAGGGTTAGGGTTAGGGTTAAGGTTAAGGTAAAGGTGAGGTTGAGGGTGATGTTGAGGGTTAGGGTTAGGGTTAGGATGAGATTTAGAGTTATGGTTAGGGTTAGGGTTAGGGTCAGGGTGAGGTTTAGGGTTGGAGGTAGGGTTAGGGTTAGGGTTAGTGTGAGTGTTAGGGTTAGGGTTACTGTTACAGTTACGGTTATGGTGAGGGCTAGTGTGAGGGTGAGGGTTAAGGTTAGCGTTAGGCTATGACTTTGGGTTAAGCTGAGGGTCAGGGTGAGGGTGAGGGTTAGGGTGAGGGTGAGGGTGAGATTTAGGGTTACAGTTAGTGTTAGGGTGAGAGGGTTAGGGTTATGGTGAGGGTTATGGTTATGGTAAGGGTGAGGCTTAGGGTTAGGGTGAGGGTTAGGGTTAGGATGAGGGTTAGGGTGAGGGTGAGGGTTAGGATTAGGGTTTGGGTTAGGATTATTGTGAGTGTTATTGTTCTGGCTACCTTTGCAGCGAGGGTGAGGCTGAGGGTGAGGGTTAGGGATAGGATTATTGTTAGGTTTTGGTTTAGGGTTAGGATTAGTGTTATTGTTAGGTTTATAGTTAGAGTTACGGTGAGGGTGAGGGTGAGGGTGAGGGTAAGGGTGAGGGTTAGGGTTAGAGTTATGGTGAGGTTTAGGGTCAGGGTTAGGATTTGGGTTAGGGTGAGTGTGAGGTTTAGGGTTAGAGTTAGGGTTAGGGGGAGGGTTAGCGTGAGGGTTAGGGATAGAGTTAGTGTTAGGGTTAGGATTAGGGGGAGGGTTAGGTTGAGTTTTAGGGTTAGGGTAAGGGTTAGTGTTAGGATTAGGGTTAGGGTGAGGGTGAGTGTGAGGGTTAGGGTTAGCATTTGGGTTAGGCTTAGTGTTAGGCTGAGGGTGAGATTGAGGTGAGGGTTATGGTTAGGGTGAGGGTCAGGGTTAGGGTTAGGGTGAGGGTGAAGTTTAGTTGGGGATTAGTGTTAGGGTTAGTGTGAGGTTTAGGGTGAGAATGAGTGTTAGGGTTAGGTTGAGGGCTAGGTTGAAGGTGAGGGTTAGCTTTAGGGTTAGGGTGAGGTTTAGGTTTAGGGTGATTTTTTAGCGTTAGTTTGAGGGTTAGTGTTAGGTTTAGTGTTAGTTTTAGGGTGAGGGTAAGTGTTAGGGTATGGTTTAGGTTTAGTGTGAGGTTTAGGATTAGGGTTAGGGTTAGGGTTAGGGTGAGTGTGAGGGTTAGGGTTAGGGTTAGGGTTAGGTTTAGAGTTAGGGCGAGGGTGAGGGTGAGGTTTAAGTTTAGGGTGAGTGTTGGGGTTAGGGTTAGAGTGAGGGTTAGTGTGATGGTTAGTCTTAGGCTTAGGATTTGGGTATGGGCTAGGTTAAGGGTGATGTTTAGGATTAAGGTTAGGGTGAGGGATAGGGTGAGGGTTAGAGTTAGTGTTAGGGTTAGAGTTGGAGATAGGGTGAGGTTTAGTGTGGGGTTGAGGGTTAGTGTTAGGGTTAGGATTAGGGTTAGGGTTAAGGTGAGGGTGAGTGTGAGGTTTAGGGTTATGGTTAGGATTAGAATTAGAGTTAGGGTGAGGGTGAGGGTTAAGGTTAGCGTGAGTGTTGGGGTTAGAGTTAGAGTGAGGATTAGGGTGAGGGTTAGGCTTAGGCTTAGGGTTTGTGTATGGGCTAGGGTGAGGGTGAGTGTTAGGGTTAGGGTTAGGTTGAGGGGTAGGGTGAGGGTTAGGGTTAGTGTTATGGTTAGGGTTGGGGTTAGGTTTAGGCTTAATGTTAGGCAGAGGGTGATGGTCAGGATGAGATTTAGGGTTAGGGTGAGGGTGAGGTTAAAGTTTATAGTTAGCATTAGAGTGAGGGTTATGTGAGGGTTAGGGTTAGGGTTAGTGTTAGGGTTAGGGTTAGGGTGAGGGTGAGTGTGAGGGTCAGGGTTAGTCTTAGGCTGAGGCGGAGGCTTAGGCAGAGCTTGAGGGTGAGGGTAAGGGTTAGTGTTAGTGTTTTAGGGTTAGGCTGAGTGTTAGGATGAGGTTTAGGGTTAGCATTAGGGTTTGGGGGAGGACTATAGATAGGGTGACATTTAGGGTTAGCGTTGGGGTGAGGTTTAGGGTTAGGGTTAGGGTTATGGTGAGGGTGAGGTTTAGGGTTAGGGTTAGGGTTAGGGTTAAGGTGAGGCTGAGGGTTAGGATTAGGATTAGGGTGAGGGTTGGTGTTAGGGTTAGAGTTAGGGTGAGGTTCAGGGTTAGTGTTAGTGTTCAGGGTTAGTTTTATAGCTAAGGTTAGGTTTAGAGTTACAGTAAGGGTGAGGGTGAGGGTGAGGGTTAGGATCAGGGTTAGGATGAGGTTTAGGGTTGGGATTATGGTTAGGGTGAGGGTGAGGTTTAGGGTTAGAGTTAAGGTTAGGGGGAGGGTTAGGTTGAGTGTTAGGGTTAGGGTTAGTGTTAGGGTTAGGGTGAGGGTTAGGTTGAGTTTTAATATTAGGGTTAGGGTTAGGTTTAGGATTACGTTGACGGTGAGGGTGAATGTGAGGGTTAGGGTTAGGGTTTGGCTTAGGCTTAGGGTTAGGCTGAGGGTATGGGTGGGGATGAGGATTAGGTTTAGTATGATGGTTAGGGTTATGGTTAGGTTAAGGGTTAGGATGAGGGTTAGGGTTAGTATTAGGGTTAGGGTGACGGCTAGGGTGAGGGTGAGGGTTAGGGTTAGGCTTAGGCTTAGGCTTAGCGTTAAGCTTAGGCTGAGGGTGAGGGTGAGGGTTAGGGTTAGGGTGATGGTTGGGGTTGCCGTTAGGGAGAGGGCTAGGATGAGGATTTATGCTATGGTGAGGGTTAGGGTGAGGGTGACCGTAAGGGTAAAGGTGAGGGTTAGGCTGAGTGTGAGGGTTAAGGTACAAGTGAGGGTTAGGATTAAGGTGAGGGTGAGGGTTAGATTCAGGATTAGTGTTAGGATTAGTGTGAGTTTAAGGGTGAGGAAGAGGGTTAGGGTTAGGTTGAGGGCTAGGGTGAGGGTGAGATTTAGGGTTAGGGTTTGGTTTAGGGTTAGAGTGATGGTTAGGGTTAGTGTGAGGGTTAGTGTTATGGTTGGAGTTAGTGTTAGGGTGAGGGTAAGTGTTAGGGTGAGGGTTAGGGTTAGGGTGAAGGTTATGGTTAGGATGAGGGTTAGGGTTAGGGTTATTTTTATGGTTAGGGTTATGTTGAGGGTGAGGGTGAGGGTGAGGGTTAGGGTTAGGTTTAGGTTTAGGTTTCAGGTTAGGGTTAGAGTTAGGGTTAGGGTTAGGATGAGGTTTAGGGTTAGAGTTAGGGTTAGTGTGAGTGTTAGAGTTAGGGTGAGGTGAGGGTGAGGTTGAGGGTTAGATATAGCGGTAGGGGGAGTGTTAGGGTTAGGATTAGGTTTAGGGTTAGTGTTAGGGATAGGGTTAGGGTGAGGGTTCGGTTGAGGTTTAGGGTTAGGGTTAGGGTTTGGGTTAGTTTTAGTGTTAGGATGAGGGTAAGTGTTAGGGTGAGGGTTCGGGTTTGGGTGAGGGTTAAGTTTAGGGTGAGGGTGAGGGTTAGGATTCAGGGTGGGGTTAGGGTTATTGTTCGTGTTATGGTTAAGCTTAAGTTTACGGTTAGGGTGAGGTTGAGGGTGAGGGTTAGGTTTAGGGTTAGGGTGAGGTTTAGGGTTCGGGTTAGGGTTAGGGCTAGGGTGAGGTTTTGGGTTAGGTTTAGGGTTACGGTGAAGGTGAGGGTTAGGGCGAGGTTTAGGGTTAGGGTGTGGGTTAGGATGAGGGTGAGGTTTAGAGTTAGAGTTAGGGTTAGGGGGAGGGTTAGGTTGAGGGTTAAGGCTAGGGTTAGTGTTAGGGTTAGGATTAGGGGGAGGGTTAGGTTGAGGTTTAGGGTTAGGGTTATGCTTAGGTTTAGGATTAGTGTTATAATGAGGATGAGTGTGAGGGTTAGGGTTAGGTTTAAGCTTAGGGTTAGGCTGAGGGTTAAGTTGAGGGTAAGGGTTACGTTTAGCGTTAGGGTTAGGGTGAGGGTTAGGTTTAGGATTAGGGTGAGGGTGAGGGTTAGATTGAGGGTTAGGTTTATGTTGAGGGTTATGGTTAGGGTGAGGGTAAGGTTTAGTGTTAGGGTTATTGTTAGGGTTAGGGTTAGGTTTAAGGTGAGGTTGAGGGTGAGGGTTATGTTTAGGTTTAGGGTGAGGTTTAGTTTTAGGTTTAGGGTTAGAGTTATGGTTAGGGTGATGGTGAGGGTTAGGCTTAGCGTTAGGCTTTGGCTTTGGGTTAAACTGAGGGTGAGGGTGAGGGTGAGGTTTAGGTTGAGGGTGAGGGTGAGAATTAGGGTTAGAGTTACGGTTAGGGTGAGGGTTAGGGTGAGGGTTAGTGTTAGTGTTAGGTTTAGGGTTAGGGTTAGTGTTAGTGTTAGGGTTAGGGTGAGGGTTAGGATGAGGTTGAGGGTTAGGGTTAGGGTTAGGATTAGGATTAGGGTTAGTGTTAGGGTGAGTGCTTGTGTTAGGCTTAGGGTAAGGGTTAGGCTTAGCATTAAGCTGAGGGTGAGGGTGAGGGTTCGGGTAAGTGTTCCGCTTAGGGTTAGCATTTGGGTGAGAATTATGGTTCGGGTTAAGTTTAGGGTGAGGGTTAGGATTAGGGTTAGGGTGAGAGTTAGGATGAGGATTAGGTTTAGGATGGTGGTTAGGGTGAGGGCTAGGTTGAGGGTGAGGATTTGGGTTAGTGTTAGGGTGAGGTTTAGGGTTAGGGTGAGGGTTAGTATGAGGGTTAGGGTTACGGTGAGGGTTAGGGTTAGGGTTAGAGTGAGGGTTAAGTTTAGGATTAGGGTTAGGGTGAGGGTGGTTGTTAGGATTAGGTTTAGGGTTAGGATTATTGGTAGTGATATGGGCATGGTTGCATTTGCAGTGAGGGTGAGGCTGAGGGTGAGGATTAGGGATAGGATTAGGGTTAGGGTTAGGTTTAGGGTTAGGATTAGTGTTATTGTTAGGTTTAGGGTTAGAGTTACGGTGAGGGTGAGGGTGAGGGTTATGGTTAGGGTAAGGCTTAGGATTAGGGTTAGGGTGAGGGCTAGGTTGAGGGAGAGGGTTAGGGTTAGTGTTAGGGTGAAGTTTAAGTTTAGGGTTTGGGTGAGGTTTAGGGTTATGGTGAGGGTGAGGGTGAGAGTAAGGGTGAGGGTGAGGGTTAGGTTTAGGATTAGGGTTAGGGTGAGGGTTAGGGTTAGAGTTAGGGTGAGTGTTATGATGAGGTTTAGGGTTAGGATTAGGGTTAGAGTGAGGGCTAGGGTGAGGGTGAGGGTTAGAATTAGTGTTAGGGTGAGGTTTAGTGTTAGGGTTAGGGTGAGGGTTAGGGTTATGGTGAGGGTGAGGGTGAGGGTAAGTTTGAGGGTTAGGGTTAGGGTGAGATTTAGGGTCAAGGTTAGGATTTGGATTAGGGTGAGTGTGAGGTTTAGGGTTAGAATTATGTTTAGGGAGAGGGTTAGGGTGTGGGTTAGGGTCAGGGTTAGTGTTAGAGTTAGGGTTAGGGTGAGGGTTAAGTTGAGGTTTAGGGTTATGGTTAGGGTTAGTGGTAGTATTAGGGTTAGGGTGAGGGTGAGGGTGAGGGTTAGGGTTAGGGTTTGGGTTAGGCTTAGTGTTAGGCTGAGGGTGAGGTTGAGGTAAGGGTTATGGTTAGGATGAGGGTCCGGGTAGGTTTAGGGTGAGGGTTAGAATTAGGTTTAGGGTTAGCGTGAGGGTTAGTGTTAGGGTGAGGGTGAGGTTTCGGATGAGGTTTAGGGTTACAATTAGGGTTAGGGTGAGGGCTAAGTTGAGGGTGAGGGTTAGTGTTAGGATTAGGGTCAGGTTTAGGGTTAGGGTTAGGGGTAGGGTTAGGGTCAGGGTTAGCGTTTGGGTTACGGTGAAGGTGTGGGTTAGTTTTGAGGTGATGGTTAGGGTGAGGACTAAAGTGACGGTGAGGGTTAGGGTTAAGGTTAGGGTTAGGGTGAGGGTTAGGTTGAGGCTTAGGTTTAAGGTTAGTGTTAGGGTTAGGATTAGGGTTAGGCTGAGGGTGAATGTGAGGGTTAGGGTTAGGGTTAGGCTTAGGGTTAGGGTTACGCTGAAGGTGAGGGTGGGGATGAGGATTAGGTTTAGAGTGATGGTTCTGGTTATGGTTAGGTTGAGGGTTAGGATGAGAGTTAGAGTTAGGATTAGTGTTAGTGTGAGGGCTACGGTGAGTGTGAGGTTTAGGGTTAGGTTTAGGCTTAGGCTTATGGTTAGGGTGAGGCTAAAAGTGAGGGTGAGGTTTAGTGTTAGGGTGATGTTTAGGGTTACGGTTAGGGTGAGGGTTAGGATGAAGGTTAGGTTTAGGTTTAGGGTTAGGGTTAGGGTGACGTTAGGTTTAGGGTGATGGTTAGAGTTAGTGTGAGGGTTAGTGTTAGTATTAGTGTTACTGTTAGGTTGAGGGTAAGTGTTAGGGTAAGGTTTAGGTTTAGGGTGAGGTTTAGTATTAGGGTTAGGGTTAGGGTCAGCGTGAGGTTTAGGGTTAGAGTTAGTGTTAGGGTGAGGTTTTGGGTTAGGGTTAGGTTTAGTGTTAGGGTTAGGGTTAGGGTGAGGTTTAGTAGGGGGTGAGGGTTAGTGTTAGGGTTAGGATGAGGGTTAGGGTTAGTGTGAGGTTTACGGTGAGGGTAAGGGTAATGTTGAGGGTTTGTCTGAGAGTGAGGATTACCGTAAGGGTGTGTGTTAGGGTTAGGGTGAGGGTGTGGTTTAGATTGAGGATTACTTTTAGGGTTAGTGTGAGGTTTAGGATCATGGTGAAGGTGTGGGTTAGGATTAGATTTAGGTTTAGGGTTATTCTTAGGGTAGGGTTATTGTTAGTGTTATCGTTAGCATTAATTTTGTGGTGAGGGTGAGGCTGAGGGTGAGGGTTAGAGTTAGGGTTAGGGTTAGTGTTATTTTTAGTGTTAGGGCTAGTATTAAGGTGAGGTTGAGGGTGAGGATGAAGTTTAGTGTTAGGGTGAGTTTTAGGGTTAGGGTTAGGGTAAGGGTGAGGGTGAGGTTTAGGGTTAGAGTTAGGGTTAGGTTGAGGGTTAGGGTTAGGGTTAGGGTTAGGTTGAGGCTTAGGTTTAAGGTTAGTGTTAGGGTTAGGATTAGGGTTAGGCTGAGGGTGAATGTGAGGGTTAGGGTTAGGGTTAGGCTTAGGGTTAGGGTTACGCTGAAGGTGAGGGTGGGGATGAGGATTAGGTTTAGAGTGATGGTTCTGGTTATGGTTAGGTTGAGGGTTAGGATGAGAGTTAGAGTTAGGATTAGTGTTAGTGTGAGGGCTACGGTGAGTGTGAGGTTTAGGGTTAGGTTTAGGCTTAGGCTTATGGTTAGGGTGAGGCTAAAAGTGAGGGTGAGGTTTAGTGTTAGGGTGATGTTTAGGGTTACGGTTAGGGTGAGGGTTAGGATGAAGGTTAGGTTTAGGTTTAGGGTTAGGGTTAGGGTGACGTTAGGTTTAGGGTGATGGTTAGAGTTAGTGTGAGGGTTAGTGTTAGTATTAGTGTTACTGTTAGGTTGAGGGTAAGTGTTAGGGTAAGGTTTAGGTTTAGGGTGAGGTTTAGTATTAGGGTTAGGGTTAGGGTCAGCGTGAGGTTTAGGGTTAGAGTTAGTGTTAGGGTGAGGTTTTGGGTTAGGGTTAGGTTTAGTGTTAGGGTTAGGGTTAGGGTGAGGTTTAGTAGGGGGTGAGGGTTAGTGTTAGGGTTAGGATGAGGGTTAGGGTTAGTGTGAGGTTTACGGTGAGGGTAAGGGTAATGTTGAGGGTTTGTCTGAGAGTGAGGATTACCGTAAGGGTGTGTGTTAGGGTTAGGGTGAGGGTGTGGTTTAGATTGAGGATTACTTTTAGGGTTAGTGTGAGGTTTAGGATCATGGTGAAGGTGTGGGTTAGGATTAGATTTAGGTTTAGGGTTATTCTTAGGGTAGGGTTATTGTTAGTGTTATCGTTAGCATTAATTTTGTGGTGAGGGTGAGGCTGAGGGTGAGGGTTAGAGTTAGGGTTAGGGTTAGTGTTATTTTTAGTGTTAGGGCTAGTATTAAGGTGAGGTTGAGGGTGAGGATGAAGTTTAGTGTTAGGGTGAGTTTTAGGGTTAGGGTTAGGGTAAGGGTGAGGGTGAGGTTTAGGGTTAGAGTTAGGGTTAGGTTGAGGGTTAGGGTTAGGGTTAGGGTTAGGGTGAGGATTAGATTGAGGGTTAGGGTTAGGGTTAGTGTGAGGTTTAGGGTGAGGATGAGGGTTAGGGTTAGGGTGAGGGTGAGGGTAGGACTTAGGGTTAGGGTGAGGGCTAGTTTGAGGGTTAGGGTTAGAGTTAGGTTTAGGTTTAGGATTAGGTTTAGAATTAGGTTGAGGTTTAGGGTTAGTGTGAGGATTAGGGTCATGATTACTGTTAGGTTTATTGTTAGGGTTACGGTTACATTGAGGGTGAGGGTGAGGGTTAGGGTTAGTGTTAGAGTGAGGTTGGTTTAGTGTTAGTGTTAGTGTTAGTGAGGTTTAGGTGTAGAATTAGGGTTAGGGTGAGCGTTAGGGTTAGGGTGAGGGTTAGGGTGGGGGTGACGGTAAGGGTAAAGATGAGAGTTAGGCTGAGGGTGAGCGTTACAGTAAAGATGAGGGTTAGGGTTAGGGTGAGGTTTAGGGTAAGGGTGATTTTTAGGGTTAGTGTGAGCGGTAGTGTTAGCATTAGGATTAGTGTTAGGGTGAGGCTAAATATTAGGGTGAGGGTTAGGGTTAGGGTGAGGGTTATGGTTAGGGTGAGTGTTAGGGTTAGGGTTAGGGTTATTGTCAGTGTTAGGGTTATACGGTTACGGTGAGTGTGAGGGTGTGGTTCAGTGTTAGGTTTAGGATGAGGTTTAGCTTCCGGGTTAGTGTTAGAGTTAGGGTGAGGGTGAGGGTGAGTTTTAGGGTTAGAGTTAGGGTTAGTGTTAGAGTTAGGGATAGGGAGAGGGTTAGGGTTAGGCTTTGGCTTAAGCTAAGGCTTAGGCCGAGCATGAGGGGAAGTTTAGGGTTCAGGTTAGGGTGAGGTTTAGGGTTAGGATTAGCGTGAGTGTTAGGATGAGGTTTAGGGTTAGGATTAGGTTTAGGGTGAGGGTTAGGGTGAGGGTGCGGGTGAGGGTTAGGGTTAGGACAGGGTTAGGTTTAGGATTTGAGTTAGGGTGAGGGTGAGTGTGAGGGTTAGGGTTATGGTGAGGGTTAGGGTTAGGGTTAGGGTTAAGTTAGGATTAGGCTGAGGGTGAGGGTGGGGGTGAGGATTAGGGTTATGGTTATGTTTAGGGTTAGGGTTATTGTTAGTGTTATGGTTAGGGTTAAGTTTGCAGTGAGGGTGAGGCTGCGGGACAGGGTTATGGTTAGGTTAGGGTTAGGGTGAGGGTGAGGGTGAAGGTTAGCTTGAGGTTTACGGATAGATTTACATTTAGGACTAGGGTTAGTGTAAGGGTGAGTGTGAGGGTTAGGTTGAGGGTTAGGCTGAGGCTTAGGGTTAGGCTGAGGGTCACGGTGGGGAGTGAGGATTAGGGTTAGGGTGTTGGTTAGGGTTAGGGGTAGGGTTATTGTTAGGGTTAGGGTTAGGGTGAGGGTTAGGATGAGGGTTAGGGTTAGGGTTAGGATTAGGTTTAGTATGAGGGCTAGGGTGAGGATGAGGGTTAGCGTTAGTGTTTGGGTGAGGTTTACGGTTAGCATTGGGGTTAGGATGAGGGTTAGAGTTATGGTGAGCGTGAGGGTTAGGGTTAGGGTGAGGTTTAGGGTTACATTTAGGTTTAGGGGGAGTGTTAGGTCGAGGGTTAGGGTTAGTGTTAGGGTTAAGGTTAGGGTGAGGGTTAGCTTGGGGTTATGGTTAGTGTTAGTGTTAGTGTGAGTTTTAGGGTTACGGTTTGGGTTAGGGTTAGGGTTAGGGTTATGGTTAGGTTTAGGATTAGTGTTAGGGTGAGGGTGAGTGTGACGCTTAGGGTTAGGGTTAGGGTTAGGCTTAGAGTTAGGGTGAGGTTTAGCGTTAGGGATTGGGTTATGTTGCAGATGATGCTGACGATTAGGGTTAGGTTTAGGTTTAGATTTAGGATTAGGATTAGGGTTAGGGTTAGTGTTAGGGTTAGGGTTAGGTTTAGGGTTATGGTGAGGGTTAGGTTTAGGTTTAGGGTTAAGATGAGGGTGACTGTGTGGGTGAGGATTAGAATTAGTGTTAGGGTTAGGCTTAGGCTTAGGGTTATAGATAGTGTTATGTTTAGGGTAAAGTTTCCTGTGAGGGTGAGGCTGAGGTTGAGGGTTAGGGTTGGGGTTAGGGTTAGGGTTATTGTTAGGGTTAGAGCTAGAATTACGGTGAGGTTGAGGGTGAGGGTGAAGGTTAGTGTTAGGGTGAGTTTTCGGGTTAGAGTTAGGGTTAGTGTGAGGGTTAGGGTTAGGGTTAGGTTTAGGGTGAGTTTAGGGTTAGGGTTAGTTTGAGGGTTCGTGTTGGGGTTAGGTTAGTGTTAGGGTGAGGGTAAGTGTTAGGGTCAGGTTTTGGGTTAGGGTGAGGTTTATGGTTAGGTTGAAGGTTAGGATTTGGTTTAGGATTATTGTTAGGGTTAGGTTTAGGGTTAAGGTTACGGTGAGGGTGAGGGTGAGGGATAGGGTTAGGGTTATGGTGAGGTTTAGCGTTTGCGTTAGGGTTAGAGTTAGGTTTTGGGTGAGGGTGACGTTTAGGGTTAGAGTCAGGGTTAGGGTGAGGGTTAGGTTAGGGTTATGTTTAGGGTTAGTGTTAGGGTTAGGGTTAGGGTGAGAGTAGTAGGGTTAGGGTTAGGGTTAGGTTTAGGATTAGGCTTAGGGTGAGGGTGAGTGTGTGTGTTAGGGTTAGGTTTAGGGTTAGGCTTAGAGTTAGGCTGTGGGTGAGGTTGTAGGTGAGGGTTAGGGTTAGGGTTACCGTTAGGGAAAGGTTTAGGGGGAGGAGTAGGATGAGTGTTAGGTTTCGGATTAAGGTTAGGGTGAGGGCTAAGCTAAGGGTGAGGTTGAGGGTTAGGATTAGGGTGAGGGTTAGGGTTAGGGTGAGGGTGAGAGTTAGGGTTCGGGTTAAGTTTAGTGTTAGGTTGAGGGTTAGGGTAAGGGTTATGTTGAGGGTTTGGGTTAGGTTTAGGTTGAGGTTTAGGGTTAAGATTAGGGTTAGGCTGATGGTGAGGGTGACATTTAGGGTTAGTGTTAGGGTGAGGATTAGGATGAGGGTTAGGATTAGGATTAGGTTTAGGATGAGGGCTAGGGTGAGGTTGAGGTTTAGGGTTAGGGTTAGGGTTAGGATTAGGGTTAGGGTTAGGGTTATGGTGAGTGCGAGGGTTAGGGTTAGGGTTAGGATTAGGATTAGGGTTAGGGTTAGGGTGATGGACAGGGTTAGGGTGAGGGTTACGGATAGTGTGAAGGTTAGGATGAGGGTTAGGTTTAGGAGAGGGCTCTCCTGAGGGTTAGGGTAAGGGTTAGGCTTAGGCTTAGGGTTAGGCTCAGCATGAGGTTGAGGGTGAGGGTTAGGGTTAGGGTGATTGTTAGGTTTATGGTTAGGGTGGGGGTTAAGATGAGGTTTATGGTAAGGTGAGGATGATGGTAAGGGTAAAGTTGAAATTTAGGCTGAGGGTGAGGGTTACGATAAAGGTGAGGGTTAGGGTTAGGTTTAGGGTAAGTGTTAGGGTTAGAGTGAGGGCTAGATTGAGGATTAGGGTTAGGGTTAGGGTTAGTGTGAGGTTTAAGGTGAGGATGAGGGTTAGGGTTAGGGTGAGGGTGGGGGTAGGTCTTAGGTTTAAGGTGAGGGCTAGGGTGAGGTTTAGTGTTAGAGTTAGGGTTATTATTAGGGTTAGGTTTAGGATTAGGTTGAGGGTTAGGGTTAGTGTGAGGGTTAGTGTTAAGGTTAGGGTTAGTGTTTGGGGGAGAGTAAGTGTTAGGGTGAGGGTTAGGGTTAGGGTAAGAGTTATGGTTAGGCTGAGGTGAGTGTTAGGTTTAGAGTTATGGTTATTGTTAGGTTTAGGGTTAGGTTTACGGTTACGGTGAGGTTGAGGGTGAGGGTTAGGGTTAGGGTTAGGGTGATGTTTAGTGTTAGGGTTAGAGTTAGAGTTAGGGTTAGGATTAGGGTGAGGTTTAGGGGTAGAATTAGGGTTAGGTGAGGGTTAGGGTGAGGGTTATGGTTACGGTGAGGTTTAGGGTGGGGGTGACGTTAAGGGTAAAGATGAGGGTTAGGCTGAGGGTGAGCGTTACGATAAAGATGAAGGTGAGCGTTAGGTTTATTGTTAGGGTGAGGATGAGGATTAGATTGAGGATTAGTGTTAGGGTTAGTGTGAGGTTTAGGGTGAGGATGATAGGGTTAGGGAGAGTGCTAGGGTGATTTTGAGGGTTAGGGTTAGTGTTAGGGTGAGGTTTAGGCTTAGAGTGATTGTTAGGGTAAGTGTGAGCGGTAGTTTTAGCGTTAGGGTTAGTGTTAGAGTGAGGGTAAATATTAGGGTGAGGGTTAGGGTTAGGGTGAGGGTTATGGTTAGGGTGAGGGTTAGGGTTACGGTTAGGGTTAGACTTAGGGTTAGGGTTAGGGTTAGGGTTAGAGTTATTGTGAGGGTGAGGTTGCAGGTTAGGGTTAGGGTTAGGGTTAGGTTAGGGTTAGGGTTATTGTTAGGGTTAGGGTTAGAGTTATGGTGAGGGTGAGGGTGCGGGTGAGGGTTAGGTTTAGGGTTAGGGTGGGGTTTAGGGTTAGGGTTAGGGTGAAGATGAGGGTGAGGTTTAGGGTTAGATATAGTATAGGGGGAGGGTTAGGGTGACGGTTAGGTTTAGGGTTATTGTTAGGGTTAGGGTGAGGGTGAGGGTTAGGGTTTGGCTTAGGGTTAGGGTTAGAGTGAAGTTTAGGTTTAGTGTTTGGGTTAGGGTTAGAGTTACTGTGAGGGTGAGGGTGCGGGTTAGGGTTAGGTTTAGGGTTAGGCTTAGTTTAGGCTTAGGATTAGTCTGAGGGTGAGGGTAGGGATGAGGGTTACGGTTAGGGTGAGGTTTTTGTTTAGGGTTATAGGGAGGGTTAGGATGCGGGTTAGGGTTAGGATTAGAGTTAGGGTGAGAGCTAGGTCGAGGGTGATGTTTAGGGTTCAGGTTTGGGTTAGCGTTAGCGTTACTGTGAGGGTGAGGGTGCGGGTGAGTGTGAGGGTGAGGGTGAGGCTTAGGATTAGTGTTAGGGTTAGTGTTAGGGTGATAGTTAGTGTTCAGGTTAAGTTTAGGGTTAGGCTGAGGGTTAGCGTTAGGCTTAAGTTGAGCGTGAGGTTTAGGGTTAAGTTGAGGGTAAGGGTTAGGGTTAGGCTTAGGGTTAGTGTTACAGTGAGGTTTAGGGTTAGCTTTTGGGTTAGGGTTAGAGTTACTGTGAGAGTAAGGGTGCGGGTGAATGTGCGGGTTAGGGTTAGGTTTAGGGTTAGGCTTCGGTTTAGGCTTAGGATTTGGCTGAGGGTGAGGGTGGTGATGAGGGTTAGGGATAGGGTGAGGTTTTTGGTTAGGGTTATAGGGAGGGTTAGGATGAGGGTTAGGGTTAGGATTAGAGTTAGGGTGAGAGCTAGGGTGAGGGTGAGTTTTAGGGTTAGGGTGATGTTTAGGGTTTGGGTTTGGGTTAGCGTTAGCCTTACTGTGGGGGTGAGGGTGCGGGTGAGTGTGAGGGTGAGGGTGAGGCTTAGGATTAGTGTTAGGGTTAGTGTTAGGGTGAGAGTTAGGGTTCAGGTTAAGTTTAGGGTTAGGGTGAGGGTTAGCGTTAGGCTTAAGTTGAGCGTGAGGGTTAGGGTTAAGTTGAGGGTAAGGGTTAAGGGTTAGGGTTAGGGTTAGGGTGAGTTTTTGAGTTAGGTTTAGGGTGAGGGTTAGGATGAGGATTAGGGTGATTTTTAGGGTTAGTGTGAGCGGTAGTGTTAGCGTTATGGTTAGTGTAAGCGTGAGGGTAAATATTACGGTGAGGGTTAGGGTTACGGTGAGGGTTAGGGTTAGGGTTAGGGTTATTGTTAGGGTTAGGGTTATATGGTTACGGTGAGGGTGAGGGTGTGGGTTAGGTTTAGGGTTAGGATGAGGTTTAAGTTTCGGGTTCGTGTTAGAGTTAGGGTTAGGGTAAGGGTGAGGTTTAGGGTTAGAGTTAGGGTTAGTGTTAGGGTTCGGGATAGGGTGAGGGTTAGGGTTAGGCTTAGGCTTAGTCCGAGCATGAGGGGGAGGGTTAGGCTGAGGTTTAGGGTTAGGGTTAGGGTTAGGGTTTGTTAGGGTTAGGGTTAGGGTTAGGGTTACGGTGAGGGTTAGGGTTAGGTTTAGGGTTTGTGATAGGTTTAGGGTTAGGGTTACGGTGAGGGTTAGGGTTGGGTTAGGCTTATGGTTAGGGTGAGGGTTAGGGTTATGTTTTGGGTTAGGGTGAGGGTGAGGCTGAGGATTAGGTTTAGGTTTAGGGTTGGTTTAGGGATAGGGTTTGTGTTAGGGTTAGGGTTATGGTTAGGGTTACGGTGAGGGTTAGGGTTTTTTTAGGGTTTGGGTTAGGGTTAGGGTTCCGGAGAAGGTTAGGGTTAGGGTTAGGGTTAGGGTTAAGTTAGGGTTAGGCTGAGGGTGAGGGTGGGGGTGAGAATTAGGTTTATGGTTAGGGTTAGGGTTAGGGTAGGGTGAGGGTGAGTTGAGGGTTAGGTTGAGGGTTAGGCTGAGGCTTAGGTTTAGGCTGAACGTGAGGGTGGGGTTGAGTATTAGGGTTAGAGTGATGGTTATGGTTAGGGTTAGGGTTATTGTTAGGGTTAGGGTTAGAGTTATGGTGAGGGTGAGGGTGTGGGTGAGGGTTAGGGTTAGGGTTAGGGTGGGGTTTAGGGTTAGGGTTAGGGTGAGTGTGAGGGTGAGGTTTAGGGTTATATATAGGTATAGGGGAGTGTTAGGTTTAGGGTTAGGTTTAGGGTTATTGTTAGGGTTAGGGTGAGTGTGAGGATTAGGTTTAGGGTTAGGGTTAGGGATAGAGTGAGGTTTAGGGTTTGGGTTAGGGTTAGAGTTACTGTGAGGGTGAGGGTGAGAGTGAGGGTTAGATTGAGGATTAGTTTTAGTGTTAGATTGAGGTTTATTTTGAGTATGAGGGTTAGGGTTAGGGTGAGGGCTAAGGTGAGGGTGAGGGTTAGGGACAGGGTTAGGTTGAGGTTTAGGGTTAAGGTGGTGGTTAGGGTTAGTGTGAGGGTTACTGTTAGGATTAGGGTTAGTTTTAGTGTGAGGTTAGCGTTAGGGTGAGAGTGAGGTTTAGGTTTATAGTTAGGTTTGGGGGAGGGTTAGGGTGAGGGTTAGGGTTAGGGTTAGTGTTAGTTTTAGGGTTAGGGTTAGGGTGAGGTTGAGTGTGAGGGTTAGGGTTAGGGTTAGGCTTAGGCTTAGGGTTAGGCTGAGGGTGAGGGTGAGGGTTAGGGTTAGGGTTAGGCTTAGGCTTAGGGTTAGGCTGAGGGTGAGGGTGAGGGTTAGGGTTAGGGTGAGGTTTAAGGTTAGGATTAGGGTGAGGGATAGAATGAGCTTTAGGCTTAGGATTAGGGTTAGGATGAGGGCAAGGGTGAGTGTGAGGGTTAGGGTTAGCATTATTGCAAGGTTTAGGATTAGGGTTAGGTTTAGGGTTAGGGTGAGTGTTAGGGTTAGGGTTACGGTGAGGTTGAGGTTTTGGGTTAGGGTGAGGGTTAGGATTAGGGTTAGGGTTAGGGTTATTGTTAATTTTATGGTTAAGTTTTCGGTGAGGGTGAGGCTGAGGGTGAGGGTTACGGTTAGGGTTAGAGTTAGGGTGAGGTTAGGGTTAGGTTTAGGGTTATGGTGATGGTGAGGGTTAGGGTTAGTGTTACGGTTAGTGTTATTGTTAGGGTTAGGGTTAGAGTTATGGTGAGGGTGAGGTTTAGGGTTAGAGTAAGGGTTAGGGGGAGTGTTAGGGTAAGGGTTAGGGTTAGGTTTAGTGTTAGGGTTAGGGTTATTGTTAGGGTTAGGGTTAGAGTTATTGTGAGGGTGAGGGTGAGGGTGACTTTTAGTGTTAGGGTGATGGTGAGGTTTAGGTTTAGAGTTAGTGTTAGGGAGACAGTTAGGTGAATGTTATGGTTAGGTTTAGTGTTAGGGTTAGGGTTAGCGTGAGGGTTAATTTGAGGTTTAGGGTTAGGGTTAGGGTTAGGTTTAGGATTAGGGTTATGGTGAGTGTGAGTGTGAGGGTTAGTGTTAGGTTTAGGCTTAGGCTTAGGTTTAGGCTGTGGGTGATAGTTGGGATGAGGATTAGTTTTTGGGTGATGGTTAGGGTTAATGTTAGGTTTAGTGTTATGATTAAGGTTAGGGTTAGGATTAGGCTTAGGGTGAGGGCTAGGGTGAGGGTGAGGGTTAGGCTTAGGCTGTCGGGTTAGGCTGCTGGTTAGGTTGAGGGTGAGGGTGAGGGTTAGGGTGATGCTCAGGATTATGATCAGGGTGAAGGTTAGGATGAGGGTTAGGGTTAGGGTGAGTGTGACGGTAAGAGTAAAGCTGAGGGTTAGGCTGAGAGTGAGGATTAAGGTAAGGTCTAAGGTAAGGTAAGGTTAGGGTTAGGGTTAGGGTTAGGGTGAGGGTGAGGTTAAAATTGATGCTTAGGTTTAGGGTTAGTGTGAGGTTTAGAATGAGGATGAGGGTTAGGGTTAGAGTGAGGGCTAGGTTGAGGGTGAAGGTCAGGGTTAGGCTTAGGGTGAGGTTTAATGTTAGGGTGATGGTTAGGGTTAGTGTGAGTGTTAGTGTTAGGCTTTGGGTTAGTGTTAGGGTGAGGGTAAATGTTAGTTTCAGGGTTGGGTATAGGGTGAGGGTTATGGTTAGAATGAGGGTAAGGGTTAGGGTTAGGGTTATTGTTAGGTTAGGGTTAGGGTTACATTTATGGTGACGGTGAGGGTTAGGGTTAGGGTGTGGTTTATGTTTAGGGTTAGGATTAGAGTTAGGATTAGGGTGAGGGTGAAGTTTAGGGTTAGAGTTAGCGTTAGTGATAGGGTTAGGGTGAGCGTGAGGGTCAGTGTGAGGGTAAGGGTTAGGCTTAAGCTTAGGGTTAGGCTTAGGCTTAGACCGAGCGTGAGTGTGAGGGTTAGGTTTAGGGTTAGGGTGAGGGTTAGGTTTAGGGTTAGGGTGAGAGTTAGGGTTAGGGTTAGTGATAATGTTAGGGGTAGGGTTAGGGTGAGGGTGACAGTAAGGGTAAAGGTGAGGGTTAGGGTTAGGATCAGGTTTAGATTGAAGGTGAGTGTGAGGGTTATGGTTAGGGGTAGGGTTACGCTTAGGGTTAGGGGGAGAGTTAGGTTTAGGGTTAGGGTTAGGGTTAGTATTAGGGGTAGGGTTAGGATGAGGGTTAGGGTGAAGGTGAGGATTAGGGTTAGGATTAGGATTAGGATTAAGTTGAGGGTGAGTGTTAGGGTTAGTGTTAGGGTTAGGGTTAGGGTGAGTGTGAGGGTTAGGGTTCGGGTTAGGGTGAGGTTTAGGGTTAGGCTTAGTGTTAGGGGTAGGTTTAGGTTGAGGGTTAGGATGAGGGTGAGGGTTAGGGTTAGGGTTAGGATTACGATTAGGGGTAGTGTTAGGGTGAGTGCTTCGGTTAGGCTTAGGTTTAGGATTAGGCTTAGCATTAAGCTGAGGGTGATGGTGAGGTTTAGGGTTAGGGTGAGATTCAGGGTGAGGGTGAGGGTTAGGCTTAGGGTTAGGATTAAGATTAGGGTAAGGGTTAGGGTGAGTGTGAGGGTTAGGGTTAGGGTTAGGCTGACAGTATGTATTAGGGTGAGGGTTAGATTTAGAGTGAAGAATATGGTTAGGATGAGGGTTAGGGTTAGGGTTATTGTTAGGGTTAGGATTGGAGTTATGGTTACGGTGAGGATCAGGGTTGAGGTTTAGGTTTAGGGTTAGTGTTAGAGTTTGGGTTAGGGTTAGGTTTAGTGTTAGGTTTATGGTTAGGTTGTGATTTAGGGTGAGATTGAGGGTTAGGGTTAAGGTTAGGATTAGGACTAGGGTTAAGGTGAGGGTGAGTGTGAGGGTTAGGATTAGGGTTTGGGTTAGCATTAGAGTTAGGGTGAGGGTGAGGATGAGAGTTAGGTTTAGGGTGAGGGTTGGGGTTAGGGTTAGAGTAACGGTTAGGGTGAGGGTTAGGCTTAGGCTTAGGTTTAGGGTGTGGGTTAGGGTGAGGGTGAGAGTTAGGGTGAGGTTTAGGCTGAGGGTTACGGTTAGGGTTAGTGTTAGGGTTAGGGTTGGGGTTAGGCTTAGGCTTAGTATTAGGCAGAGGGTGAGGGTGAGGGTGAGGTTAGGGTTAGCTGAGGGCGAGTTTTAGGGTTAGATTTAGCATTAGATTGAGGGCTAGTTTGAGGGTTAGGGTTAGGGTTAATGTTAGGTTTAGGGTGATGGTGAGTGTGAGGGTTAGGGTTAGTCTTAGTCTTAGGCTTAGGCTTAAGGCCAAGCATGAGGTTGAGTGTGAGGGTTAGGTATAGTGTCAGGGTTAGGGTTTTAGGGTTAGGGTGAGGGTTATGATGAGGTTTACGGTTAAGATGAGGGTTGGGGTGAGGGCTAGAGTGAGGGAGAGGCTTATGGTTAGCGTTAGGGTGAGGTTTAGGGTTTGGGTTCTTTTTAGTGTTAGGGTTAGAGTTAAGTTCAGAGTTAGGGTGAGAGTGAGGATGAGGTTTAGGGTTAGGGTGAGATTTAGGGTTACGGTTAGGGTGAGGGTGAGGGTTAGGGTTAGGGGGAGTTTTAGGATGAGGTTTAGGGTTAGGATTAGGGTTAGGGTGAGGGCTAGGATGAGGTTTAGTGTTAAAGTTAGTGTTAGGGGGAGGGTTAGGGTGAGGGTTAGGCTTAGGTTCATTGTTAGGGTTAGGGTGAGGGTTAGGTTGATGTTTAGGGATAGGTTTAGGGTTAGGATTAGGGTTAGGGTGAGGCTGATTGTGCGGGTTAGGGCTAGGGTTAGGCTTCGGCTTAGGGTAAGGCTGAGGGTGAGTGTGGGGTTGAGGATTAAGATTAGGGTGATATTTAGGGTTAGTGTTAGTGTTATTGTTTGGGTTAGTGTTAGAGTTACTGTGTGGATGAGGGTGCGGGTGAGGTTTAGGTGTACGGTGAGGTTTAGGGTTATGGTTATGGTTAGTGTTAAGGTGAGGGTGAGGGTGAGGTTTAGGGTTAGAGTTGGGATTAGGGGGAGGATTAGGGTGAGGTTTACTGTTAGGGTTAGTGTTATGGTTTGGGTGAGGCTTAGGATTAGGGTTAGGGTTATTATTAGGGTAAGGTTTATGTTTATGGTTATGGTTAGGTTGAGGGTTAGAGTTAGGGTTAGGTTGAGGTTTAGGGTTTGGGTTAGGGTTAGAGTTAGGGTGAGGGTGAGGGTGAGGTTTAAGGTTAGAGTCAGGGTTAGGATCAGCATTAGGTTGAGGGTTAGGTTTAGAGTTAGGATTAGGGTTAGGGAGAATGTGAGTGTGTGAGATAGGGTTAGGTTTAGGTTTGGGCTTAGGGTTAGGCTGAGGAAAAGTGTGTGTGTGTTAGGGTTAGGGTTAGGTTTAGGTTTAGGCTTAGTCTGAGGGAGAGGGTGAGGGGTAGGGTTACAGTTAGGGTTAGGGTTAGGGTTAGTGTGAGAGTTATGGTTCGGGTTAAGTTTAAGGTTAGGGTGAAGGTTAGGGTTAGGGTCAGGGTGAGGGTGAGGGTTAGGGTTAGGTTTAGGGTGAGGGTTAGGGTTAGGATTAGGGTTAGGTGAGGCTACAGGTGAGGTTTAGAGTTAGGGTTAGTGTTAGATTTAGGGTTAGGGTGAGAGTGAGGGTTAGGCTTAGGGTTAGGATTAGGATTAGGGTAAGGTTTAGGTGAGTGTGAGGGTTAGGGTTAGGGTTAGGGTTAGGCTTAGGGTTAGGCTGAGGGTGAGGGTGAGGTTGAGGTTTAGGGTTAGGGGGATGGTTAGGGTTAGGGTGAGGGTGAGGTTTAGGGGAAGAATTAGGGTAGGGTGAGGTTTAGGGTGATTGTTAGGGTTAGTGTGAGCGGTAGTGTTAGCGTTAGGGTTAGTGTCAGGGTGAGGGTAAATATTAGGCTGAGGGTTAGGCTTAGGGTGAGGGTTAGGGTTAGGGTTAGGGTTATTGTTAGGGTTAGGTTTATACGGGTACGGTGAGGGTGAGGGTGTGGGTTAGGGTTTAGGGTTAGGATGAGGTTTAGGTTTCAGGTTCATGTTAAAGTTAGGGTTAGGGTGAGGGTGATGTTTAGGGTTAGAGTTAGGGTTAGTGTTAGGGTTAGGGATAGGGTGAGGGTTAGTCTTAGTCTTAGGCTTAGGCTTAGGCTTAGGCTGAGCATGAGGGGGAGGGTTAGGGTTCGGGTTAGGGTGAGGTTTAAGTTTAGGGTTAGAGAGAGTGTTAGGATGAGGTTTAAGGTTAGGATTAGGTTTAAGGTGAGGGCTAGGGTGAGGGTTATGGTGAGGGTTAGGGTTAGGATAGGCTTAGGTATAGGATTTGGGTTAGGGTGAGGGTGAGTGTGAGGGTTAGGGTTGGGTTAGGCTTAGGGTTAGGGTGAGGGTTAGGGTTATGTATTGGGTTAGGGTGAGGGTGAGGCTGAGGATTAGGTTTAGGTTAGGGTTTGGTTTAGGGTTAGGGGTTGTGTTAGGGTTAGGGATAGGGTTAGTGTTATAGTGAGGGTTAGGGTTTGTGTTAGGGTTAGGGTTAGCGTTAGGGTTACGGTGAGGGTTAGGGTTAGGGTTAGGGTTAAGTTAGGGTTAGGATGAGGGTGAGGGTTGGGGTGAGGATTAGGGTTAGGGTTAAGGTTAGGGTTAGGGTTAGGGTTAGGGTTAGGTTTAGGGTTATTGTTAGTGTTATGGTGAGGGTTAAGTTTGCAGGTAGGGTGAGGCTGAGGGTGAGGGTTATGGTTAGGTTGAGGGTTAGGGTTAGGGTGACTGTTATTGTTAGGGTTAGTGTTAGAGTTACAGTGAGGTTGAGGGTGAGGATGAGAGATAGTGTTAGGGTTAGTTTTAGGATTAAGTTTAGGGTTAGGTTTAGGGTGAGGGTGAGGTTTATGGTTAGAGTTAGGGTTTGGGGGAGGGTTACGGTGAGGTTTAAGGTTAGGGTTAGTGTTAGGGTTAGGGTGAGGGTGAGGGTTAGGTTGAGGTTTAGGGATAGGGTTACCTTTAGGACTAGGGTTATGGTGAGGGTGAGTGTGAGGGTTAGGTTGAGGGTTAGGCTGAGGCTTAGGGTTAGGCTGAGGGTGAGGTTGGAGGTGAGTATTAGGGTTAGGGTGATGGTTAGGTTTAGGGTTAGGGTAATTGTTAGGGTTAGGGTTAGAGTTATTGTGAGGGTGAGGGTGCAGGTGAGGGTTAGGTTTAGGGTTAGGGTGGGGTTTAGTGTTAGGGTTAGGGGTAGGGTGAGGGTGAGGTTTAGGGTTAGATATAGGTTTAGGGGGAGGGTTAGGGTGAGGGTTAGGTTTAGGGTTATTGTTAGGTTTAGGGTGAGGGTGAGGTTTAGGGTTAGGCTTAGGGTTAGGGTTAGAGTGAAGTTTAGGGTTAGAGTTTGGGTTAGGGTTAGAGTTACTGTGAGGGTGAGTGTGCGGATGAGTGTTTGGATAAGGGTTAGGTTTAGGGTTAGGTTTAGGATTAGGCTTAGGAATAGGCGGAGGGTAAGGGTGGGGATGAGGGTTACAGATAGGGTGAGGGTTAGGGTTAGGGTTTTGTGGAGGGTTAGGATAATGGTTAGGGTTAGGATTAGAGTTAGGGTGAGTGCTAGGTTGAGGGTGAGTTTTAGGGGTAGGGTTGGGGTGATGTTTAGGGTTAGGGTTTGTTTTAGGGTTAGAGTAACTATGAGTGTTAGCATGCGGGTGAGTTTGAGGGTGAGGGTGAGGTTTAGGGTTAGGTATAGGGTTAGCGGGAGTGTTAGGGTGAGTGTTAGCGTTAGGGTTAGTGTTAGGGTTAGGTTTAGGGTGAGGGCTAGGTTGAGGTTTAGGGTTAAGTTTAGGGTTAGGGTTAGTGTGAGGGTTAGTGTTAGGGTTAGGGTTAGTGTTAGGTTGCGGGTAAGTGTTAGGGTGAGGGTATTTTTTAGGGTGAGGGTTATGGTTAGGGTGAGGGTTAAGATTAGGGGTAGGGTTATTGTTAGGGTTAGGTTTAGGGTTAAGGTTACGGTGAGAGTTAGGGTGAGGGTTAGGGTTAGGGTTAGGGTGAGGTTTTGGGTGTGGTTTTCGGTTAGAGTTAGGGTTAGGGTGAGGTTTAGGGTTTGGGTTACAGTTAGAGTTAAGGATAGGGTGAGGGTGAGGTTTAGGGTTAGAGTTAGGGTTAGGTTGAGGGTTAGGTTGAGGTTTAGGGTTAGGGTTAGTGTTAGGGTTAGGGTTAGGGTGAGAGTTAGGGTGTGGGTTAGGGTTAGGGTTAGGGATAGGATTAGGGTTAGGGTGAGGGTGAGTGTGTGTATTAGGGTTAGGTTTAGGGTTAGGCTTACGGTTAGGCTGAGGGTGAGGTTGAGGGTGAGGGTTAGGGTTAGGGGAAGTGTTAGGATGAGGGTTAGGGTTAGGATTAGGGTTAGCATAAGGGCTAGTGTGAGGGTGAGGTTTAGTGTTAGCGTTAGGGTTAAGTTTAGGGTCAGGTTTAGGGTTAGGGTTAGGGTGAGGGTGAGGTTTAGGGATAGAGTTAGGATAAGGGTGAGTCTGAGTGTGAGGGTTTGGGGTAGGTTTAGGGTTAGGTTTAGGGTTAGGGTTAGGTTTAGGATTAGGTTTAGGGTGAGAGTCAGGGTTAGGGTTAGGGTTGGGGTTATGCTTAGGGTTAGGCTGAGGTTAGGGTGAGGGTGAGGTTTAGGGTTATGATGAGGGTTAAGGTTAGGGTTATTGGGAGGGTTAGGATGAGTTTTAGTGTTAGGATTAGGGTTAACGTGAGGTCTAGGGTGAGGGTGAGTTTTAGGGTTAGGGTTAGGGTGAGGTTTAGGGTTAGGGTTAGGGTGAGAGTTAGGATTCGGGTTAAGTTTATTGTTAGGTTTAGGGTTAGAGTAAGGGTTATGTTGAGGGTGAGGGTTAGGGTTAGGTTGTGGGTTAGGTTTAGGATTAGGGTTAGGGTGATGGTGAGGGTGAGGGTTAGGGTTAGTGTTAGGGTGAGGATTAGGATGAGGGTTAGGGTTAGGATGAGGCCTAGGTTGAGGTTTAGGTTTAGGGTTAGGGTTAGGGTTAGGATTAGGGTTAGGGTGAGTGTGAGGGTTAGAGTTAGGGTTAGGATTAGTATTAGGTTTAGGGTTAGGGTGATGGATAGGGTTAGGGTTAGGGGTAGGGATAGTGTCTAGGTAAGGATGAGGGTTAAGTTTAGGATTAGGGTAAGGGAGAGGGCTAAGGTAAGGGTTAGGGCAAGGGTTAGGCTTAGGTTTAGGTTTAGGCTCAGGATGAGGTTGAGGGTGAAGGTTAGGGTTAGGGTGATGGTTAGGTTTATGGTTAGGGTGTGGGTTAGGATGAGGTTTAGGGTTAGGGTGAGTATGATGGTAAGGGTAAAGGTGAGATTTAGGCTGAGGGTGAGGGTTAAGATAAAGGTGAGGGTTAGGGTTAGGTTTAGGATAAGAGTTAGGGTTAGGGTGAGGGCTAGATTGAGGATTAGGGTTAGGGTTAGGGTTAGTGTGAGGTTTAGGGTGAGGATGAGGGTTAGGGTTAGGGTGAGTGTGAGGGTTAGACTTAGTGTTAGGTTTAGGGTGAGGTTTAGGATTAGGATGAGGGTTAGGGTTAGTGTGAGTGTAATTGTTAGGGTTAGGGTTAGTGGTAGGGTGAGGGTAAGTGTTAGGGTGAGGGTTTTGGTTAGGGTGAGGGTTTTGATTAGGGTGAGGGTTAGGATTCGCGTTATTGTTAGGATTAGGTTTAGGGTTACGGTTACGGTGAGGGTGATGGTGAGGGTTAGGTTTAGTGTTAGGGTGAGGTTTACTGTTAGGGTTAGTGTTAGAGTTAGGGTTAGGGTGAAGGTCAGGTTTAGGGGTAGAATTAGGGTTAGGGTGAGGGTTAGGGTGAGGGTTAGGGTTAGGGTGAGGGTAAGGGTGGGGGTGACGGTAAGGGTAAAGATGAGGGTTAGGCTGAGTGTGAGCGTTATGGTAAATATGAGGTTTAGGGTCAGGGTGAGGGTTAGGTTTAGGGTTAGGGTGAGGGTGAGGGTTAGATTGAGGATTAGTGTTAGGGTTAGTGTGAGGTGTAGTGTGAGGATGAGGGGTAGGCTTAAGGTGAGAGCTAGGGTGAGGGTGAGGTTTAGGGTTAGTGTTAGGGTGAGGTTTAGGGTTCGAGTGATGTTTATGTTTAGTGTGAGCGATAGTGTTAGCGTAAGGGTTAGTGTTCGGCTGAGGGTAAGTGTTAGGGTGAGTGTTAGGGTTAGGCTGAGGGTTTTGGTTAGGGTGAGGGTTAGGGTTATTTTTAGGATTAGGGTTAGGGTTAGAGTTAGGGTTAGGATGAGGGTGAGATTTAGGGTTAGATTTAGGGTTAGGGTTAGGGTTAGGGTTAGGGAGGGTTAGGGTTAGGCTTAGGCTTAAGCTTACGCTTAGTCTGAGCATGAGTGTGAGGATTAGGTTTCGGGTTAGGCTGAGGGTTAGGTTTAGGGTTATTGTCAGGGTTAGGATGAAGTTTAGGGTTAGGATTAGGGTTTGGGTGAAGGCTAGGGTGAGGGATAGGGTGAGGGTTAGGGTTAGGGATATGGTTAGGTTTAGGATTAGGGTTAAGGTTAGGGTGAGTGTGATGGTTATGGTTAGACTTAGAGTTAAGGTGACGGTTATGGTTAGGGTTTGGGGTAGGTTGAGGGTGAGGCTGAGTATTAGGTTTAGGTTTAGGGTAAGATTTCGGGCTAGGTTTAGGGTTAGTGTTTGTTTTAGGGTTAGGGTTAGGGTTACGGTAAGGGTTAGGGTTAGGGTTAGGTTTAGAGTTAGGCTTAGGGTTAGGCTGAGGGTGAGGCTGGGCGTTAGGATTAGGGTTAAGTTTAGGGTTAGGCTTAGGGTTAGGGTTATTCTTAGTGTTATGTTTAGGGTAAAGTTTGCGGTGAGGGTGAGTCTGAGGGTGAGGTTTGGGGTTATGGTTAGTGTTATTGTTAGGGTTAGGGTTAGAGTTACTGTGAGGTTGAGGGTGAGGGTGAAGTTTAGGGTTAGGGTGAGGTTTAGGGTGAGGTTTAGGGTTAGGCTTAGGGTTAGGTTGAGGGTAATACTGTGGCTTCTGGTTAGGGTTAGGGTGATGGTTCGGGTTAAGGTTAGTGCAATTGTTAGTGTTAGGGTTAGAGTTACAGTGAGGGTGAGGGTGCGGGTGAGGGTTAGGTTTAGGGTTAGGGTGGGGTTTAGGGTTAAGTTTAGGGTTAGGATGAGGGTGAGCTTTAGAATTAGGGTTAAGGTGAGGGCTAGGGTGAGGGTGAGGTTTGGGATTAGGGTTAGGGTGAGATTTAGGTTTAAGGTGAGGGTTAGGGATAGTGTTAGGTTTAGGGTTAGGGTTAGGGTGAGTGTTTAGTGTTAGGATTAGGATTAGTGTTAGGGTGAGGGAAAAAATTAGGGTGAGGGTATGGGTTAGGGTGAGGGTTATGGTTAGGGTGATGTTTAGGATTAGGGTTAGCGTTATTGTTAGGATTAGGTTTAGGTTTAAGGTTAGGTTGAGAATGAGGGTGAGGGTTAGGGTTAGGGTTAGGGTGAGGTTTAGGGTTTGGGTTAGTGTTAGAGGTAGGGTTAGGGTGAGGGTGAGGTTTAGGGTTAGAGTAAGTGTTAGGGTGAGGGTTGGGTTGAGGGTTAGGGTTAGGGTTATTGTTAGGTTTAAGGTTAGGGTGAGAGTTAGGGGTGGGTTAGGGTTAGGGATAGGATTAGGTTTAGTGTGAGGGTAAGTGTGTGTGTTAGGGTTAGGTTTAGGTTTAGGCTTAGGGTTAGGCTGAGGGTGAGGTTGAGGGTGAGGGTTAGGTTTAGGGGAAGGGTTAAGATGAGGGTTAGGGTTAGGATTAGGGTTAGGGTAAGGGCTAGCATGAGATTTAGGGTTAGCGTTAGGGTGAAGCTTAGGGTTAGGTTAGGGTTAAGGGTAGGGTGAGGGTGAGGTTTAGGGTTAGAGTTAGGGTTAGGGTGAGGCTGAGGGTGAGGGTTAGGGTTAGGGTTAGTGTTAGGTTTAGGGTTAGGGTTAGGGTGAGTGTTAAGCAGTGGGTGAGGGTAGTGTTAGGGTTAGGATTAGGATTAGGGTTAGGGTTAGGGTGAGTGTGAAGGTTAGGGTTAGAGTTAGGGTTAGGCTTAGGGTTAGGCTTAGGGTTAGGGTGAGGGTGAGGTTTAGGGTTAGGGTCAGGGTTAGTTTTAGGGTAATGGGGAGTGTTAGCATGAGGATTAGGGTTAGGATTAGAGTTAGGGTGAGAGCTAGGGGAGGGTGAGGTTGAGGTTTAGGGTTAGGGTAAGGTTTAGGTTTAGGGTTAGATTTAGGGGTAGGGTGAGGGTGAGGTTTAGGGTTAGAGTTAGGGTTAAGGTGAGGCTGAGGGTGAGGGTTATGGTTAGGGTTAGGATTAATATTAGGGTCAGGTTTAAGCGGAGTCTTAGGATGAGGGTTAGGTTTAGGATTAGGGTTAGGGTGAGCATGAGAGTGAGGGAGAGGGTTAGATTGAGGATTAGTGTTAGGGTTAGTGTGAGGTTTAAGGGAGGATGAGTGTTAGGGTTAGGGTTAGGGCTAGGGTTAGGTTGAGGTTTAGGGTTAGTGTTAGAGTGAGGTTTAGGGTGAGGGTGATGGATAGGGTTAGTTTGAGTCTTAGTGTTCGTGTTACGGTTATTGTTAATGTGAGGGTAAGTGTTAGGGTGAGGGTTAGGTTTAGGGTTAGGGTAATGGTTAGGGTGAGCGTTAGGGTTAGGTTTAGTGGTTTTGTTAGGTTTAGGGTTAGGGTTACGGTTACTGTGAGGGTGAGGGTTAGGTTTAGGGTTAGGATTAGGATTAGGGTTAGTGTTAGGTTGAGGGTGTTACGGTGAGGGTTAGGGTTACGGTGAAGGTTATGGTTAGGTTGAAGGTCAGGGTTAGGGTTAGGGTTACGTTGAGCATGAGGGTTAGGCGTAGGTTGAGGGTTAGGGTTGGGGTTCGTGTTAAGTTGAGGTTAGGGTTAGGGTTAGTGTGAGGGTAGTGTTAGGGTTAGGTTAGTGTTAGGGCGAGGGTAGTGTTAGGTTGAGGTTTAGAGTTAGGGTGAGGATTATGATTAGGGTGAGGGTTAGGGTTATTTTTAGGGTTAGGTTTAGGTTTAGAGTTAGGGTTAGGGTTATTGTGAGATTTAGCGTTAGAGTTAGGTTTAGTGTTAGGATTAGTGTTAGGGTGAGGGTTAGCCTTAGGCTTAGGCTTAGGCTTAGGCTTAGGCAGAACATGAGGGTGAGGGTTAGGGTTCTGGTTAGGGTGAGGGTTAGGGTTATGATTAGTGTCAGGTTTAGGATGGGCTTTAGGGTTAGGTTTAGGGTTAGGGTGAGGGCTAAGGTGAGGGTTAGGGTTAGTGTTAGGGTTAGGGATAGGGTTAGGTTTACGAATAGGGTTAGGGTGAGGGTGAGTGTGAGGCTTAGTGTTAGGGTTAGGGTTAGGCTTAGAGTTAGGTTGTGGGTTAGGGTTAGGGTTTGGGTTAGGGTGCAGGTGAGGCTGAGGTTTAGGGTTAGGTTTAGGTTTAGATTTAGTGTTAGGTTTAGTGTTAGGGTTAGTGTTAGTGTTAGGGTTAGGGTTAGAATAAGGGTGACTCTGGGGGTGAGGAATAGTTAGGGTTAGGGTTAGGCTTAGGGTTAGGGTTAATGTTAGTGTTATGGTTAGGGCTAAGTTTGCAGTGAGGGTGAGGCCGAGGGTGAGGTTTAGGGTTAGGGTTAGGGTTAGGGTTAGTATTATTGTTAGGGTTAGGGCTAGAGTTATGGTGAGGTTGAGGGTGAGGGTGAAGGTTAGGGTTAGGTTGAGTTTTAGGGTTAGGATTAGGGTTAGGGTGAGGTTGAGATTTAGGGTTAGATTTAGGGTTAGGTTAGGGTTAAGGTGAGGTTTCCGGATATGGTTAGGGTTGGGGTTATGGTGAGGGTTAGGTTTAGGTTTAGAGTTAGGGTTAGGGTGAGGCTGAGTGTGAGGGTTAGGGTTAGTGTTAGGTTTAGGTTTAGGGTTAGGGTGAGGGTTAGTGTGAGGGTGAGGTGAGGGTTAAGGTTAGGATTAGGATTAGGGTTAGAGTTAGGGTGAGTGTGAGGGTTAGGGTTAGGGTTAGTATTAGGGTTAGGCTTAGGGTTAGGCTGAGGGTGAGTGTGAGTGTGAGGATTAGGGTTAGGGTGAGGGTTAGGTTTAGGGTTATGGGGAGGGTTAGGATGATTGTTAGGGTTAGGATTAGGGTTAGGTTGAGGGCTAGGGAGAGGGTGAGGTTTAGCGTTAGGGTTAGGGTTAGGGTGAGGGTGAGTTTTAGGGTTAGAGTTAGGCTTAAGTTGAGGCTGAATGTGAGTGTGAGGGTTAGGGTTAGGATTAGGATTAGGGTAAAGGTTAGGGTTAGGGTTAGGATTAGGCTTAGGGTTACACTGAGAGTGAGGGTGAACGTGAGAGTAAGGGTTAGGCTTTGGGTTAGGATGAGTGTGAGGTTGAGGGTGATGGTTAGTGTTAGAGTCAGGATTAAGGTAAGGGTTACAGGGAGGGTTAGGATGAGGGTTAGGGTTAGGATTAGTGATAGGGTGAGGACTAGGTTGAGGGTTACCTTTAGGTTTAGGGTTAGGTTGAGGGTTAGGGTGAGAGTTAGGATTCGTTTTAAGTTTATGTTTAGGGTGAGGGTTAGGGTAAGTGTTAAGGTGAGGGTGAGGGTGAGAGTTAGGGTTAGGTTGAAGTTTAGGGTTAGGATTAGGGTTAGGGTGAAGGTGAGGTTGAGTGTTAGGGTTAGTGTTAGGGTGAGGTTTAGGATGATGGTTAGGATTAGCGTTAGGGTGAGGGCTAGGCTGAGTGTGAGGTTTACGGTTAGGTTTAGGGTGAGGTTTAGGTTTAGGGTTAGGGTTAGGTTTAGGGTTAGAGTGAGGTTTAGGTTTAGAGTTAGGGTAAGGGTGAGGCTGAGGTTGAGGGTTAAGTTTAGGGTTAGTGTTAGAGTTAGGGTTAGGGTGAGGGTTAATGTGAGGGTGAGGGTTAGGCTTACGGTTAGGATTAGGATTAGGGTAATGTTTAGGGTGAGTGTGAGGTATAGTGTTAGGGTTGGGCTTAGGCTTAGAATTAGGTTGAAGGAGAGGATGAGGGTGAGGGTTAGCTTTAGGTTGAGGGGTAGGTTTAGGGTTAGCTTGAGAGTTAGGTTTCAGTTTAAGTTTATAGTTAGGGTGAGGGTTAGGTTTAGGGAACTGTGAGGGTGATGATTAGGGTTAAGTTGAGAGTTAGGGTTAGGGTTAGGGTGAGGATGAGGGTTAGGATTAGGATTAGGGTGAATGTTAGGATGAGGATTAGGCTTACGATTAGGGTTAGGTTGAGGGCTAGGTTGAGGGTGAGGATTAGGGGTAGTGTTAGGGTAAGGTTTAAGGTTAGGGTCAGGGTGAGTGTGTGGTTTAGGGTTAGCATTAGTGTTAGGCTTAGGGTTAGGCTGAGGGTGAGGGTGAGGGTTATTGTTAGAGTGAGGGTTAGGGTTAGGGTTAGGGTGAGAGTTAGGTTTTGGTTTAAATTTAGGGTTAGAGTGAGGATTAGGGTAAGGGTTACAGTAAGGGTGAGGGTTAGTTTTAGGTTGAGGGTTAGGGTTAGGGTTAGGGTGAGGGTTAGGATGAGGATTAGGGTTTGGATTAGGTTTAGGGTGAGGGCTAGGGTGAGGGTGAGGTTTAGGGTTAGGGTTAGGGTGAGGTTTAGGTTTAGGTTTAGGGTTACGGATAGGGTGAGGGTGAGGTTTAGGGTTAGAGTTAAGGTTAGATTGAGGCTCAGGGTGAGGGTTAGGGTTAGGGTTAGTGTTAGAGTTAGGTTTAAGGTGAGGGTTAGGGTGAGAGTCAGGGTTAGGCTTAGTGTTAATATTAGGATTAGGGTAAGGGTTAGCATGAGGGTGAGGGTGAGGGTGAGGATGAGTGTTAGGGATAGGGTAAGGTTTAGGGATAGGGTTAGTTTGAGATTTAGGGTTCGGGTTAAACTTAGGGTTAGGGTGATGTTTAGGGCTAGGGTTATGGTGAGCGTGAGGATTAGGGTTAGGTTGAGGGTTAGGGTTTGGTTTAGGATTAGTTTGAGGGTTAGGTTTAGGGTTAGGGTGAGGTTTAGGGTGAGGTTTTGGGTTAGAGTTAGGTTTAGGGGCAGGGTTAGGGTGAGGGTTAGGGTTAGGGTTAGTGTTAAGGTTAGGGTGAGTGTTAGGGTTAGGGTTAGGGTTAGGGTTATTGTTAGTGTTATGGTTAGGGTGAAGTTTGCGGTTAGGGTGAGGCTGAGGGTGAGGGTTATGGTCATGGTTATGGTTATGGTTAGGGTTAGGGTTAATGTTATTGTTAGGGTTAGGTTTAGAGTTAAAGTTAGATTGAGGGTGAGGGTGAGGGTGAGTGTTAGGGTTAGAGTGAGTTGTAGGGTGAGGTTTAGGGTTAGGGTTAGGTTTAGGGTTAGGGTGAGGGTGAGGTTTAGGGTTAGAGTTAAGGTTGAGGGGAAGGTTAGTGTTAGGTTTAGGGTTTGGGTTAGGATGAGGGTAAGGGTTAGGTTGAGGTTTAGGCATAGTGTTAGGTTTAGGATTAGGGTTAGAGTGAGGGTGAGTATGAGGGTTAGGATGAGGCTTAGGGTTAGGCTGAGGGTGATGTTGGGTGTGAGGATTAAGGTTAGGTTGATGGTAAGGGTCAGGGTTAATGTTAATTTTAGGGTTAGGGTTAGAGTTAGGAATAGGGTGAGTGTGAGGTTTAGGGGTAGATATAGGGTTAGGGTGAGTGATAGGCTTAGGGTGAGGGTTAGGGTGGTTGTGAGGATAAGGGTAAAGGTGAGGGTTAGACTGAGGGTGATGGTTATGGTAAGGGTTAGTGTTAGCGTTAGAGTGAGGGATAGGGTTAGGTTTAGGGTGAGGGTGAGGGTTAGATTGAGGATTAGTGTCAGGGTAATCGTGAGGTTTAGGGTGAGGATGAGGGTTAGGATTATGGTGAGGTCTAGGGTGAGGATGAGGTTTAGGGTTAGTGTTAGGGTGAGGTTTAGGGTTAGGGTGATGGTTAGAGTTAGTGTTATGGTGAGGTTTAGTGTTAGGGTTAGGGTTAGGATTAATGTTAGGCTTAGGCTTAAGGTGAGGGTTAGGGTGAGGGTGAGGTTTAGGGTGAGGGTTAGGATGAGGGTTAAGGTTAGAATTAGGGTTAGGGTGAGGGCTAGGGTGAGGTTGAGGTTTAGGTTTAGGGTTAGGGTGACGTTTAGGGTTAGGGTTAGGGTTACTGATAGGGTGACGGTGAGGTTAAGGGTTATTGTTAGGGTTAGGGAGAGGCTGAGAGTAAGTGTTAGGTTTAGTGTTAGTGTTAGAAATAGGGTCACAGTGAGGATTACGGTGAGGGTGAGGGTTAGGCTTAGTGTTAGGATTAGGTTTAGGGTAAGGTTTAGGATGAGTGTGAGGGTTAGGGTTACAGTGAGCGTGATTGTTAGGTTTAGGTTGAGGGTTAGGGTAAGGCTTAGGATTAGGGTGACGGTGAGGGTGAGGGTTAGGGTTATGGTGAGGGATGGGGTAGGGTTAGGGTGAGAGTTAGCTTTCGGGTTAAGTTTAGGGTTAGGGTAAGGATTAGGTTTAGGATTAGGGTGAGCATGAGGGTTAGGGTCAGATTGAGGTTAGGGTTAGGCTTAGGATTATTGTGAGGGTTAGGGTCAGGGTTAGGGTGAGGTTTAAGGTGAGTTTTTGGATTAGGGTTAGGATTAGGGTTAGGGTGAGGGTGAGGTTTAGGGATAGAGTTAGGTTTAGGGGCAGGGTTAGGGTGAGGTTTAGGATTAGGGTTAGTGTTAGGGTTAGGGTGAGGGTTAGGGTAAGGGTTATTTTTTGGGTTATTGTTATTGTTAGTGGTATGGTTAGGGTTAACTTTGCAGTGAGGGTGAGGCTGAGGGTGAGGTTTAGGGTTAGGGTTAGGGTTAGGGTTAGTTTTATTGTTAGGGTTAGGGTTAGATTTAAGGGTAGGTTGAGGGTTAAGGTGAGGGTTAGGTTTAGGGTGAGGTTTAGATCGAGGTTTAGGGTTAGGGTTAGGGTTAGGGTGAGGGTGAGGTTTAGGGGTAGAGTTAGGGTTAGGGGGATGGTTAGGGTGAGGTTCACGTTTAGGGTTAGGTTGAGGATGAGTTTTCGCTTGAGGTTTAGGGATAGGGTTAGGTTTAGGATTAGGGTTCAGGTGAGGGTGAGTGTGAGGGTTAGGGTGAGGGTTAGGCTTAGGCTGAGGGTTAGGCTGAGGGTGAGGGTGGGGGTGAGGATTAAGGTTAGCGGGATGGTAAGGGTTAGTGTTAGTGTTATTGTTAGGGTTAGGGTTAGAGTTACTCTTAGTGTGAGCGTGGGGTTCAGGGTTAGTGTTAGGGTTAGTGTGAGGTTTAGGTTTAAGGTTATTGTTAGGGTTATTGTGAGGGTGAGGTTTAGGGTTAGTTATAGGGTTAGGGGGAGGGTTAGGGTGAGGGGGAGGGTTAGGGTTAGTGTTAGGTTTATGGTGAGGTTGAGGGTTAGGTTGAGGTTTAGGGTTAGGCTTAGGGTTAGGGTTAGTGTGAGGGTTAGTGTTAGGATTAGGGTTAGTGTTAGGGTGAGGGTTTGGGTTAGGGTGAGGGTTATGGTTAGGTTGAGGGTTATGGTTAGGGTGAGGGTTAGGGTTAGGATTATTGTTAGGGTTAGGTTTAGGGTTATTCTGAGGGTGAGGGTGAGGGTGAGGGTTAGGGTTAGGTTGAGGGTTTTGGTTATGGTTAGGGTTAGTGTTAGTGTTATTTTTAGGGTTAGGGTTAGAATTAAGGTTAGTTTGAGGGTGAGTATGAGTGTTAGGGTTAGGGTGATTTTTAGGGTGAGGTTTAGGGTTAGGGTTAGGGTTAGGGCTAGGGTGAGTGTGAGGTTTACGGTTAGAGTTAGTGTTGAAGAGAGGGTTAGGGTGAGATTTAGGGTTAGGTTTAGGATGAGGGTGAGGGTTAGGTTGAGATTTAGGGATAGGGTTAGTTTTAGGATTAGGGTTAGGGTGAGGGGGAGTGTGAGGGTTAGGGTGAGGTTTAGGCTTAGGCTTAGGTTTAGGCTGAGGGTGATGGTGGGTGTACGGATTAAGGTTATGGTGATGGTAAGGGTTAGGGTATGTGTGACGGTAAGGGTTAAGGTGAGGTTTAGGCTGAGGGTGAGGGTTACGCTAAGGGTTAGTGTTAGGGTTAGGGAGAGGGATAGGGTTTGGGTTAGGGTGAGGGTGAGGGTTAGATTGAGGATTAGTGTTAGGGCTAGTGTGAGGTTTAGGGTGAGGATGAGGGTTAGGATTATGGTGAGGTCTAGGGTGAGGATGAGGGTTATGGTTAGTGTTAGGGTGAGGCTTAGCTTTAGGGTGATGGTTAGGTTAGTGTTAGGGTGAGGTTTAGTGTTAGGTTTAGGGTTAGGATTAATGTTAGGGTTAGGCTTAAGGTGAGGGTTAGGGTGAGGGTGAGGTTTAGGGTTTGGTTTAAGATTAGGATTAGGGTTAGGGTTAGGGTGAGTGTGAGGTTTAGGGTTAGCGTTATGGTTAGGCTTAGGGTTAGGCTGAGGGTGAGTGTGAGGGTGAGGGTTATTGTTAGGGTTAGGGTTAGGTTTAGGGTTAGGGTGAGAGTTAGGGTTCGGGTTAAGTTTAGTGTTAGAGTGAGGATTAGGGTAAGGCTTACAGTGAAGATGAGGGTTAGGGTTAGGTTGAGGTTTAGGGTTAGGCTTAGGGTTCGGATTAGGTTTAGGGTGAAGGCTAGGGTGACGGTGAGATTTAGGTTTAGGGTTAGGGTGAGGTTTAGGTTTAGGTTTAGTGTTAGGGATAGGGTGAGGGTGAGGTTTAGGGTTAGAGTTAGGGTTAGGTTGAGGCTGAGGGTGAGGGTTAAGGTTAGGGTTAGTGTTAGAGTTAGGGATACGGTGAGGTTTAGGGTAAGCGTGAGGTTTAGGCTTAATGTTAGGATTACAATTAGGGTAAGGGTTTGGGTGAGGGTGAGGTTTAGGGTTAGGGTAAAGTTTCGTGGTAGGGTTAGGGTGAGATTTAGGGTTCTGGTTAAGTTTAGGGTGAGGGTGAAGGTTACAGTTAGGGTTACGGTGAGCGTGAGGGTTAAGGTTAGGTTGAGGGTTAGGCTTAGGATTAGGATTAGGGTTACGGTTAGGGTTAGGGTTAGGGTGAGGTTTAGGGTGAGGTTTTGGGTTAAAGTTAGATTTAGGGGCAGGGTTAGTGTGAGGTTTACGGTTAGGGTTAGTGTTAAGGTTAGGGTGAGGGTTACGGTTCGGGTTAGGGTTTGAGTTATTGTTAGTGTTATGGTTAGGGTGAAGTTTGCGGTGAGGGTGAGGCTGCGGGTGAGGGTTATGGTTATGGTTATGGTTATAGTTAGTGTTAGTGTTATTGTTTATGTTAGGGTTAGATTTAAGTTTAGGTTGAGGATGAGGATGAGTGTTAAGGTTCTGGTGAGTTTTAGGGTGAGGTTTAGGGTTAGGGTTAGGGTTAGGGTTAGGGTGAGAGTGAGGTTTAGGGTTAGAGTTAAGGTTAAGGGGAGGTTTAGTGTTAGGTTTAGGCTTAGGGTTAAGATGAGGGTGAGGGTTAGGTTGAGGTTTAGGGATAGGGTTAGGTTAAGGATTAGGGTTAGGGTGAGGGTGAGTATGAGGGTTAGGGTGAGGCTTAGGGTTAGACTGAGGCTGATGTTGGGGGTGAGGATTAAGGTTAGTGTGATGGTAAGGGTTAGGGTTAGTGTTATTGTTAGTGTTAAGTTTAGAGTTAGGATTAGGTTAAGGGTGAGGTTTAGGGGTAGAGATAGGGTTAGGGTGAGGGTTAGGCTTAGGGTGAGGGTTAGGTTGGTTGTGAGGGTAAGGGTAAAGGTGAGGGTTAGGCTGAGGGTGAGGTTTACCGTAAGAGTTAGGGTTAGGGTTAGGGGGAGGGATAGGGTTAGGGTTAGGGTGAGGGTGAGGGTTAGGGTTAGATTTAGGATTAGTGTTAGGGTTAGTGTGAGGTTTAGGGTGAGGATGCGGGTTAGGATTAGGGTGAGGTCTAGGGTGAGGATGAGGTATAGGGTTAGTGTTAGTGTGAGGTTTAGGGTTAGGGTGATGTTTAGGGTTAGTGTTAGGGTGAGGTTTAGTGTTAGGGTTTAGGTTAGGATTAATGTTAGGGTTAGGCTTAAGGTGATGGTTAGGTTGAGGGTGAGGATTATGGTGAGGGTTAGGGATAGGGTGATGGTGAGGTTTAGGTTTAGAGTTAGCGTTTGGGTGAGGCTTCAGGGTGAGTTTTAGGTTCAGTGTTAGTGTTAGATATAGGGTTTCAGTGAGGGTTAGGGTGAGGGTGAGGGTTAGGCTTAGTGTTAGGATTAGGATTAGGGTAAGGCTTAGGGTGCGTGTGAGGAATAGGGTTACTGTGAGAGTGATTGTTAGGTTTAGGTTGAGGGTTAGGGTTAGGCTTTGGATTAGGGTGAGGGTGAAGGTGAGGGTTAGTGTTAGGGTAAGGTTTAGGGGTAGGGTTAGGGTGAGAGTTAGGTTTCAGGTTAAGTTTAGGGTTAGGGTGAGGGTTAGGGTTAGGGTTACCGTGAGCATGAGGGTTAGGGTTAGGTTGAGGGTTAGGGTTAGGCTTAGGATTAGGGTGAGAATTAGGGTTAGGGTTAGGGTGAGGTTTAGGGTGAGGTTTTGGATTAGAGTTAGGGTGAGGGTGAGGTTTAGTGTTAGCGTTAGGTTTAGGGAAAGGGTTAGGGTGAGGTTTAGGGTTACGATTACGGTGAGCTTGGGGGTTAGGGTTAGGTTGAGTTTTAGGGTTAGGCGTAGGATTAGGGTGAGGTTGAGGTTTAGGGTTAGAGTTAGGTTTAGGGGCCGGGTTAGGGTGAGGTTTAGGGTTAGGGTTAGTGTTAGGGTTAGGGTTAGAGTTAGGGTTAGGGTTGTTGTTTGGTTTAGGGTTATTGTTAGTTTTATTGTTAGGGTTAAGTTTGCAGTGAGGGTTAGGCTGAGGGTGAGGGTTATGGTTAGGGTTAGGTTTAGGGTTAGTGTTATATTTAGGGTTAGAATTAGAGTTAAGGGTAGGTTGAGGGTGAGGGTGAGGGTTAGGGTTAGGGTGAGGTTTAGAGTGAGGTTTAGGTTTAGGGTTAGGGTTAGGGTTAGGTTGTGGATGAGGTTTTGGTGTAGAATTAGGGTTAGGGGGAGGGTTAGGGGGAGGTTTAAGTTTAGGATTAGGGTGAGGATGAGGGTTTGCTTGAGGTTCAGGGTTAGGTTTAGGTTTAGGATTAGGGTTCAGGTGAGGGTGAGTGTGAGCGTTAGGGTGAGGGTTATGCTTAGGCTGAGGGTTAGGCTGAGGGTGAGAGTGGGGGTGAGGATTAGGGTTAGGCGGATGGTAAGGGTTAGGGTTAGTGTTATTGTTAGGGTTAGGGTTAGAGTTACTCTGAGGGTGAGGGTGGGGGTGAGGGTTAGTTTTAGGGTTAGTGTGAGTTTTAGGTTTAGGGTTATTGTTAGGGTTATTGTGAATGTGAGGTTTAGGGTTAGGTATAGGGTTAGGGGGAGGTTTAGGGTGAGGGTGAGGGTTAGGGTTAGTGTTAGTGTTATGGTGAGTTTGAGGGTTAGGTTGAGGTTTAGGGTTAGGGTTAGGGTTAGGGTTAGTGTGAGGGTTAGTGTTAGGGTTAGGGATAGTGTTATGGTGAGGGTAAGTTTTAGGGTATGGGTTTGGGTTAGGGTGAGGGTTATGGTTAGGGTGAGGGTGAAGGTTAGGGTGAGGGTGAGGGTTAGCGTGAGGGTTAGGGTTAGAGTTAGTTTTAGGGTAAGGGTTAGGGATAGGGTCAGGGTTTGGGTTAGGGTGTGGGTGATGGTGAAGTTTAGGGTGAGGGTGAGGTTTAGGGTTAGGGTTAGGGTGAAGGTTAGGGTTAGTGTTAGTGTAAGGGTTAGGCTGAGGTTGAGGCTGAGGATTAGGATTAAGATTAGGGTGAGGGTTAGGGTTAGGGTGAGGGTTAGGTTTAGAGTTAGGGTTAGGGTGTGGGTTAAGGTTAGGGTTAGGATTAGGTTGAGGGCTAGGGTGAGGATTAGGGTTAGGGTTAGGGTTAGGGATTGTGTGAGCATTAGGATTAGAGTTAGGGTGAGGGCTAGGGTGATGGTGACGTTTAGGTTTACTGTTGGGGTGAGTTTTAGGTTTAGGGTGAGGGTTAGGATAAGAGTTAGGGTTACCGTGACATGAGGGTTAGTGATAGGGTGAGGGTGAGGGTTAGAATTAGGGTTAGGGTTAGGGTGAGTTTTAAGATTAGGGTTAGTGTTAAGTTTAGTGTTAGGATTAGTGTTATTATTAATGTTAGGGTTAGACTTACAGTGAGGTTGAGGGTGAAAGTGAGGTTGAAGGTGAGGTTTAAGGTGAGGGTTTGGGTGAGGTTTATGGTTAGGGTTATTATTAGGGTTAGGGTGAGGGTTAGGGTTATGTTTAGTGTTAGGTTTAGTGTTATTGTTAGGGTTAGGGTTACAGTTACGAATAGGTTGAGGGTCAGGGTGAGGGTTAAGTTTAGGCTGAGGTTTAGGGTGAGCTTTAGCTTTAGGTTTAGGGTTAGGGTTAGGTTGAGGATGAGGTTTAGTGTTAGAGTTAGGTTTAGGGGGAGGGTTAATGTGTGGATTAGGGTTAGGGTTAGTGTTCGGGTTAAGATGAGGGTGAGGGTTAGGTTGAGGTTTAGGGATAGGGTTAGGTTTACGATTAGGGTTAGGGTGATTGTGAGTGTGAGGTTTAGGGTGAGGGTTAGCCTTAGGCTTAGGTTTAGGCTGAGGCTGAGGTTGAGGGTGAGGTTGAGGGTAAGGGTGAGGGTGAGGTTGATGTTGAGGGTTAGGGTGTTGTTTAGGGTTCAGTTTAGGGTGAGTGTTAGGGTGACGGTGAGCGTTATGTTGAGGGTGAGGGTTAGGATAAGGGTTAGGGTGAGGGTTTGAGTGCGGGGTAGGGTTAAGTTTATGGAGAGAGTTACGGTTTGTGTGAGGGTTAGGGTTAGGGTTAGAGTTAGGGTGACTATGAGGATTAAGTTTAGGATGAGGGTTAGGGTGAGGGTTAGGGTTTGGACTAACGTTTGGGTTAGGGTTAGGGTTACGTTTAGGGTAAGTGTTAGGGTTACGGTGAGGGTTAGTTTTAGGGTTAGCATTAGGGTTAGGGTTAGGTTTAGCGTGAGGGTCAGGGTTAGGTTTTGGGTCAGGGTGATGTTTAGGTTGAGGGGTAGGGTTAGGGTTAGGGTAAGGATTAGGGTTAGGGTGAGGGTTATATTTAGGCTTAGGTTTATGGTGAGGGTGAGGGTGATGGTTGGTGTTAGGGTTACGGTTAGGGTGAGTGTTAGGGTTAGGTTTGGGTTAGGGTAAGGGTTAGGGTTAGAGTGAGGTTTAGGTTTAGGGTTAGGGTTAGGGTGGGGGTGAGGCTGAGGGTTAGGTTTAGGGTTAGTGTGAGGATAAGGTTTACCGTGATGTTTAGGTTGAGGTGGAGGGTTAGAGTTAGCATTAGGGTTAGAGTGAGAGTTAGGGTTAGGGTTATGGTAAGGGTTAGGGTTATGGTTAGGGTAAGGGTTAGGGTTAGGGTGAGGGTTAGGGGTAGGGTGATTTTTAGGGTGACAGTGAGGTTTAGGGTGAGGGTGAGTTTGAGCGTGAGTGTTAGGGTGAGGGTGAGGTTGAGTGTGAGTTTGACGGTTAGCGTTAGGTTTAGGGTGAGTATAAGAATTAGGGTTAGGTTTAGGGTTAGTGTTAGGGTTAGGGTTAGGGTTAGGGTGAGGGTGATGGTTAGGGTTAGGCTTAGTTTTATTGTTAATGTTAGGTTTAGGGTGAGAGTGAGGTTGAGGGTTAACATGTGGGTTAGGGTTAGGGTTATGGTTAGAGTGAGGGTGAGGGTGAAGGTTAGGTTTAGGATTAGTGTTAGGGTTAGGTTTAGGATGAGGGTTAGGCTGAGGGTTAGAGTTAGGGTTAGTGTGAGGCTTAGGGTTAGGTTTACATTTAGGTTGAGGACAAGGATTAGGGTAAGAGTTAGGGTCGGTTTGAGGTTTAGGGTTAGGGTGAGGTTTATGGTGAGGGTTTGGGTGAGGGTTAGAGTTAGGGTGGGGGTTAGGGTTAGCGTTAGTGTTAAGATGACAGTTAGGTTGAGAGTTAGGGTTAGGGTGAGGGTGAGGGTTAGGGTTAGGGTTAGGGTTAGGGTGATGTTTAGGTTTAGGGTGTAAGTTAGGGATAGGTTTATGGTTAGGGTGATGGTTAGGTTTATGGTTAGGTTCGAATTAGGGTGAGTGTGAGGGTGAGTGTTAGGTTTAGGATTAGGGTTAGGGTTAGTGTTAGGCTGAGGTTGAGAGTGAGGTTGAGGGTGGGGGTTAGGGTTAGGGTAATGTTTAGGTTTAGATTTAAGTTGAGGGTTATGATTAGGGTTAGGATGAGGGATACAGTGAGGATTATGGTTATGGTTCTGGTGAGGGTTAGATTTAGTGTGAGGGTTAGGGTTAGGGTGAGGGTAAGCGTTAGGGTGAGGGTTAGGGTGAGGGTGAGCGATAGGGTGATTGTTAAGGTTAGGTTGAGCGTATGGATGAGGGCTAGAGTCAGGGTGAGGATTAGGGTTTGGGTTAGGGTTATGGTAAGTGTTATTGTGAGGGGTAGAGTTAGGGTAATGTTTAGGGTGAAGTTTAGGATGAGAGTGAGGGTTAGGGTTAGTGTGAGTGTGTGGTGAGGGTTACGATGAGGGTTCGTGTTTGAGTTAGGATTAGGTTTGGCGTGAGTGTGAGGGTTATGTTTAGGGTTAGGGTGCAGGTTAGGGTTAGGGTGATTTTCAGAGAGAGGTGAGTGTTAGGGTGACTGTGAGGGTTCGGGTTTGGTTTCAGATTAGGGTGTGGATGAGGGTTAGGGTGAGGGTGAGGGTTAGGGTTAGGTTTAGGGTGTGAGTTAGGGTTAGGGTTAGGATTAGGGTGAGGTTTAGGGTGAGGGGTAGGGTCAGGGTTAGGGTGAGGTTTAGGGTTAGTGTGAGGTTTAGGGTTAGGTTTAGGGTAAGTGTGAGGATAATGGTTAGGGTGAGGGATAGGGTTATTGTTAGGGTTAGGGTGAGAATGAAGGTGAGGGTTATGGTTAGGGTAAGGGTTCGGGTGAGGGTTAGGGTTAGGGTAAGGCTTAGGGTTAGGGTTAGGGTAAGGGTGCATGTGAGGGTGATGGTTACTGTTAGGTTATGGTGAAGGTGAAGCTTCGGTATAGGATTAGGGTTAGGGTTAGTTTTATGGTGAGGGTGAGGGTTGGATTAGGATTAGGTTTAGGGTTAGGCTTTAGGTGAGGTGAGGGTGAGGGTGAGGGTTAGGGAGAGGATTAGGGTTAGGTTTATGGTTAGGGTGAGTGTGAAGATTAGGTTGAGGTGAGGGTTCAGGTTTGAGTGAGGGTTAGTGTGACGGTGACGGTTAGGGTGAGGGTGAGGTTTAGGTTTAGTGTTAGCTTTAGGGTGATGGTTAGGATCAGGTTTAGGATTAGGGGGAGTGTTAAGGTGAGGGTTAGGGTTAGGGTTAGGGTTAGGGTGAGGGTGAGGGTTAGGGTTAGGGTTAGATTTAGGGTGAGGGTGAGGGTGAGGGTTAGGTTTATGGTTAGGGTTAGGGTAAGTGTTAGGATTAGGGTAAGGGTGAGGGCTAGGTTTAGGTTGAGGTTTAGGGTTAGGCTGAGGTTTAGGGTGAGGGGTAGGGTTAGGGTTTGTGTGAGGGTGAGGGTTAGGTTTAGTGTGAGGCTCATGTTTAGTTTTAGGGTTATGGTAAGTTTAAAGGTTAGGGTGAGGTTTAAGTTAAGATTGAGGTTTAGGGTTAGCATGAGTTTGAGCGGGAGGGTTAGGGTTAGGGTTAGTGTTTGGGTGAGGGTGAGAGTTATGTTTAGGGTTAGGGTGAGAGTTAGGGTTAGGGTGATGTTTAGGGTGAGGGTGAGGGTTAGGATGAGGGTGAGGTTTCGTGTGAGGGTGAAGGTTAGGGTGAGGGTGAGGTTTAGGGTAGGGTTAGGTTTAGAGTGTGGTTTAGGTTTAGGGTTAGGTTTAGGGTGAGGTTTAGGGTGAGGGTTAGGGTTATCATTAGGTTTAGGGTGAGGGGGAGTTTGAGGGTTAGGGTGAGGGTTAGGGTTAGGCTGAGGGTTAGGTTTGGGTTTAGGGTAAGGGTGAGGGTGAGGGTGAAGCTGAGGTTTAGCGTGTGGGTGAGGGTTAGGTTTAGGGTGAGGGTTAGGGTGACGGTGAGGGTTAGGTGTGGGTGAGGTTTAGGTTTAGTGTTAGAGTTAGGATGACAGTTAGGGTCAGGGTTAATATTAAGGTGAGGGTTAAGTTGAGGGTTAGGATTAGGGTTAGGTTTAGGGTTAGTTTGAGGATTAGGTTTAGTGTGAGTGTAAGCGTTAGTGTGAGGGTTAGACTGAGGGTGAGGGTTAGGTTTAGTGTTAGGATTAGGCTGAGCATTTGGGTGACTGTTAGGTTCATGGTTAGGTTTAGGGTGAGGGTTAGGGTGACGGCAAGTGTTAGGGTCAGGTTTAGGTTGAGGGTGACGGATAGAGTTATGGTAAGGTGAGGGTGAGGGTGAGGGTGAGGGTTAGGGTTAGGGTTAGTGTTAGTTTGAGGGTGAGGTATAGGGTGAGGGTTAGGACGAGGATTAGGCTGAGTATGAGGGTGAGGTTTAGGGTGAGGTTTAGGGTTAGGGTGAGGGTTAGGGTGAGTGGGAGTCAGAGGGTGAGGTTAGTTTTAGGTTTAGGGTTAGGATAAGGTTTAGGCTGACGGTTAGGGTTAGGGTTAGTGTGAGGGTTATGTTTAGCGTTAGGGTTAGGGTGTGGGCTAGTGTGAGGGTGAAGGTTAGGTTGAGGGTTTAGTTGAGGTAAGGGTAAAGGTTATGTTAGGGTGAGGATTAGCGTGAGGTTGAGGGTTAAGGTGAGGGTTAGGGTTAGTGTGAGTATTAGGGTTATGATTAGGTTTAGTGTTAGGGTGATGTTTAGGGTGAGGTTGAATGTGAAGGTTCGGGTGAGAGGGAGGGTTAGGGTTAGGGTTAGAGGTAGGGTGAGCGTGAGGGTTAGGGTGAGGGGTAGGTTTATGGTTAGGGTGAGGGTGAGGGTTAGGTTTAGTGTTTGGGTTAGGGTTAGGGTGAGGGTGAGGGTTAGTGTGAGGATTAGGGTTAGTGTGAGCATGAGCGTGAGATTGAGGGTAATGGTTAGGGTTAGGTTTAGGGTGAGGGTGAGCATTAGGGTGAGAGTGAGGGTTCAGTTGAGGGTGAGTGGTAGGGGAAGGGTTATGGTTTGGGTTCGGGTTAGAGTTAGGGTGAGGGTGTGGGTGAGGGTTCGGTTTAGGATTAGTGTTAGGTTTAGGGTTAGGCTGAGTGTGAGTGTGAGGGTGAGGGTGAGGTTTAGGGTTAGGTTGAGGTTTATGGTTAATGTCAGGGTTAGTGTTAAGTTGAGGGATAGGGTTAGGGTTAGGTTTAGGATGAGGGTTAGGCTGTGGGGTAGGGTTAGGTTTAGGGTGTGGGTTAGGTTCAGTGTGAGTTTTAGGCTTAAGGTTAGGGTCAGGGTTAGGATTAGGGTGAGGGTAAGGGTTAGCTTGAGGGTTACATTGAGGGTGAGGTTTAGGGTTAGGGGTATGGTTAGGGTGAGGTTAAGGTGAGAGCTAGGGTGAGTGTGAGGGTTAGGGTTAGGGTTAGGTATAGGGCTAGGATTATGTTTAGGGTTAGGGTTAAGGTTAGGGTGAGTCTTAGGCTGAGGGGTAGGGTTAGGTATAGGGTGAGGGTTAAGTTTAGTGTGATGGTTAGGGTTTGGTGTAGGGTTAGGGTGAGGGCTAGGGTGAGTGTGAGGGTGAGGGTTAGTTTTAGGGATAGGGTGAGGATTAGGGTTAGGTTTAGGGATAGGGTGAGGTTTAGGCTGATGGGTAGGGATACAGTTAGTGTGAGGGATAGGTTTAGTGGGAGGGTTAGGTTTAGGTTTAGGGTTAGTATTAGGGTGAGGGTTCGGGTGAGGGTTCGGGTTAAGGTGTGGTTGAGGATTAGGGTTAGTGTGAGGACTAGTTTTAAGGTTAGGGTTACTGTTAGGGTTAGGGTTAGGCTGAGGGTAAGGGTTAGGGTTAGCGTGATTTTGAGGGTAAGGGTTAGGGTTAGTGTTACGGTTAGGGTGAGTGTTTGGGTTAGTGTGAGGGTTAGGGTAAGGGTTAGGTGAAGGTGAGGGTAAGGGATAGGGTGAGGGTTAGGGTGAGGGTGAGGGTTAGGATTAGAATTAGGGTTAGGATTAGGTTTAGGGTGAACTTGAGGTTTAGTTTTAGGGTGAGGGTTAGGGGTATTGTTAGGGTTAGGGTGCGGGTGAGGATGCGGGTGAGGGTGAGGGTTAGGGTTAGGGTAGGGTTAGGTTTAGGCTGAGGGTGAGGTTGATGGATAGTGTTCGGGTAAGGGTGAGGGCTAGGGTGAGGGTGAGAGTAAGTGTGAGGGTGAGGGTGAGGGTTTCGTTTATGTCAGGTTTCGGGTTAAGATGAGGATTAGGGTGAGGTTGAGGGTGAGGGTTTCGTTTACATCAGGTTAGGGTTAAGTGAGGTTAGGGTTACAGTGAGGGTTAGGGTTAGGGTTAAGGTGTGGGTTATGGTTATTGCGATGTTTAGGGTGAGGGTGAGGGTTAGGGTGAGCGTTAGGGTGAGGTTTAGGGTTAGTGTTAGTATTAGGGTTAGGGTGAGGGTGAGGTTTAGTGTTAGAGTTAGGGTTATAGGGAGGGTTAAATTGAGGGTCAGGGTTAGGGTTAGGGTTAGGATGAATGTTAGGTTGAGGTTTAGGGTTAGGGTTACGTTTAGGGTTAGGATGAGCGTTAGGCTGAGGGTTAGGGTTAGGGTTAGTGTGAGGGTTAGGTTTAGGTTAGGGTTAGGGTTAGGGTTTGTTTAGGGTGAAGGTTAGTTTTAGGTTTAGGGTTAGCATAAGGTTTAGGCTGGTGGTTAGGGTACGGGTTAGTGTGAGGGATAGGTTTAGGGTTAGGTTTAGGGTGGGGACTATGGTGAGGGTGAGGGTTAGGGTTAGTGTTAGGGTTATGGTTAGGTTCAGGGGTAGGTTAAGGGTTAGGATTAGGTTAAGGACTAGGGGTTAGGCTGAGGGTGAGGGTGAGGTTGAGGGTGAGGGTTAGGGTTAGAGTGAGGGTTAGATTAAGGGTGAGAAAGACGGGGAGATTTTGGTTTAGGGTTAGAGTTAGGTTGAGGGTAAGGGTTAGGATTAGGGTTAGCACTAGGTTTAGGCGGAGGGTGAGGGTGAGGTTGAGGGTGAGGTTTAGGTTTAGGGTGAGGTTTAGGGTTAGGGTCAGTTTTAGAGTGAGGTTTAGGGTTAGGGTTAGAGTTAGGGTTTGGTTAGGGTGAATGTTAATTTTAGGTTTAGGCTTAGATTAAGGTTAAGGCTGAGGATTAGGGTTAGGGTTAGTGTGAGGGTTAGGTTTAGGGTTAGAGTTAGGGTGTGGGCTAGGCTGATGGTGATGGTTAGGTTGAGGTTGAGGGTGAAGGTTTAGTTTAGCTAAGTGTTAAGGTTAGGTTAGGGTGAGGATTATGGTGAGGGTTAGGGTTAGGGTGCGGGGTAGGGTTAATGTGAGGGTTAGGATTAGGGTTAGGGTTAGGGTGAGGGTAAGGGTTAGTGTGAGGGTTAGGGTGAGGGTGCTGTTTAGGATTAGAGTTACGGTTAGGATTAGGGTGAGGTAGAGGATTAGGGTTAGTGTTAGGGTGAGGGTTAGGGTTGGGGTGAAGGTTAGGGTTAGTGTTAGGGTTAGGGTGAGGGTGAGGTTTAGGGTTAGGGTTAGTGTTAGGAATAGGCTGAAGGTGAGGTTGAGGGTGACGTTGAGCGTTAGGGTTATGGTTAGAGTGATGGTGAGGGATAGGGTGAGGGTGATGGTTATTGTGAGGATGAGGGTGAGGTTTTCGTTTATGTCAAGGATAGGGTTAATCTGAGGTTAGGTTTAGGGTGAGTGTTAGGTTTAGAGGTAAGGTGAGGTTTAGTGTTAGGTGAAGTTTAGGGTGAGGGTGAGGATTAGGGTGAGGGTGAGGATTACGGTATGGGTGAGGGTGAGGGTTAAGATTGGGAATACGGTTAGGGTTAGGGTTAGACTGAAGTTGAGGGTGAGGGTGAGGTTGAGGGTTTGGGATAGGTTAGGTTTAGGGTTAGGGTGAGGGTTACGGTTTCTGTGAGGGTTATGGTTATGGTTATGGTTAGGGTTAGGGTGAGGGGAAGGGTTCGAGTGAGGTTTAGGGTGAGGGTGAGGTTTAGGTTTAGGGTTAGATTTAGGGTGAGGGCTTGTGTGAGGGTGAGGGTTAGTGTAAAGGTAAGGGTGAGGTGTTCTTTTAGACAGAGTTTAGTGTTATGGTGAGGATTAGGGTGAGGGTGAGGGTTAGGTTGAGGGTTAGGTTTAGGGTGAGGGTTAGGGCAAGGGTTAGAGTGAGGGTTATGGTTTGGGTGATGTTTAGCATAAGGGTGAGTGTTATGGTGAGGATGAGTTTTCGGGTGAGTGTCAGGGTTCGAGTGAGGGTAAGAGTTAGGGTGTGGTTCAGGATTAGTGTTAGGTTGAGTATTAGCATTAGATTTAGGGTTAGTGTGAGGGTGAGGGTTAGGGCTAGGATTAGGTTTGGGTTGACGGTTAGGATTAGGGTTAGGTTTAGTAGGATTGTTAGGTTGAAGGGTAGGGTTAGGGTTAGTGTTTGGAAGAGTGTTAGGGTGTCGGTGAGTGTTAGGGTGAGGATCAGGGTAAGGGTATGGGTGAGGGTTAGGTTTAGGGTAAGGATTAGGGTTAGAGTTAGGTTAATGGTGAGGGTAAGTGTTAGGGTGAGGTTTAGTGTGAGGCTTAGGGTTAGGGTTAGGGTTAGGGTGAGGGTGAGGGTGAGGTATAGGTTTTGGGTTAGGGTTAGGGTGAGGGTTAGCGATAGGTTTACGGTTAGGGTGAGAGTGAGGGTGAGGGTTAGGGTAAGGTTTAGGGTTAGAGTTAGGGTGAGGGTGAGGGTTAGTATTAGTGTTAATATTTCAGTTAGCCTGAGGGTTAGGGTGAGGGTTAGGTTTAGGGTAAGTGTTAGGGTTAGGGGTACGTTTAGGGTGAGGGTTAGGGTTAGGGTTAGGGTTAGGATGAGCGTTAGGCTGAGGTTTATGTTTAGGGTTAGTTTGAGGGTTAAGAATTAGGGTTAGGGTTAGGGTTAGGGTGAGGGCTGGGGTTAGGTTTAGGATTAGGATAAGGGTTAGTTTGAGGGTTAGGTTTAGTGTTAGTGTGAGTGTTAGGATTAGGGTTAGAGTTAGGTTTTGGGTCAGGGTAAATGTTTGGGTGAGAGTTAGGGTGAGGGTGAGGGTTAGGGTTAGGGTGAGGGTTAGGGTGAGGGTTAGGGTGAGGGTGAGGGGAATGTGAGGGTTTGGTTTAGGGTTAGAGTTAGGGTGAGTTTGAGGGTTAGTAGTAGGGTTAGAACTAGGTATAGGCTGAGGGTGAGGGTGAGGTTGAGTGTGAGGTTCAGGGTTAGGGTGAGGGTTAGGGTTAGGATTAGGTTTAGGGTGAGGGTTAGGGTTAGGGTTAGTGTGGGGGTTAGGATTAGGGTTAGGGTTAGGATTAGGGTTTAGTTAGGGTGAAGTTTTGTTTTAGGTTTAGGGTTAGGATAAGTTTTATCCTGAGTCTTATTGTGACGGTTAGGTTTAGGGTTAGGGTTAGGGTGTGGGCTAGGGTGAGGGTGAGGGTGAGGGTGAGGGTTTAGTTTATGTAAAGGTTAAAGTAAGGTTAGGTTGAGGATTAGGGTGAGGTTGAGGGTTAAGGTGAGGGTAAGGGTTAGGGTTAGGGTTAGGTTTACTGTGAGGTTTAGGGTTACACTAAGCATGAGGGTGAGGGTAACGGTTAGGGTGAGGGTTACGTTGAGTGTGAGGGTTAGGATTAGAGTTAGGGTTAAGATTAGGGTGAGGTTGAGGGTGAGGGTTAGTGTTAGGGTGAAGGTTAGGGTTGGGGTGAGTCATAGGGTTAGGGTTAGGGTTGGGGTGAGGGTGAGGGTGAGGGTGAGGGTGAGGTTTTTGTTTACATGAGGTTTAGGGTTACGATTACATTAGGGTTAGGATAAGGGTTAGGGTAAGGGTTAAGCTGAGGTTTACGGTTAGAGTGATGTTTAGGGTGAGGGTGAAGGTTAGGGTGAGGGTGAGGGTTAGGGTAAGTGTCAGGGTGAGGGTTTGGATTGGGAATAGGTTAGGGTTAGGGTTGGGCTGAAAGTGAGGGTGAGGGTGATGTTGAGGCTGAGGGTTAGGGTTAGGGTTAATGTTAGGTTTAGGGTTAGGGTGAGGGTAATGTTTACTGTGAAGGTTAGGGTTAGGGTTAGGGTTAGGGTTAGGGTTAGGGTAAAGGCTAGGGTGAGGGTGAGTGTTAGTGTGAGTTTTAGGTTGAGGGTTTATTTTAGCCAAGGATTTGGGTTATGGTGAGGAATAGGGTGAGGTTGAGAATTATGTTTTGGGTTAGGGTTAGGATGAGGGTTAGGGCTATGGTTAGGGTGAGGGTTAGGGTTTGGGTGATGTTTAGCATGGGGGTGAGGATTAAGGTGAGGGTGAGGGTCAGGGGGTGGGTGAGGATTAGGGTTAGGTTGAGTGTTAGTGTTAGGTTTAGGTTTAGTGTGAGGGTGAGGGTTATGGGTAGCATTAGGTTTAGGTTGAGCGTTTGGATTAGGGTTAGGGTGAGTCTGAGGGTGAGGGTGAATGGTAGGTTTAGGGTTTGGGTGAGGTTTAGGGTGAGGGTCAGTGATAGGGTGAGGGTGTGGGTTAGGGATAATGTTAGGTGTAGGGTTAGGGTGAGTTTAAGGGTGAGGTTTAGGTTTAGGAATAGGGTTAGGGTTAAGGTGCCGGTGAATGTTAGGTTTAGGGTGAAGATTAGGGTTAGAGTTAGGTTTATGTTGAGGGTAAGGGTTAGGGTGAGGTTTAGTGTGAGGGTTAGGGTTAGGGTTAGGGTGAGGGTGAGGTATAGGTTTTGGGTTACAGTTAGGGTGAGGGTTAGGGATAGGTTTAGGGTTAGGTTGAGGGTGAGGGTGAGGGTTAGGGTTAGGTTTAGGGTTAGAGTTAGGTTGAGGGTGAGGGTTAGGGTTAGTATTAGAGTTAGCCTGAGGGTGAGGGTGAGGGTTAGGGTTAGTGTGAGTGTTAGGGTTAGGGTTAGGGCGAGGGTTAGGTTTACGTTTAGGGTTAGGATCAGGGTTAGGTTGAGGGTTAGGTTTAGGGTTAGTGTGAGGGTTAAGTTAAGGGTTAGGGTAGGGTTAGGGTCAGGGTAAAGTTAGGGTGAGGTTTAGGGTGAGGGTGAGGGTAAAGGTTAGTGTGAGGGTTAGGGAGAGGGTGAGGCTTAGGGTTAGGGTGAGGGTTAGGGTGAGGGTTAGGATAAGGGTTAGGGTGAGGGTAAGGGTTAGGGTGATGGTAAGGTTGAGGGTGAGGGATAGGATTATGTTGTGGGTAAGGGTTAGGGTGATGGTTAGCGTGAGGTTTAGGGTTAGGGTGGGGGTTAGGGTTAGGGTTAGATTGAGGGTTAGGGTTAGGGTGATGTTTATTGTGAGAGTATCGTTTAGGGTGAGGGTGAGTTTTCTGGTGAGCATGAGGGTTAGGATGAGGTTGAGGGTTAGGGTTACAGTTAGGATTAGGGAGAGGGGCAGGGTGAGCATTAGGGTTAGGATTAGGGTTAGAGTGAGGATGAGGGTGAGGGTTAGGGTGTGGTTAAGTGTTATGGTTAGGGTTAGGGATAGGGCTAGGGTGAGGGTCAGGGTTAGTGAGAGGGTTAGTGTGAGGGTGAGGGTTTCCTTTACATTAGTGTTAAGGTTAGGGTGAGGATTAGGTTGAGGGTGAGGGTTAAGCTGAGGTTAGGGTTAGGGTGATGGTTAGGGTTAGGGTGATGTTTATTGTGAGAGTGAGTGTACGGTGAGGGTGAGGGTGAGGGTGAGGGTTAGTGTTAGGGTTAGGTTTAGGTTGAGGGTGATTGTGAGGGTTAGGATTAGGAATAGGATTAGGGTTAGGGTTAAGCTGATGCTGAGGGTCAGGGTGAGGGTGAAAGTTAGGGTCAGGGTTAGGATTAGGGTTAGAGTGAGGGTTACGGTTAGTGTGAGTGTAATGGTTAGGGTTAGGGTGAGGGTAAGGATTAGGGTGAGAGTAAAGATTAGGGTGAGGGTTAGGGTGAGTGTGAAGGTTTGGATTAGGGTTTGTGTTAGAGTTAGGGTGAGGGTTAGGATTTGGGTGATGTTTAGAATGAGCGTGAGGGTTAGGGTGAGGATGATTGTTCGGGTGAGGGTGAGGGTTCGGGTTAGGGTGTGGGTGAGGATTAGGTTTAGGGTGAGGGTTAGCATTAGGGGTAGTTTTAGGGTTAGGTTGAGGGTTAGGGTTAGGGTTAGGGTGAGGGGTAGGGACAGGGGTAGGGTGAGGTTTAGGGTGAGGTTTAGGGTGAGTGTGAGGGTTAGGTTGATGGTGAGGGTGAGGGTTAGGGTTAGGGTTTGCGTTAGACTTAGGGTGAGTTTGAGGGTGAGGGTTAGGTTTAGGATTAGGGTGAGTGTTAGGGTTAGGTTGAGGGTTAGAGATAGTGTTAGGGTTAGGGTAAGGGTGAGGGTGAGTGTTAGGTTTACGTTTAGGGATAGAGTTAGGGTGAGGGTGAGGGTGAGGGTTAGGATTAGGTTAGATTTAGGGTTAGGCTGAGGTTGATCGAGAGGATGAGGGTGAGGGTTAGGGTTAGGGTGAGGTTTAGGTTTCCGGTTAGGGTTAGGGTGAGGGTTAGGATTAGGGTTATGGTTAGGATGAGGGTTAGGCTAAGGGTTAGGGTGAGGTTTAGGGCTAGGTTTAGGGTTAGGATAAGGATTAGGCTGAGGATTAGGGTTCGGGTTAGTGTGAGGGTTAGGTTTAGTGTTAGGGTAAGAGTTAGGGTCAGGGTAAAGTTTAGGGTGAGGGTTAGGGTGAGGGTGAGGTTTAGGGTTAGGGTGAGGGTTAGGGTCAATTTTAGGTTTAGGGTTAGGGTTAGAGTGAGGGTAAAGGTGTGGGTCAGTGTTAGGGTGAGGTTTAGAGTGAGGGTGAGGGTTAGCGTCAAGGTTAAGATTAGGATTAGGGTTAAGGTGAGGGTTAGGGTTTGGGTGAGTGTTAGGGTGAGTTTTAGGGTGAGGGTGAGGTTTAGGGTGAGGGTAAAGTGTTAGGGAGAGAGTTACGGTGAGGCTGAGGGTTATGGTTAGCCTTAGGGTGCGGGTGAGGCTTAGGGTGTAGCTTTGGGTTAAGGTTAAGGATACGGTGAGGATTAGGCTTAGGGTTAGGTTGAGGGTGAGGGTTAGGGTTAGGGGTAACATTAGAGTTTGGGTGAGGGTTAGGTTTACTGTGAGGGTTAGGGTTGGTTTAGGGTGACGGTAAGGGTTAGGGTGACGGTTAGGTTGAGTGTGAGGTAGGATGAGTGTTAGGGTTAGGGTGAGGTTTAGGGATAGGTTTAGGGTTAGGGTGAGGGTTAGGGTTAGGGTTAGGATTAGAGTTAGGGTGACGGTAAGGCTTCGGGTGAGGGATAGGGTGAGGATGAGTGTTAGGGTTAGGGTGAGGGTGAGGGTAATTGTTAGCATGAGGACTAGTGTTAGGTTTAGGATTAGGGTGAGTGTTAGGATTATGGTGAGGGTGAGGGTGAGGGTTAGGTTCAGTATTAAGGTTCAGGTTAGTGTGAGGGTTAGTGATAGGGTTAGGGTTAGGGTGAGGGTTAGACTTAGGGTAAAGGTGAGGGTTAATCTGAGAGTTAGGGTTAGGTTTAGGGTGAGAGTTAGGCTCAGTGTGAGGGTTAGGGTTAGGGTGAGGGTTAGTTTTAGGGGGAGGGCTAGGTTGAGGGTTAGGTTGAGGGTGAGATTGAGTGTGAGGTTTTCGGTTAGGTAAGTTTTAGGGTTAGGATTAGGGTGAGGATTAGGGTGAGGTTGTGGGTTAGGGTTAGGGTGAGGGTGAGGGTGAGGGCCAGGGTTAGTGTTAGGATGAGGGTTAGGGATAGGGTTAGGGTGAGGTTGTGGTTGAGGGTGAGGGTTAGGCTTAGGGTTAGTGTGAGGTTTAGGGTTACGGTGAGGGTTATGGTTAGGGTGAGGGTTAGGGTTAGGGTTAGGTTGAGGGTTAGTGTTAGGTTGACTTGTAGTGTGAGGGTGAGGATTAGGGTGTGGGTGAGTGTTCAGGTAGAGTTAGGGTTAGGGTTAGGGTTAGGGATAGGGTTAGGGTTTAGCTAAAGTTTAGGGTGAGGGTAATGATTAGGGTTAGCTTGAGTTTTAGGGTTAGGTTTAGGGTTAAGATGAGGTTTAGGCTGAGGGTTAGGGTTAGGTTTAGGGTTAGTGTGAGGGTTCAGGTTAGGGTGAGGGTTGGATTTAGGTTTTGGGTTAGTATAAGGGATAGGGTGAGGGTTAGGGTTACGGTTAATATGAGTGTTAGGTTTAGGTTAGGTTGAGGGTAATGGTTAGGGTGAGGGTTAGGGTGAGGCTCAGGGATAGGTTTATGGTGAGGGTTAGGTTGAGTGTTAGGATTATGGTTATGGTTAGGGTAAGGCTGAGGGGGGAAGGAGAGGTTGAAGGTGAGCGTTAGGGTTAAGGTTACTGATAGGGTGAGGTTCGGGTTAAGGTTAGATTTAGGGTAAGAGTTAGGCACAGGGGTAGGGTTAGGGTTAGGTTGAGGGTTAGGTTTAGTGTGAGGTTTAGGGTCAGGGTTAGAGTGAGGGTTAGGTTTAGTGTGTTGGTTAGGGTTAGGGTTAGGTTGAGGGTAAGGGTTAGGGTGAGGGTGAGGTTTAGGGTTAGCATTAGGTTTAAGGTTAGGGTTAGGATGAGGGTTAGGGTGAGGGAGAGGGTGAGGGTGAGGATAAGGGTTAGGATGAGGGTTAGGTTTAGTGTGAGGGTGAGGATTAGGTTTAGTGTGAGGGTGAGGGTTAGGTTTAGGGTGAGTATTAGGGTTAGGGGAAGGGTGAGGGTTAGGGTTAGGGTTAGGGTTAGGGTGAGGGTCAGGGTGAGGGATAGATTTAGGGTGAGGATTAGATATAGGGTGAGGTTTAGGGTTTGGGTTAGGGTGAGATTTTGGGTTAAGGTGATGTTTATTGTGAGGGTGAGTGTTAGGGTGAGTGTGAGTGTTCGGGTGAGGGTGAGTGTTCGGGTGAGGGTGAGGATTAGGGTGTGGTTGAGGGTTAGGGTTAGTATGAGAGTCAGGGTGAAGTGTAGGTATAGGGTTAGAGTGAGGGTTAGGGTTAGTGTGAAGGTTAGAGTTAGGGTTAGGTTTAGCGTTAGTGTGAGGATAAGAGTTAGGGTGTGGGTTAGTGTGAGGGTGAGGGTTAGGGTTAGCGTTAGGGTTAGGGTGATCATTATGGTGAGGTTTAGGGTTAGGGTGAGGGTTAGGATTAGGGTTAGTGTGAGGGTTAGTGTTAGGGTGATGTTTAGGGTGAGGTTGAGGGTTAGTGTGAGGGTGAGAGTGAGGGTGAGGGTTAGTGTGAGGGTGCGGGTGCGGGTGAGGGTGAGGGTTAGTGTTAGGTTTAGGGTGAGGGTGAGGGTTAGGGTTAGGATTAGTGTTAGGGTTAGGCTGAGGGTGAGGATGAAAGTGAGGGTGAGGGTGAGGGTTAGGGTTAGGGTTAGGGTGAGGATTCCAGTTAGTGTGAGGGTTAGTGTGATGGTGATAGTCAGGCTGATGGTGAGTGTTACAATGAGGTTGAGGTTGAGGGTGAGGGTTAGGGTTAGGATTAGATTAAGGTGAGTTTTAGGGTGAGGGTTAGGGTTAGGTTTATTGTTAGGTTTAAGGTTTGGGTTAGGTGAGGTTGAGGGTGAGGGTTAGCGTTAGGGTTAGGGTGAGGGTGGGGTTCAGGGTTAGGGTTAGGATTATGTAAAGGGTAAGGCTGAGGGGGAAGTGGAGGTTGAGTGTGAGGTTTTGGGTTAGGGTTACGGTTAGGGTGAGGGTTACTGTTAGGTTTAGGGTTAGTATAAGGGCTAGGCTGAGGGTAAGGGTTAGGGTTAGTGTGAGTGTTAGGTTTAGGGAAAGGGTTTGGGTTAGGTTGAGGGTAAAGTTTAGAGTAAGGTTTATGGAGAGGATGAGGGTTAAGGTTACCATGAGGGTTCGGGTGAGGGTTAGGGTTAGGGTTATGGTTAGGGGTAGTGTGAGGGTTTGGGTGAAGGTTAGGTTTAGGGTTAGGCTTCGGGTGTGGGTTAGGGTGTGGGTAAGTGTTAGAGTGAGGGTTAGGGTGAGGGTGAGGGTTAGGAGGAGGGTGAGGGTTAGTGTTAGCATTAGGGTTAGGGTGAGGGTGAGGGTTAGGTTTAGGGTGCGGGTTAAGGTGAGGGTTAGGGTTAAGGTTAGGGATAAGGTGAGGAATAGGTTTAGAGTTAGGAATAGGTTGAGGGTTAGGCTGAGGGGTAGTGTTAGGTTTAAGGTGAGGGTTAGGTTTAGTGTGAGGATTAGGGTTAGGTTTAGGGTGAGGTTTAGGTTTAGTGTGAGGGTTAGGGTTAGTGTTAGGGTGAGGGTAAGGGCTAGGGTGAGTTTTAGGGTGAGGGTGAGGCTTAGGGTTAGCGTTTGGTTTAGGTTTAAGGTTAGGATGAGGGTTAGGGTTAGGGTTAGGGTGAGGGTGAGGGTGAGGCTGATGTTTAGGATGAGGGTTAGGGTTAAGGTGAGGATTCGGGTTAGGTTTAGGGTGATGGTTAGGGTCAGGGTAAGTGTTAGGGTGAGGGTTAGTGTTATGGTTAGGTTTAGTGTGAGGGTCAGGGTGAGGTTTAGTTTTAGGTTTAGGGTTAGGGTTAGGGTGACGGTAATTGTTAGGGTGAAGGTTAGGGTGATTGTGTGGTTTATGGTTAGCATTAGGTTTAGAGTTAGGGTTAGGATGAATGTTAGGGTTATGTTTAGGGTTAGGGTTAAGGTGAGGGTGAGGGTTAGGGTTAGGTTTAGGGTTAGGGTTAGTTTTAGGGTGAGGGCAAGGATGAGGGTGAGGTTAAGTGTGAGGGTGAGGGTTAGGGTGAGGTTTTCAAAGTAAGTGTTAGGTTTAGAGTTAGGGTGAGGTGTAGGGTGAGGGTGTGGGTTGGGGTTAGGGTTAGGGTGAGGCTGAGGGTCAAGGTTAGTATTAGGATGAGGATTGGGGTTAGGGTTATGGTGAGGGTGAGGGTAAGGTTTAGGGTTAGGGTTAGTGTGAGATTTAGGGTTATGGTGAGGGTTAGGGTTAGGGTGAGGAGTAGGGTTAGGGTTACAGTGAGGGTTAGGGTTGGGTGATGTTTAGTGTGAGGGTGACGGTTAGGGTGAGGGTTTGTGTTCTGTTGAGAATTAGGGTTAGGGTTAGGGATTGGGTTAGTTTAAGGGTAAGTGTTAGGGTGAGGGTTAGGGTGAGGGTGAGGTTTAGGGTTAGGGTGAGTGTTAGGTTTAGGGTTATGATGAGGGTGAGGGTTAGGGTGAGCCGTAGGATTAGGGTTAGGGTTAGTTTGCGGGTTAGGGTGAGGGTAAGGGTTAGGGTGAGGTTAAGGGTGAGGGTGAGTTTTAGGGTTAGGGTGAGGGTAAGGTTTAGGGTGAGGGTTAGGGTGAGGGTTAGGGTTAGGGTTAGTGATAGGGTAAGGATTAGTGTTAGTGTGAGAGTTAGGGTGAGGGTTAGGATTAGTGTTAGTGTGAGGATAAGTGTTAAGGTGAGGGTTAGGGTGAGGGTGAGGGTTAAGGTTAGGGTGATGGTTAGGGTTAGGGTTATGCTTAAGGTGAGGGTTAGGGTGAGCTGTAGGTTTACCGTTAGGCTTATTTTGTGAGTTAGGGCGAGGGTAAGGATTAGGGTGAATTTTAGGTTTAGGGTGAGGGTTATGGTTAGGGTGAGTGTAAGTGTTAGGGTGAGGGTTAGGGTGAGGTTTCGGGTCAGGGTTAGGGATAGGGTGAGGATTAGGGTTAGTGTGAGGGTTAGGATTAAGTTTATTGTGAGGATAAGGGTTAGGGTGAGGGTTAGAGTGAGGGTGTGGTGTTGGGTTAGTGTTAGGGATAGGGTGAGCTTAAGGGTGAGGGTTAGGTTTAGGGTGAGGTTTATGTTTAGGTTTAGGGTGAGGGTCAGGGTGAGGTTCACTATTAAGGTTAGGTTTAGGGTTAGGGTGAGGGTCGGTTGAGGGTTAGGGTTAGGATTAGTGTTAGAGTTAGGGTGAGGGCTAGGGTGAGTGTGAGGTTTGGGTGAGGGTGAGGGTGAGTGTTTCAATTATGTAAGTGTTAGGGTTAGTGTGAGGATTTGGGTGAGGGTGAGGGTTAACCTGAGGTTAGGTTTAGCCTGATGGTTAGGGTTAGGGTTAGGGAGAGGGTTAGGGTTAGGGTGATGCTTAGGGTGAGGGTGAGGCTGAGAGTTAGGATTAGGAATAGGGTTAGTGTTAGGGTCAGGCTGAGGTGAGGGTCAGGGTGAGGGTGAAGGTTCGAGTTAGGGTTATAGTTAGAGTGAGGGTTAAGCTTAGTGTGTGGGGTAGGGTTAGGTTTATGTTTCGGGTGAGGGTTAGGATTTTATTTAGGGTTAGCATAAGGGTTAGGCTGAGGGTTAAGGATAGGGTTAGTCTGAGGGTTAGGTGTAGGGTTAGGGTAAGTCTAATGTTTAGGGTGAGGGTTAGGGTGAGTGTGAGGGTTAGGGTTAGGGTGAGGGTTAGGGTGAAGGTTAGGTTTACGGTTAGGGTTAGGGTGAAAGTTAGAGTGTGGGTTAGTGTAAGGGTGAGGGTTAGGGTGAGGGTTAGGATTAGGGTTAGCATTAAGTTTAGGGTGAGGGTGAGGGTTAGGGTGAGGGTTTGGGTTAAGTTTAAAGATAGGGTGAGGTTTAGCTTTAGGGTTAGGTTTAAGTTGAGGGTTAGGAGGAGGGGTAGGCTTAGGGTTAGGGTGAAGTTTAGGTTTAATGTGAGAGTTAGGGTTAGGGTTAGGGTGATGGTAAGGTTTATTGTGAGGGTTAGGGTGAGTGTGAGGTTTAGGGTTAGCATTAGCTTTAGCGTTAGGTTTACGATGAGTGTTAGGGTTAGGTTTAGGGTTAGGATGAGGGTGAGGGTGAAGGTTAGAGTTAGGATGAGGGTAGGGGTTAGGGGTAGGGTGAGGGTTAGGGTTAGGGTTACTGTGAGGGTTAGTATTATGGTGAGGTTTAGGGTGAGGGTGAGGGTTAGGTTTAGCATTAGGGTGAAGGCTAGCTTTAGGGTGATGTTTAGTGTCCGGGTGAGGGTTAGGATGAGGGACAGTGTTCTGCTGAGAGTTAGGATTAGGGTTAGGGTCAGGGATGAGTTTAGTATGAGGGTAAGGGTTAGGGTGAGTGTTAGGGTGAGGGTCAAGTTTAGGGTTAGGGTGATCGTTAGGGTTAGGGTTAGGGTTATGTTTAGGGTGAGGGTTAGGGTGAGCGGTAGGTTTAGGGTTAGGTTTAGTTTGCGGGTTATGGTGAGGGTAAGGGTTAGGGTGAGGTTTAGGTTGAGGATGAGGGTTAGGGTTAGGGTAAGGGTAAGGGTTACGTTGAGAGTGAGTGTGAAGGTGAGGGTTAGGGGTAGCATTAGAGTTAGGGTGAGGGTGAGGGTTAAGGTGAGGTTTAGTTTGAGGATGAGGATTAGGGTTAGTGTGAGGGTTAGGGTGAGTGTTAGGGTGAGGGTTAGGGTTAGGGTTTGGGTTAGGTAAGGGTGAGGTATAGTGTGAGGGTTAGTGTTAGGGTGAGGGATAGGGATAGGGTTAGAGTTAGGGTGAGGATGAGGGTGAGTGCTAGGGTTTGGTTTAGGGTGAGTGTGAGGGTGAGAGTTAGGATTAGGAATAGGTTTAGGGTTAGGGTTAGGCTGAGAGTGAGGGTCATGGTTAGGGTGAGGGTTAGGGTTTGGGTAATGTTTAGGGTGAGGATGAGGGTTAGGGTGAGGATGAGGATTTGGGTGAGGGTGAGGGATCGGGTTAGGGTGTGGGTGGGATTAGGGTTATGGTGAGGGTTAGCATTAGGTTTAGGGTTAGTGTGACAGTGAGGGTGAGGTGTAGGGGTAGGGTTAGATTGAGTGTTAGGGTTAGGTTTAGGGTGATGGTTAGGGAGAGGGGTAATGTTAGGGTTAGGGTGAGGTTTAGGATGAGTGTGAGGGTTAGAGTTAGGTTGAGTGTTAGGTTTAGGGTTAGGGTTAGGGTGAGGTTTAGGGTTAGAGTTAGGGGTAAGGTGAGTTATAGGGTGAGGGTTAGGTTTAGGTTTAGGCTTAGGGTAAAGGTTATGGTGAGGGAAAGTGTTAGGGTGAGGTTTAGTGTGTGGATGAGGGTTAGGGTTATTATTAGGGCTAGGGTGAGGGTTAGGGTTAGGGTTAGCGTTAGGGTGAGGGTGAGGTATAGGGTGAGGTTTAGGGTTAGGGTGAGGGTTAGGGATAGTGTTAGGTTAGGGTGAGGGTTTGGGTGAGTTTTAGGTTTAGGTTTAGGTTTAGAGTTAGGGTGAGGGTGAGGGTTAGGATTAGTGTTAGGGTTAGGGTTAGGATGAGGGTTAGGCTGAGGATTAGGGTTAGGGTTAGGGTTAGCATAATGTTTAGGCTGAGGTTTAGGGTTAGGCTTAGGGATAGGGTTAGGATGAGGGTTAGGCTGACAGTAAGTGTTAGGGTGAGGTTTAGGGTGAGGTTGAGTATTAGGCTTAGCATCATTCTTAGGGTGAGGTTTAGGTTTAGGTATAGCATTAGGGTTAGGGTTAGGATTAGGGTGAGTGTATGGATTAGGTCTAAGGTGAGGGTGAGTTTTAGGGTTAGCATTAGGTTTAGGGTTAGGGTGAAGCTTAGGTTTAGTGTGAGGGTTAGGGTTAGGGTTAGGGTGATGGTAAGGGTTAATGTGAGGGTTAGGGTGAGTGTGAGTTTTAGGGTTAGCATCAGTTTTAGCGTTAGGTTTAGGATGAGTGTTAGAGTTAGGTTTAGGGTTAAGGTGAGGGTGAGGGTGAAGTTTAGAGTTAGGATGAGGGTAGGGGAGAGGGGTAGGGTGAGCGTTAGGGTTAGGCTTACTGTGAGGGTTAGTATTATGGTGAGGTTTAGGGTGAGGGTGAGGGTTAGGTTTAGCATTAGGGTCAGGGTTAACTTTAGGGTGATGTTTAGGGTCCGTGTGAGGGTTACTATGAGGGTGAATGTTCTGCTGAGAGTTAGGATTAGGGTTAGGGTCAGGGATAAGTTTAGTGTGAGGGTAAGGGTTAGGGTGAGTGTTAGGGTAAGGGTCAAATTTAGGGTTAGGGTGAGCGTTAGGGTTAGGGTTAGGGTTATGTTTAGGGTGAGGGTTAGGGTGAGCGGTAGGTTTAGCGTTAGGGTTAGTTTGCGGGTTATGGTGAGGGTAAAGGTTAGGGTGAGGTTTAGGTTGAGGATGAGGGTTAGGGTTAGGGTAAGGGTAAGGGTTACGTTGAGAGTGAGTGTGAAGTTGAGGGTTAGGGTTAGCATTAGAGTTAGGGTGAGGGTGAGGGTTAAGGTGAGGTTTAGTTTGAGGATGAGGATTAGGGTTAGTGTGAGCGTTAGGGTGAGTGTTAGGGTGAGGGTTAGGGTTAGGGTTTGGTTTAGGTAAGGGTGAGGTATAGGGTGAGGGTTAGTGTTAAGGTGAGGGATAGGGATAGGGTTAGAGTTAGGGTGAGGATGAGGGTGAGTGTTAGGGTTAGGTTTAGGGTGAGTGTGAGGGTGAGAGTTAGGATTAGGAATAGGGTTAGGGTTAGGGTTAGGCTGAGAGTGAGGGTCAGGGTTAGGGTGAGGGTTAGGGTTTGGGTGATGTTTAGGGTGAGGAAGAGGGTTAGGGTGAGGATGAGGATTTGGGTGAGGGTGAGGGATCAGGTTAGGGTGTGGGTGGGATTAGGTTATGGTGAGGGTTAGCATTAGGTTTAGGGTTAGTGTGACAGTGAGGGTGAGGTGTAGGGGTAGGGTTAGATTGAGTGTTAGGGTTAGGTTAGGGTGATGGTTAGGGAGAGGGTTAATGTTAGGGTTAGGGTGAGTTTTAGGATGAGTGTGAGGGTTAGGGTAGGTTGAGTGTTAAGTTTAAGGTTAGGGTTAGGGTGAGGTTTAGGGTTAGAGTTAGGGGTAAGGTGAGTTTGAGGGTGAGGGTTAGGTTTAGGTTTAGGCTTAGGGTTAAGTTTATGGTGCGGGTAAGTGTTAGGGTGAGGTTTAGTGTGTGGATGAGGGTTAGGGTTATTATTAGGGCTAGGGTGAGGGTTAGGGTGACGGTTAGCATTAGGGTTAGGGTGAGGTATAGGGTGAGGTTTAGGGTTAGGGTGAGGGTTAGCGATAGTGTTAGGTTAGGGTGAGAGTGAGGGTGAGTGTTAGGTTTAGGTTTAGGTTTAGAGTTAGGGTGAGGGTGAGGGTGAGGGTTAGGATTAGTGTTAGGGTTAGGGTTAGGATGAGGGTTAGGGTTAGGGTTAGGGTTAGCATAATGTTTAGGCTGAGGGTTAGGTTTAGGCTTAGGGATAGGGTGAGGATGAGGGTTAGGCTGACGGTAAGTGTTAGGGTGAGGTTTAGGGTGAGGTTGAGTATTAGGCTTAGCATCATTCTTAGGGTGAGGTTTATGTTTAGGTATAGCATTAGGATAAGGGTGAAGGTTAGGATTAGGGCTAAGGTGAGGGTGAGGTTTAGGGTGAGCATTAGGTTTAGGGTTAGGGTGAGGGTTTGGGTTACGTTGAGGGTTACCTTTCATGTGAGGTTTAGGTTTAGGTTGAGGGTTAGGGTTGGTGAGAGGGTTAGGGTGAGGGTACAGGTTAGGGTTAGCGTCAGCGTTAGGGTGAGGGTGAGGGTTAGGGTTAGGTTAGGATGAGGGTCAGGGTGAGGGTGAGGGTTAGGGTTGGTGTTAGTGTTAGTGTTAAGGTTAGGGTTAGGGTTAGGGTTAGCATTATGGTTAGGGTTAGGGTTAGGGTGAGCGATCGGGATAGGGTTAGGGTTAGGGTTAGGGTGAGGGTGAGTGTTATGTTGAGGCTGAGGGTGAGGTTGAGGGTTAGGGATAGGGTTAGGGTGAGGGTGAGGGTGTGGGTGAGGGTTAGGGTTAGGATTAGTGTTAGGGTTAGGGTTTCCCTGATGGTGAGCTTGAGGGTGAGGGATAGGGTTAGGTTTAGATTTAGGGTGAGGGTTAGGGTTATTGTGAGTGTTAGGATTAGGGTGAGGTTAGGTTTACGGTTAGGGTGCTTGTTAGTGTGAGGTTTAGGGTTAGGGTTAGGGTTAGGTGAGGGTTAGGGTGAGGGTTAGGGTTAATGTTAGGGTTAGGTTGAGGGTGAGGGTTAGGGTGATGGTCAGAGTTAGGGTTAGGTTTTAGGGTTAGTTATAGGGTGAGGCTTAGGGTGAGGGGTAGGGTTAGGAAGAGGGTTAGGGTTAGTTTGAGGGTTAGAGTTAGGGTGAGGGTTAGGGTGAGGGTATGGATTAGGGTGAGGTTTAGTGTGAGGGTGAGGGTTAGTGTGAAGGTTTTTGTTAGGTTTAGTGTAAGGTTTATGGTGAGGTCTAATATGAGGTTGCGGGTTAGGGAGAGCGAGAGGGTGAGGGAGAGCGTGTCAGTTAGGTAAGTGTTAGGATTCGGGTCAGGGTGAGGATTAGGGTGAGAGTTAGGGATAGGATGAAATTTAGGGTTAGGCTGATGGTTAGGGTTAGTGTGAGGTTTAGTGTTAGGGTTAGGGTTAGAGTGAGGTTTAGGGTTCGGGTTTGCATTAGGGTTAGGGTGAGGGTTAGGGTGTTTTTGAGGGTTAGGGATAGGGTTAGGGTTAGTGTTAGGGTGAGGGTTAGGGTTAGGATTAGGTTTAGGATGAGGGTTATGGTAAGGGGTAGGTTTAGGGGTACGGTGAATGTTAGGATTAGGGAGAGGGTTAGGGAAAGGGTAAGGTTTAGGGTTAGGGTGAGGTTAAGGATTAGGGTGAGGGTGAGGGTTAGTGTTAGGTTTAGGGTGATGGTGAGCGTGAGGGTTAGGGTTAGGTTTAGGCTTAGCTTGAGGGATAGGATGAGGGTTTTGTTTAGTGTTAATGTTAGGGTTAGGGTGAGGTTTAATTTTAGTTGTGAGGGTTCGGGTGAGGGTGGGGGTGAGAGTAAGGGTTTGGGTGAGGGTTAGGGTGAGTTTTTACGTTCTGGTTAGGGCTAGGGTGAGGCTTACAGTGAGGGTCAGGGTTAATGTTATGTTTAGGGTGAGGTTTAGGGTTAGAGTTAGGGTTAGGGTGAGGATTAGGGTGAGGGTGAGGGGTAGGATGAAGGTTAGGGTTAGAGTGAGTATTAGGGTTAGGGTTAGGGTTAGATTAAGGTTTAGGGTGAGGGTTAGTGTAAGGATTAGGGTTAGGGTAAGGGTGAGTATGAGGGTTAAAGTTAGGGTTAGGGTGAGGGTTAGGGTTGGGGTGAGGGTTAGGGTTAGGTTTAGGGTGAGGCTTAGGGTGAGGTTTCCGGTGAGTGTGAGTGTTAGGTTGTGGGTGACGGTTAGGGTTAGGGTGAGGGTTAAGGTGACGTTGAGTGTTAGGGTGATGGTGAGGGTTAGGGTTAGGGTGAGCGATAGCGTGAGTGTTAGGGTTAGGGTGAGTGTGAGGATTAGGGTTAGGGTTACCCTTAGGGTTATGGTGAGGTTATGGGTTAGGGTGAGTTTTCGGGTGAGGGTGAGTGTTAGGGTTAGTGTTACCCTTAGGTTTATGGTGAGGGTGTAGTTTAGTTTGAGGTTTAGGGTGAGGGTGAGGGTTAGGATTAGCGTTAGGGTTAAGGTGAGGGTTAGGGTTAGGGTTAGGCTGAGGGTTAGGTTTAGGTTGATGATTAGGGTGAGGGTAAGTGTGAGGGTGAGTGTGAGGGTTAGGGTATAGTAGAGGGTTAGGTTTAGGGTGAGGGTTAGCGTGACGGTGAGGGTTAGGGTGAGGGTATGGAAAAAGTTTAGGTTCGGTTCAGGGTGAGGGTTAGGGTTAGGTTTAGGGTGAGGGTTTGAGTTAGTGTACGGGTTAGGTTTAGGGTTAGTGTGAGGAAAAGGGTTAGGGTGAGGATTAGGATGAGAGTAAGATTTAGGGATAGGTTTAGCTTTAGGGTTAGGGTGAGGTTTAGGGTTAGGGTTCAGTTTATGGTTAAGTTGAGGGTGAGGGTTAGAGTTAGGGTTCGGATGAGGGTTAGGTTTGGGGTGAGTGTTAGGGCTTCGGTTAGGGTGAGGGTGATGGTGAGGGTTGGGTTTCGGGTGAGGGTTAGGTTGTGGGTGACGGTTAGTGTTAGGGTGAGGTTCAAGGTGACAGTGAGGGTTAGGATGAGGTTGATGGTTAGAGTTAGTGTGAGTATTAGCTTTAGGGTTAGGGTTAAGGTTATGGAGAGGGTAAGGATCAGGGTGAGGTTTAGGGTGAGGGTGAGAGTTAGAGTTAGCATTAGGGTTAGGTGAGGGATAGGGTTAGGGTTAGGGTTAGGGTGAAGCTCAGGTTTAGGATTAGGGTTAGGATGAGGTTTAGGGTTAGGGTGAGGGTTAGGATAGGGTTAGGGTTATGGTGATGGTTAGGGTTAGGGTTACGTTTTGAGTTGGGTGAGTATGAGGGTGAGCTTTAGGGTTAGGATTAGAGTTAGGGTTAGTGTTAGGCAGAGGGTGATGGTGAAGGTGAGATTTAGCGTTAGGGTCAGGTTTAGGGTTAAGGTGAGGGTGAGGGGTAGGGTTAGGGTTAGGGAGAGGAATAGGGTTAGGGTGAGGGATAGGGTGAGGGTTAGGGTCACGGGTAGGTTTAGGATTAGGTTGAGGATTAGGGTTAGTGTGAGGGTTAGGGTTAGTGTTAGGGTGAGGGTAAGGGTTACTGTGAGGTTTAGGGTGAGGTTGACAGTTAGGATTAGCTTTAGGTTGAGGGTGAGGTGAGGTTTCGGGTTTGCATTAGGGTTAGGGTGAGGGTTATGGTGAGGGTTAGGGTTAGGGTTAGGGTGAGGGTGAGGGTGAGGGTTAGGATTAGAGTGAGGGTGAGGGTGAGGGTGAGGTTTAGCGTGAGGGTGAGTGTGAGGTTTAGGTTTAGGGTTAGGGTTAGGGTTAGGGTTAGATTTAGGGTGAGGGTGAGGGTGAGAGTTAGGATTAGGGTGAGGGTGAGAGTGATTTTTAGTGTTAGGGTTAGTATCAGTTTGAGGGTTAGGGTTAATGTGAGTTTTAGGGTGAGGGTGAGGGTAAGGGTTAGTGTGAGGGTTAGGGTGAGGGTTAAGTTTAGCGTGAGGGGTACAGGTAGGGTTAGGGTTAGGTTTAGCGTTAGGATTAGGCTGAAGGTGAGAGTGAGGGTTAGGGTGAGGTTAAGGTTGAGGGTGAGGGTGAGGGTTAGGGCTAGGTTTAGGGTGAGGGTGAGGGTGAAAGTAAGGGTTAGGGTGAGGGTGAGGGTTAGGGTTAGAGTTAGTGTTAGTTTGAGGGTTAGGTTTAATGTGAGTTTAGGGTGAGGGTGTGGGTAAGGGTTAGTGTGAGGGTTAGGGTGAGGGTGAGGGTTAGGGTCATGGTTAGCGTTAGGGTTAGCTTGAGGATTAGGTTGAGGTTTTGGGTTAGGGTGGCCGTTAGGTATAGGCTGAGTGTTAGGTTTAGGGTTAGGGTGAGGGTTAGGTTTAGTGTGATATTTAGGCTGAGGGTGAGAGTTCGGGTTCTCATGAGGGTTAGCTTTTGTGTGACGGTTAGGGTTAGGGTTAGGGTGAGGTTGAAAGTTAGGGTGAGGGTGAGGGGTAGGGTTAGGGTTAGGGTGATTTTTAGGTTTAGGGTTAGTGTTAGGTGAGGGTTATGGGGAGGATTAGGGTGAGGGTTAGGGTTAGGTTTAGGGTTAAGTTTAGGGTGAGGGTTACGGTGAGGTTTAGGGTTAGGGTTATGGTGAGGGTAACGTTTAGAATGAGGGTTAGATTGAGGGTGAGGGTTAGGTTAGGGTTTGGGTGAGGGAAAGGGTCAGGGTTAGGGTTAGGTTGATGGTGAGGTTAGGGTGAGAATTTTGGTTAGTGTTAGGGTTTAGGGTTAGTGTTAGTGTGAGGGTGATGGTTATGGTTAGGGTTAGTATTAAGGTGAGGTCTAGGGTGAAGGTGAGGTTTAGTGTTAGTGTTAGGGTTAGGTATAGGGTGAGTATTAGTGTTATGATTTGTGTGAGTGTTAGGCTGAGCGGTAGGGTTAGGGTTAGGTTTAGTGTGAGGATTCGGATTAGGGTTAGGATTAGGGTTAAGGTGAGGGTTAGGGTTAGGTTGAGGGTTAGGGTGCGGGTGAAGTTTAGGGTTAGCATTAGGGGTAGGGTGAGGGTTAGGGTGTGGGTAAGAGTCTGGGTAAGGGTTAGGGAGAGGGTGAGGTGTAGGGTTAGGGTTAGGTAGAAGGATAGTGTTAGGGTGAGGGTTTGGGTTAGTTTGAGGGTTAGGGTGAAGGTGAGTTTGAGGTTGAGAGTTAGGGTGAGAGTGAGGGTGACGATAATGTTTAGGGATAGCATACGGGTTAGGGTTAGGGTTAGGTTTAGGGTTAGGGTGAGGGTGAGGGTGAGGGTGAGGGTTAGGGTTAGGGTTAGGTTTAGGATTAAGGTGAGGTTTAGGGTAAGGGATAGCATTAGGGTGAGGGTTAGGTTTAGGTTTACGGTGAGTGTTGGGGTTAGTTTTAGGTTTAGGTTGAGGGTTAGTGTTAGGATAAGGGTGAGGATGAGGGTTAGGTTGAGGGGCAGGGTTAGGGATAGGGTAAGGGTTAGTGTTAGGGTGAGGGTTAGGGTAAAGATTAGGGTTAGGGTGAGGGTGAGGGTGAGGGTTAGGGAGAGGGGTAATGTTAAGGTTCGGGTGAGGTTTAGGGTGATTGTGAGGGTTAGGGTTAAGTTGAGGGTTAGGGTTAGGGTGAGGGTTAGGGTTAGAGTTAGGGGTGGGTTGAGTTTGAGGGTGAGGGTTAGGTTTAGGTTTAGGCTTATGGTTAAGGTTATGTTGAGGGTAAGTGTTAGGGTGAGGTTTAGTGTGTGGATGAGTGTTAGGGTTATTGTTAGGGTTAGGGTGAGGGTTAGGGTGAGGGTTAGAGGTAGGGTTAGCATTAGGGTGATTGTGAGGTATAGGGTGAGTTTGAAGGTTAGGGTATGGGTTAGGGATATTTTTAGGTTAGGGTGAGGGTGAGGGTGAGTGTTAGGTTTAGGTTTAGGTTTAGAGTTAGGGTGAGGGTGAGGGTGAGGGTTAGGATTAGAATTAGGATTAGGGTTAGGGTTAGGATGAGGGTTAGGATTAGGGTTAGGATGAGGTTTAGGGTTAGGTTGAGGGTTAGGGATAGGGTTAGTGTTATTGTGAGGGTTAGGGATAGGGTTACAATTTGAGTTAGCGTGAGTATGAGGGTGAGCTTTAGGGTTAGGATTAGGGTTAGGCTTAGTGTTAGGCAGAGAGTGAGCGTGAGGGTTACGGTTAGGGTGAGGTTAAGGGTTAGGGTTAGGGTGAGGGTTAGGGTGAGGTTTAGGGAGACGGTGAGGGTTAGGGTGAGGGTTAGAGTTTAGGTTAGCGTTAGGGTGAGTGTGTGGTATACGGTGAGGTTTAAGGTTAGGGTGAGGGTTAGGGTTAGTTTTAGGTTAGGGTGAGGGTGAGGGTGAGTGTTAGGTTTAGGTTTAGGTTTAGAGTTAGGGTGAGGGTGAGGGTGAGGGTTAGGGTTAGAATTAGGGTTAGTGTTAAGTTTAGGATGAGGGTTAGGATTAGGGTTAGGATGAGGTTTAGGGTTAGGATGAGGTTTAGGGATAGGGTTAGCGTTATTGTGAGGGTTAGGGTTAGGGTTACGGTTTGAGTTAGGGTGAGTATTAGGGTGAGCTTTAGGGTTAGGATTAGGGTTATGGGTAGTGGTAGGCAGATGGTGAGTGTGAGGGTTAGGGTTAGGGTGACGTTTAGGGTTAGGTTTAGGGTGAGGATTAGAGTTAGAGTTAGGGAGAGGGATAGGGTTAGTGTGAGGGATAGGGTGAGGAGTAGGGTCACAGGTAGGTTTAGTGTTAGGTTGAGCATTAGGGTTAGTGTGAGGGTTAGGGTTAGAGTTAGGATGAGTGTAAGGGTTACTGTGAGGATTAGGGTGAGGGTGACAGTTTGGGTTAGCTTTTGTTTTTTGGTGAGGTGAGGTTTCTGGTTTGCATTAGGGTTAGGGTGAGGGTTATGGTTAGGTTTAGGGTGAGGGTGAGGGTGAGGGTTAGGTTTAGGGTTATGTTGAGTGTTAGGTTTAGGGTGAGGGTTAGGGTTAGGGTTAGGATTAGGGTGAGGGTGAGGGTGAGGGTGAGGTTTAGGGTGAGGGTGAGGGTGAGGGTTAGGGTTAGGTTTAGGGTGAGGGTGAGAGTGAGGTTTAGGTTTAGGTTTAGGTTTAGGGTTAGGGTGAGGGTTAGGGTTAGAGTTAGGGTGAGGGTGTGGGTGATGGTTAGTGTTAGGGTGAGGGTGAGGGTGAGGGTTAGGGTTAGGGTTAGGGTTAGTTTTTGTGTTAAGATTAATGTGAGGTTTAGGGTGAGGTTGAGGGTAAGGGTTAGTTTGAGGGTTAAGGTGTTAGTTAGGGTTAGGGTGAGGGATAGAGGTAGGGTTAGGGTTAGGTTTAGGCTGAGGGTGAGGGTGAGGGTGAGGGTGAAGGTGAGGTTTAGAGTTAGGGTTAGGGAGAGGGTGAGGGTGAGGGTTAGGTTTAGGGTTATGGTGAGTGTTAGTTTTAGGTTGAGGTTTAGGTTTAGGGGTAGGTTTAGGTTGAGGGTGAGGGTGAGGGTCAGGGTTAGGGTTAGGGTGAGGGTGAGGTTGAAGGTTAGGGTTAGGGTGAGGGTGAAGGTTAGGGTTAGGGTTAGGGTTAGGGTTAGTTTGAGTATTAGGGTGAAGTTTTGGGTTAGAGTGACCGTTAGGTATAGGCTGAGTGTTAGGTTTAGGGTTAGGGTTAGGGTTAGGGTTATTGTGATGTTTAGGGTGAGGGTGAGGCTAAGGGTAAGGGTTCGTTTTCTCATGAGAGTTAACGTTTGTGTGACGGTTAGGGTTAGGGTGCGGGTTAGGGTGAGGTTGAAGGTTAGTGTGAGGGTGAGGGGTAGGGTTAGGTTGAGGTTTAGGTTTAGGGTTAGTGTTAGGTGAGGGTTATGGGGAGGGTTAGGGTTAGGGTTAAGTTTAGGGTGAGGGTTATGGTGAGGGTTAGGGTTAGGGTTAGGGTGAGGGTAAGTTTTAGAGTGAGGGTTAGAGTGAGGGTGAGGGTTAGGATTAGAGTTTGGGTGAGGGAAAGGGTGACGGTTAGGGTTAGGGTGAGGGTGAGGGTTAGGGTGAGAGTTTAGGTTAGTGTTAGGTTTAGGGTTAGTGTGAATGTTAGTGTGAGGGTGATGGTTAGGGTTAGGGTTAGTATTAGGGTGAGGTCTAGGGTGAGGGTGAGTGTTAGGGTTAGGGTTAGGGATAGGGTGAGGATTAGTGTTATGATTTGGGTGAGAGTTAGGCTGAGCGGTAGTGTTAGGGTAAGGTTTAGTGTGAGGATTCGGGTTAGGCTTAGGGTTAGGGTTAAGGTGAGGTTAAGGTTTGGGTGAGGGTTAAGGTTAGATTTAGCATTAGGGATAGGGTGAGGGTTAGGGTGTGGGTAAGGATCTGGGTAAGGTTTAGGGTGAGGGTGACGGGTAGAGTTAGGGTTAGGAAGAAGGTTAGTGTTAGGGTGAGGGTTTGGGTTAGTTTGAGGGTTAGGGTGAAGGTGAGTTTGAGGTTGAGAGTTAGGGTGAGGGTGATGGTGACGATAAGGTTTAGGGATAACATACGGGTTAGGGTTAGGGTGAGGGTTAGGGTTAGGTTTAGGGTTAGGGTGAGGGTGAGGGTGAGGGTTAGGGTTAGGGTTAGGTTTAGGATTAGAGTTAGGTTTAGGGTAAGGGTTAGGGTTAGGTTGAGGTTTAGGTTTAGGGTTAGGATGAGGGTTAGGGTTAGGGTTAGGTTTAAGGTGAGGGTTAGTGTTAGGATTAGGGTGAGGATGAGGGTTAGTTTGAGGGGCAGGGTTAGAGATAGCATAAGGGTTATGGTTATGGTTAGGGTTAGGGTGAGTGTAAGGGATAATTTTAGTGTGAGGGTTAGTGTGAGGGTTAGCTTGAGGTTTAGGTTTAGGGTTAGGGTAAGGGTTAGGTTTAGGATGAGTGATAGTTTTATGTTTAGGAATAGGTTGAAGTTAATGCTGAGGGTTATGGTTAGGTTTTTTGTGAGGATAAGGGTTAGGGTGAGGATTAGGGTGAGGATGAGGGTTAGGGTTAGCATAAGTTTTAGTGTGAGAGTTAGGGTTAGGGTTAAGTTTAGGGTAAGGGTTAGGGTTAAGGTAAGGATTAGGGTTCGGCTTAGGGTAAGGGTTAGGGTTAGGGTTAGGGTGATGTTTAGGCTTAGGGTTAGAGTTAGGTTGAGGTTTAGGGTTAATTTTATGGTTAGGGTAAGGGTTAGGTTTTGTGTGAGGTTTAGGGTTAGGGTGATGTTTAGGGTGACGGTGAGGTTTAGGGTGAGTGTGAATTTGAGAGTGAGGGTTAGGGTAAGGTTGAGGGTGAGTGGGATGGTGACGGTGAGGGTTAGGGTTAGGTTTAGGTTTAGGGTAAGGGTAAGCGTTAGGGTTAGGATTAGGGTTAGGGTAAGGGTTAGGCTGAGGGTGAAGGACAGGGTGCGGTTGAGGGTGAGGTTTTTGGATAGGTTAGCATTAGGATTAGGGTGAGGATTAGGGTGACGTTAGGGTTAGGGTTAGGTTGAGTGTTAGGGTTAGGGTTAGGGTGAGGGTTAGGGTGTGAGGTAGGGTTAGGGTTACGATGAGGATTATGTTGAGGGTGAGGAATAGGGTTTTGGTGAGGGTAAGTGTTAGGGTTATGGTGAGAGTGAGGGTGAGGGTAAGGGTAAGGGTTAGGGTCAGGGTTAGGGTGAGGGTGAGGGTTAGGGTTAGCATTAGAGTTAGGGTTAGGGTAAGGTTGAGTGTTAGGATTAGGTTTAGGGTTAAGGTTAGGGTGCAAGTTAGGGTTAGGGTTATGCTGAGAGTGAGGTTCAGAGTTAGGGATAGGATTAGGTTTAGGGTTATGTTGAGGCTGAGGGTGAGGGTGAGAATGAGGATTAAGTTTAGGGTTAGGTTTAGGGTGAGGGCTAGGATGAGGGTGATATTTTTGGTTAGGAAAGGTTTAGGGTTAGGTTTAGGGTGAGGATTAGGGTGAGGGTGAGGTTTAAGGTGAAGTTTAGTGTTAGGGTTAGGGATAGGGTGAGGGTTACGGTGAGGGTTTGGTTGTGGGTAAGTGTTAGCATGAGGGTTAGAATGAGGGTGAGGGTTAGGGTTAGGGTGAGGGTAAGGGTTATTGTGAGGGTTAGGGTGAGGGTGAGGGTTAGGGTTAGCTTTCGGGTTAAGGTGAGGGTGAGATTTAGGGTTTGCATTAGGGTTCAGTTGAGGGTTAGGGTGAGGTTTAGGTTTAGGGTGATGGTGAGGGTGAGGGTGAGGGTTATGGTTAGGGTTATGGTGAGTGTTAGGGTTAGGGTTAGGGTGAGGGTTAGGGTTAGGGTGAGTGCGAGGGTGAGGGTGATGGTGAGGTTGTGGGTTAGCTTTAGTTGTAGGGTGAGGGTGAGTGTGAGGTTTAGGGTGAGGTTTAGGATTGGAGTTAATGTGAGGTTTAGGGTGAGGGTGAGGGTAAGCGTGAGGGTGAGGGTGAGGGTTAGGGTTAGGGGTAGGGGTAGATGTAGGTTTAGTGTTAGGTTTAGGGTTAGTATTAGGGTTAGGATTAGGCTTAGGGTGAGGTTGAGGGTGAGGGTGAAGGTGAGGTTTAGAGTTAGGGTTAGGTTAGAGTTATGGTTAGGTTGAGCGCTAGGATGAGGGTTATGGTTAGGGTGAGGGTGAGGTTGAGGATATGATTGAGACTCACCCTAGCTTTCATGGCTATGGTTAGGGTGAGGGTTAGGGGGACGGGTAAATTTAGTGTTAGATTTAGGGTGAGGGTTAGGTTTAGTGTGAGAGTTAGGGTTAGGGTTAGGGTTAGGGTGATGTTAAGTGTTAGAGTGAGGGTTAGGGTGAGAGTGAGGGTTAGGGTGATGTTTAAGGTGAAGGTGAAATTTAGAGAGAGTGAGAGGTTTCCGGTGACGGTGAGGGTTAGGGTGTGGGTGAGGGTGAGGGTTAGGGTGAGAGTAAGGGTTAGGGTGATATTTAGGGTGAGGGTGAGGTTTAGGGTGATAGTTAGGGTTCAGGGTAGAGGAATTGTTAGGGTTCAGGTGAGGATTAGGTTTAGGGTTAGGGCTTGGGTTGGGGTTAGGGTTAGGGTTAGGGTGAGTGTTAGGGTGAGAGGTAGGGTTAGGGTTAGTATGAGGGTTAGGCTTAGTGTGAGGGTTTCGGGTTAGGGTGAGGATTAGTGTGAGGATAAGTCTTAGGGTGAGGTTTAGGGTGAGACTGAGGGTTAGGGTTACCCTTAGGGTTAGGGTGAAGTTTAGAGTGGGGGTTAGTGTGAGAGTTAGGGTTAGGGTTACGGTTGGGTGAGGGTTAGGGTGAGCGAAAGGGTTAGGGTGAGGGTTAGGTTGAGGTTGAGGGATACGGTTATGGTGAGGGTAAGGGTTAGGGAAACGGTTAGGGTGAGGTTAAGGATTAGGGTTAGCATTAGTGTTAGGGGGAGGGTGAAGGTTAGGGTGAAGGTGAGGTGTAGGCTGAGGAGTAGGGTTATTGTTAGGGTCAGGGTTAGGGTGAGGGTGAGGGTTAGGGTTAGCATTAGGGTTAGGGTTAGGTTTAGGTTGAGTGTTAGGGTTAGGGTTAGGGTAAGGTTGAGGGTAAGGTTTAGCATTAGGGTGAGGGTTAGGGTTAGGTTGCAGGTTAGGGTTAGGGTTAGAGTGAGGGTAAGGGTCCGGGTTAGGGTTAGGTTTAGGTTTAGGGTTATGGTGAGGCTAAGGGTGAGGGTGAGCGTGAAGGTGAGGGTTAAGTTTAGCATTAGGTTTAGGGTGAGGTCTAGGGTTAGGGGGAGGGCTAGGGTGAAAGTTAGGGTGAAGGTGAGGTTTTCGGTTAGGAAATGGTTAGGGTTAGGGTTAGGGTGAGGATTGGAGTGAGGGTGAGGTTTAAGGTGAGAGTTAGGGTTAGGGTGAGAGTTAGGGTTAGGGTGAGGGTAATGTTTAGGGTGAGGGTGAGTGTGAGGGTGAGGGTTCGGGTAGGGTGTGGGTTAGGTTGTTGGTGAGGGTTAGGGTGAGGGTGAGGGTGAGAGTGAGGGTTAGGATGTTGGTGAGGTTTCAGGTTAGTGTGAGGTTTAACGTGAGTGTTATGGTTAGGGTTAGGGTGAGGGATAGGGTTAGTGTGAGGGTTACAGTTAGGCTTAGTGTAAGGATAAGTGTTAGGTTGAGGATTAGGGTGAGAGTGAGGGTTAGGGTTAGATTAAGGGTTAGGGTTAGGGTAAGTGTTAAGGATAGGGTTAGGGTTAGGGTGAGTGTGAGGCTTAAAGTTAGGGTTAGGGTGAGGGTTAGGGTTGGGGTGAGTGATAGGGTTAGGGTTATGGTGAGGTTGAGGGTGAGGTTTCTGGTGAGTGTGAGTGTTAGGGTGTGGGTGAAGGTTAGGGTTAGGGTGAGGGTTAGGGTGACGGTGAGGGTTAGGGTGACGGTGAGGGTTAGGGTTAAGGTGAGCGATAGGGTGATGGTTCGGGTTAGGGTGAGTGTGAATATTAGGTTTAGGGTTACCCTTAGGGTTACGGTGAGGGTATGGGTTAGGGTGAGTTTTAGCGTGAGGGTGAGGGTTAGGGTTATCGTTAGGGTTAAGGTAAGAGTTAGGGTGAGGGTTATGGTTAGGGTGAGGGTGAGGGTTAGGGTTAGGGTTAGGGTGATGTTTAGGGCTAGGGTGTGGGTTAGGGTTAGTTTTATGGTTAGGGTGTGGGTTAGGTTTACGATTAGGGTTCGAGTTAGGGTGAGTGTGAGGGTGAGTGTTAGGGTTAGGATTAGGGTTAGGGTTATTGTTAGGCTGAGGGTGAAGGTGAGGGTTAGGGTTAGTGTTAATGTAATGTTTAGGGTTAGGGTTAGGTTGAGGGTTAGGGTTAGGGTTAGGATGAAGGTTAAGTTGAGGATTATGGTTAGGTTTAGGGTGACAGTTAGGTATAGTGTCACGGTTGGGTTTATTGTGAGAGTAAGCGTAAGGGTGAGGGTTAGGGTGAGGGTGAGGGTCAGGGTTAGGGTTAGGATTAGGTTTAGTGTTATTGTGAGGCTGAGGGTGAGGGTGAGTGTGAGGGTTAAGGTTAGGGTTAGGTTTAGGGTGAGGGCTAGGGTGAGGGTGATATTTCTGGTTAGGTTTAGGTTTAGGGTGAGGATTAGGGTGAGCGTGAGGTTTGAGGTGAGGGAAAGTTTTAGGGTGAGGGTTAGGGTTAGGTTTAGGGTGAGGGTTAGGGTTAGGGTGATGTTTAGGGTGAGGGTGCAGGTGAGAGTGAGGGTTCGGGTGAAGGTTAGGGTTAGGGTGAGGGTTAGGGTTTGGGTTAGGGTTAGGGTGATAGTAAGGGTTACGATGACAGTTGGGGTGAGGGTGAGGGTTAGGGTTAGGTTTAGGCTGAGTATGAGGGTTAGGGTGAGGGTTAGGTTTAGGGTCAGGGTGAGGGTTAGGGTGAGGGTTAGGGTTAGGGTTAGGGTTCGGGTTAGGGTAAAAGTTAGGGTTAGGGTGAGTGTTAGGGTGAGTGGTAAGCTTAGGGTTAGGATGAGGGTTAGGCCTATTGTGAAGTTTATGGTTACGGTTAGGGTTAGTGTGAGCATAAGGGTTAGGGTGATGGTTAGGGTGAGACTGAGGGTTAGGGTTAGCCTTAGGGTTATGGTGAAGGTTAGGGTGGGGGTTAGGGTGAAGGTTAGGTTTAGGGTTAGGGTTGGATGAGGGTTAGAGTGAGTGTAAGGTTTACGGTGAGGGTTAGGTTGAGGTTGAGGGATAGGGTTATGGTGAGGGTAAGGGTTAGAGCCACGGTTAGGGTGAGTTTGATGGTTAGGGTTAGCATTAATGTTAGTGAGAGGGTGAGGATTAGTGTGAGTGTTAGGGTTAGGGATAGAGTGAGGGTGAGGGTTAGGGTAAGGATTATGGTTATGGTAATGGTGAGGGTGAGGGTTAGGGTTAGCATTAGGGTTAGGATTAGGTTTAGGTTGATTGTTATGGTTAGGGTTAGGGTGAGGTTGAGGGTTAAGGTAAGCATTAGGGTGAGGGTTAGGCTTAGGGTGCAGGTTAGGGTTAAGTTTAGAGTGAGGGTGAGAGTCAGGGTTAGGGATAGGATTAGGTTTAGGGTTAGGGTGAGACAGAGTGAGGGTGAAGGTGAGGGTGAGGGTTAAGTTTAGCGTTAGGTTTAGGGTGAGGGCTAGGTTGAGGGTAAGGGATAGGGTGAGGGTTAGGGTGAAGGTGAGCTTTTCGGTTAGGAATGGTTTAGGATTAGGTTTAGGGTGTGGGTGAGGTTTAAGTTGAGGGTTAGGTTTAGGGTGCGGGTTAGGGTTAGGGTTAAGTTGAGGGTTTGGGTTAGGGTGATGTTTAGGGTGAGGGTGAGAGTGAGCATTCGGTTGAAGGTGTGGCTTAGGTTGTTGGTGAGGGTTAGGGTGAGAGTGAAGGTTAGGGTGAGGGTTAGAGTTAGGGTGCTGGTGAGGATTAGGTTTAGGGTGAGAGTTAGGTTGAAGGTGAGGGTTAGGGTGAGGGTGAGGGTTAGGTTTAGGTTTAGGGATAGGATTAGGGTGAGGGTTAGGGTTAAGGTTAGGGTGAGGGTTATGGTTATGGTTAGGGTGTGGATTTGGTTTAGTGTGAGGGTTAGGGTTAGCGTTAGTGTAAGGGTAAGGGTTAGGTTGAGGATTAGGGTGAGAGTGAGGGTTAAGGTTAGATTAAGGGTTAGGGTGAGGGTTAGGGTAAGGGATAGGGTTAGGGTTAGGGTGAGTGTGAGGGTTAAAGTTAGGGTTAGGGTGAGTGTTAGGGTCGGGGTGAGGGTTAGGCTTAGGGTTAGGGTGAGGCTGAGGGTTCGGGTGAGTGTGAGTGTGAGTGTTAGGGTGTGGGTCACGGTTAGGTTTAGGGTGAGGGATAAGGTGACGGTGAGGTTAAGGGTGAGGGTGAGTGTTATGGTTAGGGTGAGGGTGAGGGTTAGGGTTAGGTTTAGGGTGATGTTTAGGGTTAGGGTGTGGGTTAGGGATAGGTTTATGGTTAGGTTAAGGGTTAGGTTAGGGTTCGAGTTAGGGTGAGTGTGAGGGTGACTGTTAGGGTTAGGATTAGTTTTAGGGGTAGTGTTAGGCTTAGGGTGAGGGTAAAGGGTGAGGGTTAGGGTGAGGGTGAGGGATACGGTTAGTGTTGGGGTTAGGGTGAGCGTTTGGATGAGGGTGAGGGTTAGGGTTAGGGTGAGGGTTAGGGTTAGGGTTGAGTTTAGGGTAAGAATTAGGATGAGGTGTAGGGTAAGGGTTAGGGTTAGTGGGAGGAAAAGGGATATGGTGAGGGTTAGGGTGAGGGTGAGGAATAGGGTTAGTGTAAGGGTTAGGGTGAGTGTTTGGGTGAGCCTTAGGTTTATGTTTAGGGTTAGGGTGAGGGTTAGGATGAGGGTAAGTGTTAGGGTGAGATTTAGGTTGTGGTTGAGTATTAAGGTCAGCATTAGTCTTAGGGTGAGGGTTAGGTTTAGCTATAGCATTAGGGTTAGGATTAGAGTTCGGGTGTGGGTTAGGATTAATGTTAAGATGAGGGTGAGTTTTAGGGTTAGCATTAGGTTTAGGGTTAGGATTAGTGTGAGGCTGAGGGTGAGGGTTAGGTTTAGGTTTAGGTTTAGTGTTAGGGTGAGGCTGCGGTTGAGGATGAGGTTGAAGGTGAGGGTTAGGGTTTGGCTTAGGCTTAGAGTTAGGGTGAGTGCTAGCGTGAGGGCGAGGGTGCGGTTTTCTGTTAGGAAGGGTTAGGGTTAGGTTTAGGGTGAGGATTGGGCTGAGGGCGAGGTTGAAGGTGAGGTTTAGGGTTAAGGTGAGGGTTAGGGTTAGCGTTAGGCTGAGCGTTAGGGTTTGGGTGATGTTTAGGGTGATGTTTAGGGTGAGGGTGTGGGTGAAGGTGAGGGTTAGGGTGTAGGTGACGGTTAGGGTGAGGGTGAGGGTTAGGGTGATGGTGAGAGTTAGGTTTAGGGTTAGTGTGAGGAAACGGCTTAGGGTGAGGATTTGGATGAGAGTAAGTGTTAGGGTTACGTTTAGAGTTAGGTTTAGGGTGAGGTATAGGGTTAGAGTTCGGGTTAGGGTTCAGTTGAGGGTGAGGGTTAGAGTTAGGGTTAGGGTGAGGGTTAGGGTTGGGGTGAGGGTTAGGGTTACGGTTAGGGTGAGGGTGAGGGTGAGGGTTCAGGTGAGGGTTAGGGTGTGGGTTAGGATTAAGGTTATGGTGAGAGTAAAGGTTAGGGTGAGGTTTAGGGTGAGGGTTAGGGTTAGAGTTAGGGTTAGGGTTATGATGAGCATTATGCTGAGGGTTCGGTTTAGGTTTAGTGTGAGGGTTAGGATTAAGGTTAATGTTAGGGTTAGGATTTGGTTAGGGTAAAGGTTAGTTTTAGGTTTAGGATAAGGTTTCGGTTGATGGTTAGGTTTAGAGTTATTGTGAGGATTACGTTTAGCGTTAAGGTTAGGGTGTGGGCTAGGGTGAGGGTGAGGATTAGGTTGAGGGTTTAGTTTAGGTAAGAGTTAAGGTTAGGTTAGGGTGAGGATTAGGGTAAGATTGAGGGTTAAGTTGAGGGTTAGGGTTAGGGTGAGCCTTAGGGTTACGATTAGGGTGAGGGTTAATGTTAGGGTGATGTTTAGGGTTAGGGTGAGGGTGAAGGTTCGGGTGAGGAGGAGGGTTAGGTTTAGGGTTAGTGTGAGGGTTAGGGTTAGCTTTAGGGTTAGAGTTAGTGTGAGCATGAGGGTTAGGGTGAGGGGTAGGGTTAGGGTTACGGTGAGGTTGAGGGTTAGGTTTAGTTTGAGGGTTATGGTTAGGGTAAGGGTGAGGGTTGGGTTTAGGTTAAGGGTGAGGATGAGGATGAAGGTGATGGTTAGGGCTACGTTTAGCGTTAGGGTGAGGCTTAGGTTTAGGATAAGGGTTAGGATAAGGGTGAGGGTGAGGGTTACGGTTAGGATTAATTTAGGGTGAGGGTGAGGGTTAGGTTTAGGATTAGGGTTAGGGTCAAGGTGAGGGTGAGGGTTAGGGATAGGGTGAGGGTTAGGGTTATGTTTAGGGTTAGGGTTAGGGTTAGGTTTAGGAGGAACGTTAGGCTTAGGATTAGGGTTAGGGTTAGTATGAGGTTAGTTTTAGGGTTGTGTTAGGGTGAGGGTGAGGGTTTACCTTAGGTAAGGGTTAGGGTAAGTTTAGGGTGAGGATTAGGATGAGGTTGAGGGCTGAGGTGAGGGTTAGGGTTAGGGTGAGTGTTAGGGTTAGGATTAAGTTGAGGGTTATTGTTAGGGTGAGGGTGAGGGTGAAGTTTCAGGTGATGGGAGGGGTTAGGTTTAGGGTTAGCGTGAGGTTTATGGTTAGGGTTAGGGTTAGGGTGATGGTGAGGGTTAGGGTGAGTGTGAGGTTGATGGTGAGTGTGAGGTTTAAGCTTAGGGTGAGGGTTAGGAATAGGGTTAGGGTTAGGGTGAGGGTTCGGGTTAGTGTGAGGGTTAGGGTTAGGTTTAGGTGAAGGTGAGGATAAGGGTTAGGGTGAGGGTTAGGGTGAGGATGAGGGTTAGGATTAGCATTAGGTTTAGGATTAGGCTTAGGGTGAGGTTGTGGTTTAGTATTAGGGTGAGGGTTAGGGTTATTGTTAGGGTTAGGGTGCGAGTAAGGTTGAGCGTTAGGGTTAGGTTAGGGTTAGGTTTAGGCTGAGGGTGAGGGTGAGGGTGAGGTTGATGGTTAGTGTTAGTGTGACGGTGAGTGTGAGGGCTGGGGTGAGGGTGAGGGTTAGTGTGAGGGTGAGGGTGTGGGTTTCTTTTACATCAGGGTTAGGTTTAGGGTGAGGATTAGGGTGAGAGTGAGGGTGAGGAGTTCGTTTACATCTGGGTTAGGGTTAAGCTGAGGTTAGGGTGAGGGTGAGGGTTAGGGTTAGAGTTAGGGTGTGGGTTTAGCTTAGGGTGATGTTTAGGGTGAGGCTGAGGGTTAGGGTGAGAGTTAGGGTGAGGTTTAGGTTTAGTGTTAGGATTAGGGTGAGGGTGAGGTTTAGGGTTAGAATTAGGGTTATGGGGAGGGTTAAATTGAGGGTCAGGGTTAGGGTTAGTGCTAGGGTTAGTGTTAGGATGCGAGTTAGGTTGAGGTTTATGGGTAGGGTTAGAGTGAGGGTGAGGGGAAGGGGGAGATTTTGGTTTAGGGTTAGAGTTAGGTTGAGGGTGAGGGTTAGGATTAGGGTTAGCACTAGGTTTTGCTGAGGGTGAGTGTGAGGTTGAGGGTGAGGTTTAGGGTTAGGGTGAGGGTAAGGGTTAGGTTTAGGGTGAAGGTTAGTGTTCTGGTTAGGGTTAGATATAGCATTAGGCTGAGGGTTTGAATTAGGGTTAGTGTGAGGGTTAGGGTTAGGGTTTGTTTAGGTTGAAGGTTAGTTTTAGCTTTAGGGTTAGGATAAAGTTCAGACAGAGGGTTAGGGTTAGGGTTACTGTGAGGGTTAGGTTTAGGGTTAGGGATAGGGGGTGGGCTAGGGTGAGGGTGAGGTTTAGGGTGAGGGTGAGGGTTTAGTTTAGGTAAGGGTTAAGGCTAGGTTAGAGTGAGGATTAGGGTGAGGTTTAGGGTTAAGGTGAGGATTAGGGTTAGGGTGAGGGTTAGGATTACTGTGAGGGTTAGGGTTAGGGTGAGGGTGAGGGTGAGGGTAAGTGTTAGGGTGAGGTTTAGGGTGAGGGTGATGGTTAGGATTAGAGTTACGGTTAGGATTAGGGTGATCGTAAGGATGAATGGTTAGTGTTAGGGTGAGGATTAGGGTTGGGTTAAGGATGAGGGTGAGGGTTAGGGTTAGGGTTAGGGTTAGGTTTAGGCTGAGGTTGAGGCTGATGTTTAGGATTAAGGTTACGGTGAAGGTGATGGTTCGGGTGAGGGTAGGGTTAGTATGAGGTTTACGGTGAGGGTTTCATTTACCTCCGGTTTAGGTTTAACCTGAGGTTAGGTTTAGGGTTAGGGTTAGGGTTAGGGTTAGGGTGAGGGTGAGGGTTAGGGTGATGTTTACGGTGAGGGTGAGGGTTAGGGTGAGAGTGAGGGTTAGGTTTAGGATGAGGGTTAGGGTTAGGGTTTGGGTTAGGGTAATGTTGAGGGTAAGGTATAGGGTGAGGTTTATTGTGAGGAGGACGGTTAGGTTTAGTGTTAGGGTTAGGGTGAGGTTTAGGTTGAGCGTTAGGTATTGGTTTAGGGATAGGGTGAGGGTGTGGTATAGGGTGAGTGTTAGTGTTAGGTTGAGGGATAGGGATATGGTTAGGGTGAGGTTGAGGGTTAGGGTTAGAGTTAGGGTGAGGGGGAGGGTTAGGATTAGGGTAAGGATTAGGTTTTGGCTGAGTTTGAGGGTGACTGTAAGAGTGAGGGTTAGGTTATGGTGAGGGTTAGGGTTAGGGTATGGGTGAGGGTTAGGGTTAGGGTGAGGGTGTGGGTAAATGTTAGGGTGAGGGTTAGGGCGAGAGTGAGGGTTAGTGTTAGGGTCAGGGTAAGGGTTAGGGTGAGGGTAAGTGTTAGGTTGAGGGTTATGGTGAGGGTGAGGCTTAGGGTTAGCATTAGGGTTAGGGTGAGGGTGAGGGTTAGGTTGAGGGTTAGGGTTAAGGTTAGGGATAGAGTGAGGATTAGGGTTAGGGTTAGGTTTAGGGTGAGGTTTAGGATGAGGGGTAGGGTTAGGGATAGAGTGATTGTTAGGTTTAGTTTGAGGATTAGGGTTAGGGTGAGGTTTAGTTTTACTGTGAGGTTTAGGGTTAGGGTTAAGATGAGTGTTAGGGTAATGTTGAGGGTGAGGGTGAGGGTGAGGGCTAGGTTTAGGGTTAGTGTGAGTGTTATTGTTAGGGTGAGGGTTAGGTTTAGGTTGAGGGTTAGGGTTAAAGTAAGGGTTAGGTTTAGGGTTAGGGTTAGGGTTAGGGTTAGGGTCAGGGTGAAGGTTTGGTTTATGTTGAGGGTTAGGTTTAGGGTGAGGGTTAGGGTTAGGGTGAGCGTTAGGGTGATGGTGAGGGTTAGGGTGAGGGTGATGGTTAGGTTTAGAGTTAGGGTTAGGCTGAGTGTTAGGGTTAGGGTTAGGGTTAGGGTGAGATTTATGGTGAGGTGTCGGGATACGGTTAGACTGAGGGTTAGGGTTAGTGTGAAGGTTAGGGGTAGGGTTAGGGTTAGTGTTAGGATAATGTTTAGGGTGAGGGTTAGTTTGATGGTGAGGGTTAGAGTGAGCGTTAGGGTTAAGGTGATGTTTAGGGTGATGTTGAGGGTTAGTGTGAGGGTGAGGGTGAGGCTGAGGGTGAGGGTTAGGGTGAGGGTGAGGTTAATTTAGGAAAACGATTAGAGTTAGGGTTAGGCTGAGGGTGAGGGGGAAAGTGAGGGTGAGGGTTAGGGTTAGGGCTAGGGTGAAGGTTAGGGTTAGTGTGAGGGTTAGTGTGATGGTGAGTGTCAGGGTGAAGGTGAGGGTTATAATGACGGTGAGGGTGAGGTTGAGGGTTAGGGTTAGGATTAGGGTTAGGGTGAGTTTTAGGGTTAGGGCTAGGGTTAGAATTATTGTTAGGGTTAAGGTTAGGATGAGGGTGAGGGTTATTGTTAGGTTTAGGGTTAGGGTGAGGGTGAGGGTGGGGTTGAGGGTTAGGGTTAGGCTTAGGGTTATGGTTAGGGTAAGGCTGATGGGGAAGGGGAGGTTGAGGGTGAGTGTTAGGGTTAAGTTTAGGGTTAAGGTTAGGGCTTGTGTGAGGGTGAGGGTTAGGCTGAGGGTGAGGATGAGGGTTTTGTTTAGGTAAAGGTTAGGGTTAGGGTGAGGATTAGGGTGAGGATGAGGATTAAGCTGAGGTTAGGTTCAGGGTGAGGGTTAGTGATAGGGTTAGGGTGAGGGTTAGGGTTAGGGAGATGTTTAGGGTGAGGTTGAGGGTTAGGGTGAGGGTGACGGTGAGGGTGAGGCTGACGGTGAGGGTTAGGTTTAGGGTGAGGGTAAGGGTTAGGATTAGGAATAGGATTAGGGTTAGTGTTAAACTGAGGGTGAGGGTCAGGGTGAGGGTCAAGGTTATGGTCAAGTTTAGGGTTAGGTTTAGAGTGAGGGTTAAGGTTAGTGTGAGGTTTATGGTTAGAGTTAGGGTGAAGGTAAGGGTTAGGGTTAGTGTAAGCATTAGGATGAGTGTGAGGGCTTGGATTCGGCTTTGTGTTAGGGTTAGGGTGAGGGTTAGCTTTTAGGTGATGTTTAGAGTGAGGGTGAGGGTTAGTGTGAGGATGAGGGTTCGGGTCTGGGTGAGGGTTCGGTTGATAGTGACTGTTAGGGTGAGGGTGAGTGTTCAGGTGAGGGTGAGGATTAGGGTGTGGTTGAGGGTTTGGGTTAGGATGAGAGTCAGGGTGAGGTGTCGGGATAGGGTTAGGGTGAGGGTTAGGGTTAGTGTGAAGGTTAGGGTTAGGGTTAGGGTTAGGGTTAAGATAAGGGTTAGTGTGAGGGTTAGGGTTAGTGTGATGTTTATGGTGAGGTTGAGGGTTAGTGTGAGGGTGAGCGTGAGGGTTAAGGTGAGGGTGAGAGTGAGTGGGAGAGTGACGGTGAGGGTTAGATTTAGGGTTAGGTTTAGGGTGAGGGTAAGTGTTTGGGTTACTATTAGGGTTAAGGTAAGGGTTAGGTTGATTGGGAGGGTGAGGGTGAGGGTGAGGGTGAGGGTCTCGGTTACGTAAGTGTTAGGGTTACGTTTAGGTTGATACTGAGGGTTAGGGTTAGCGTTAGGGTTAGGGTGAAGGTTAGTATGGGGGTTAGGGTTCGGGTTAGGTTTCGGGTTAGGGTTGGGTGAGGGTAAGGGTGAGCATAAGGTTTAGGGTGAGGGTTAGGTTGAAGGTGAGGGATAGGTTTATCGTGAGGGTAAGGGTTAGGGTTAGGTTGAGAGTGAGGGTGAAGGTAAGGGTAAGTGTTAGGGTCAGAATTAGGGTGAGGGTTAGGGTTACCATTAGGGTTAGGTTTAGGATTAGGTTGTTAGGGTTAGGGTTAGTGTTAGGGTTAGGGCTAGGGTGCAGGTTAGGGTTACGGTTAGAGTGAGTGTGAGGGTCAGGGTTAGGGTTAGGGTGAGGCTGAGGCTGAGGCTGAGGGTGAAGGTGAGGGTGAGGGTGAGGATTAAGGTTAGGGTTAGGTTTAGGGTGAGGACTAATGTGAGGGTGATGTTTTTGTTTAGGAAAAGTTTAGGGTTAGGTTTATGGTGAGGATTAGGGTGAGGGTGAGGTTTAAGGTGAGGGTTAGGGATAGGGTCAATGTTAGGGTTAGGGTTCGGGTGAGGGTTAGGGTTAAGTTGATGTTTAGGGTGACGGTGAAGGTGAGACTGAGGGTTCGGGTGAGGGTTAGAGTTAGAGTGAGGGTTAGGGTTAGGGTTAGGTTTAGGTTTAGGGTGAGGCTAAGTGTTATGATGATGACAGGTAGGGTGAGGGTGAGGGTTAGGGTTAGGGTTAGGGTTAGGGTGAGGTTTGGGGTGAGGTTTAGGGTTAGGTTTAGGGTGAGGGTTAGGGTGAGGGTTAGGGTGAAGGTTAGGGTTAGGGTTAGGGTTTGGGGTAGGGTAAGGTTTAGGGGGAGGGGAAGGGGTAGGGTGAGGGTTAAGGAGAGGGTGAGGGATAGGGTTATGCTGAGGGTAAGGGTTAATCTAAATGTTAGGTTGAGAGTGAGCATTTGTGTTAGCATCAGGGTTGGGTTGAGGGTTAGGTTTAGGGTTAGGCTGAGGGCTAGTTTTAGGGTTATGTTGAGGGTTAGGTTTAGGGTTAGGGTGAGGGTAAGAGTTAGGATGACAGCTAGGGTGAGGGTCAGGGTTAGGGTTAGGTTTAGGGATAGGGTGAGGGTTAGGGTGAGGGTTAGGTTTAGGGTTAGGGTGAGGGTTAGGGTGAAGTTTAGGGTTAGGGTTAGGGTTTGGGGTAGGGTGAGGTTTAGGGGGAGGGGACGGGGTAGGGTGAGGGTTAAGGAGAGGGTGAGGGATAGGGTTATGTTGAGGGTAAAGTTTAATCTAAGGTTTAGGTTGAGAGTGAGCATTTGTGTTAGCATTATGGTTGGGTTGAGGGTTAGTTTTAGTGTTAGTTTGAGGGGTAGTTTTAGGGTTAGGGTGAGGGATAGGGTTAGGGTTAAGGTGAGGTTAAGGGTTTGGGTGAGGGTGAGATTGAGGGTTAGTGTTAGCCTTAGGGTGAGGGTGAATGTTAGGGTTAGGGATAGGGTGAGTGTGAGTGTGAGGATTAGATTTAGGATTAGGGTTAGGGTTAGTGTTACGCTGAGGTTTAGGCTGATGGGTAGGGTTACAGTTAGGGTTAGGGTTAGATTTAGTGGGAGTGTTAGGGTTAGGTTTAGGTTTAGGGTTAGGGTGAGGGTTCGGGTGAGGGTTCGGGTTAAGGTGTGGATGAGGGTTAGGGTTAGTGTGAGGACTAGCTTTAGGGTTAGGGTTACTGTTAGGGTTAGGATTAGGGTGAGGGTAAGGGATAAGGTTAGTTTTATGGTTAGGGTGAGGGATCGGGTTAGTGTTCGGATTAGGGTTAGGGTTAGGTGAAGGATCGGGTAAGGGTTAGGGTGAGAGTTAGGGTGAGGGTGAGTATTATGATTAGGTTAAGGACTAGGGTTAGGCTGAGGGTGAGGGTGAGGTTGAGGTTTATGATTAGGGTTAGAGTGAGGGTTAGGTTTAGGGTGATGTTTAGGGTGAGGGTTAGGGTGAGGGTGAGGGTTCGGTTGAGGCTTCAGATTAGGGTGTGGATGAGGGTTAGCATGAGTGTGAGGTTTACAGTTAGGTTTAGGGTGTGGGTTAGGGTTAGGGTTTGGATTAGGGTGAGGTTTAGGGTGAGGGGTAGGGTCAGGGTTGGGGTGAGGTTTAGGGTTAGTGTGAGGTTTAGGGTTAGGTTTAGTGTAAGTGTGAGGATAAGGGTTAGTGTGAGGGATAGGGTTATTGTTAGGGTTAGGGTGAGGGTGAGGTTGAGGGTTATGGTTAGGGTTAGGGTGAGGGTTAGGGTTAGGCTAAGGCTTAGGGTTGGGGATAGGTTAAGGGTGAGTGTGAGGGTGATGTTTAGAGGTAGGTTTAGGGTGAAGGTGAGGGTTCGGTTTAGGATTAGGGTTAGGGTTAGGGTTAGGGTGAGGGTGAGGGTTAGTTTTAGGATTAGGGTTAGGCTTAGGCTTAAGGTGAGGGTGAGGTTGAGGGTTAGGGAGAGGATTAGGCTTATGTTTACGGTTAGGGTGAGAGTGAGGGTTAGGTTGAGGTGAGGGTTCATGTTTGGGTGAGGGTTAGGGTGATGGTGTGGGTTAGGGTGAGGGTGAGGTTTAGGTTTAGTGTTAGCTTTAGGGTGAGTGTTAGGATCAGGGTTAGGATTAGGGTAGGGGTGAGGGCTAGGTTGAGGGTGAGGGGTAGGGTGAGGGGTAGGGTTAAGGTTAGGCTGAGGGTGAGGGTTAGGTTTAGTGTGAGGGTTAGGGTTAGTGTGAGTTTGAGGGTGAGGGTGAGGGTTAGGGTTAGGGTGAGGGTTAGGGTTAGGGGTAGGGGTAGGGTGAGGGTTAGCGTTACGTTTATATTGAGGCTTAGGGTGAGGGTAAGGTTATGGTAAGGGTGAGGGTGAGGTTTAGGTTTAGTGTGAGGGTTAGGGTTAGTGTAAGGTTAAGGGTTAGGGTGAGGTTTAGGGTAACAGTGAGGCTTAGTGTTAGCGTGAGTTTGAGGGTGAGGGTGAGGTTTAGGGTTAGGTTGAGGGTTAGGGTTAGGGTTAAGGTGAGGGTGAGCCGTAGGGTGAGAGTGAGGGTGAGGGTGAGGATTTGGGTGAAGGGGGAGGTTTATGGTTAGGGTTGGGTTTAGAGTTAGGGTGAGGCTGTGGGTGAGGGTTAGGTTTAGGATTAGGGTTAGTGTTAGGATTAGGCTGAGGGTGAGTGTGAGAGTGAGGGTGAGGGTTAGGTTTTGGGTGAGGGTTCGGGTTAATGTTAGGGTTAGGGTTAGGTTGAGGGATAGGATTAGGGTTAGTGTTAGGATGAGGGATAGGCTGTGGGGTAGGGTTAGGGTTAGGGTGAGGGTTAGGGTTAGTGTGAGATTTAGGGTTAAGGTTAGGGTCAGGGATTTGATTAGGTTAGGGGTAAGGGTTAGGGTGAGGGTTAGGATGAGGGTGAGGTTTAAGTTTAGGGATAGGGTTAGGATGAGGTTAGGGTGAGGGCTAGGGTGAGTGTGTGGGTTAGGGTTAGGTTAGGGATAGGGTGAGGATTAGGTTTAGGGTTAGGGTTAGGGTTAGGGTCAGTCTTAGGCTGAGGTGAAGGGTTAGGGATAGGGTGAGGGTTAGGTTTAGTGTGAGGGTTAGGGTTTGGGGTAGGGTTAGGGTGAGGGCTATGGTGAATGTGAGGGTTAGGGTTTTATTTAGGGATAGGGTAAGGATTAGCGTTAGGGTCAGTGTTAGTGTGAGGTTTAGGCTGATGTGTAGGGTTAAAGTTAGGGTGAGGGTTAGGTTTAGTGGGAGTGTTAGGATTAGGTTTAGTGTTAGGGTGAGGGTTCGGGTTCGGGTGAGCATTTGGGTTAATGTGTGGGTGAGGTTTAGGGTTAGTGTGAGGACTAGGTTTAGGTTTAGGGTTACTGTTAGGGTTAGGGTTAGGGTGAGGGTAAGGGTTAGGGTTAGTGGTATGGTTAGGGTGAGGGTTCGGGTTAGTGTGAGGGTTAGGGTTAGGGTTAGGTAAAAGTGAGGTTAAGGGTTAGGGTGAGGGTGAGGGTTAGGATTAGAGTTAGGTTTAGGATTAGGGTTAGGGTGAGGGTGAGGTTGAGGTTCAGTGTTAGGGTGAGGGTTAGGGTTATTGTTAGTGTTAGGTTGCGGGTGAGGGTGAGGGTGAGGGTGAGGGTTAGGGTTAGGGTAGGGTAAGGTTTGGCTGAGGATGAGGGTGAGAGTGAGGGTGAGGGTTAAGGTTAGGGTTAGGTTTAGGGTGAGGGCTAGGGTGAGGGTGATATTTTTGGTTAGGAAAGGTTTATTGTTAGGTTTAGGGTGAGGATTTGGGTGAGGGTGAGGTTTAAGATGAGGGTTAGGGTTAGGGTGAGGGTTAGGGTTAGGGTTAGCGTGAGTTTTAGGGTTAGGGTGATGTTTAGGTTGAGGGTGAAGGTTAGAGTGAGGGTTCAGGTGAGGGTTAGGGTTAGGGTGAGGGTTAGGGTTAGGGTTAGGGTTAGGGTGAGGATAAGGGTTAGGATGACAGTTAGGGTGAGGGTGAGGGGTAGGGTTAGGTTTGGGTTAGGGTGATGTTTATGGTGAGGGTGAGGGTGAGAGTGAGGATTCGGTTGAGGGTGTGGCTTAGGGTGTTGGTGAGGGTTAGGTTGAGAGTGAGGGTTCGGGTGAGGGTGAGAGTTAATGTGTTGGTGATGGTTAGGGTGACGGTGAATGTTAGGGTTAAGGGTAGGATTAGGATGAGGGTTAGGGTTAGGGTTAGGGTGAGGGATATGGTTAGGGATAGTGTGAGGATTAGGGTTAGTGTGAGGGTTAGGTTAGGGTTGGTGTAAGGATAAGGGTTAGGTTGAGGATTAGGGTGAGAGTGAGGGTTAGGGTTAGATTAAGGGTTAGGGTGAGGATTAGGGTAAGTGTTAGGGTTAGGGTTAGGGTTAGGGTGAGTGTGAGGTTTAAAGTTAGGGTTAGGGTGAGGGTTAGGGTTGGGGTGAGGGTTAGGGTTAGGGGTTGGGTGAGGGTTCGGGTGAGTGTGAGTGTTAGGGTGTGGGTGACGGTTAGGGTTAGGTTGAGGGATAAGGTGACGGTGAGGGTTAGGGTGAGGGTTAGGTTTAGGGTGAGGGTAGGGTTAGGTTTAGGCTGAGGGTTAGGGTTAGGTTGATATTTATGGTGAAGGTGAGTGTTAGGGTGTGGGTTAGAGTGAAGGTTAGGTTAAGGGTTAGGGTTAAGGTTAGGGTTAGCGTGAGGATGAGGGTTAGGTTTAGGATTAGGGTTAGGGTTTTGCTTAGTGTGAATATTAGGGTCAGGATGTGGGTTCGGGTGATGGTGAGGGTTAAGGTGTGTGCGAGGGTTAGGGTTAGGCTGAGGATTAGGGTTAGGGTTAGGATTAAGGTGAAGGTTAGGGTGAGAGGTAGGCTTAGGGTTAGGATGAGGATTAGGCTTACTGTGAGTGTTATGGTGAAGATGATGGTTAGGGTTAGCATTAGAGTTAGGATGATGGTTAGGGTGAGGGTTAGGTTTAGGGTTAGGGTTAGGGTGAGTTTGAAGGTGAGGGTGAGATTTAGTGTTAGGATTAGTGTTAGGGTTATTGTTAGAGTGAGGTTGAGGGTTTTGTTTAGGGTGAGGGTTAGGGTTAGGGTGAGGGTTATGATTAGGGTGAAGGTTAGCGTTAGGGTGATGTTTATTGTGAGGGTGAGTGTTAGTGTGAGGGTGAGTTTCAGGGTGAGGGTGAGGGTTTGGTTGATCGTGAGGGTTAAGCTGTGGTTGAGAGTTAGGGTTAGAGTGAGGGTAGGGTGATGGTGAGTGTTAGGGTGAGGGTTAGATTTAGTGTTAGGGTTAGTGTGATGCTGAGGGTGAGCGTGAGGGTGACGGTTAGGGTGAGTGTGATTGTGAGGGTTAGGGTTAGGAATAGGTTTAGGGTGAGTTTTATGGTTACGGTTAGGGTTAGGGTGTGGGTGAGGCATTACGGTTAGGGTTAGGGTTATTTTTAGGGTTAGAGTTAGGGTTAGGGTGAGGGTGAGGGTGAGGTTCAGCATTAGCATTAGTGTTATGTTTACGGTGAGGATGGGGGTGAGGGTTAGGGTTAGGATTAGGGTTAGGTTTAGGTTTAGGCTGAGTGGGAGGGGGAGATTTAGGGTGAGGTTTAGGGTTATGGTTAGGTTAAGGCCTAGGGTAAGGATGAGGGTTAGGCTGAGGGTGAGGGTAAGAGTTTCGGTTAGGTAAGGTTTAGGGTTAATTTTAGGGTGAGGATTAGGTTGAGTTTGAGGGTTAGTGTGAGTGTTAGTGTTAGGTTGAGGGTTAGGGTTAGGATTTGGGTGAGTCTTGGTGTTAGGGTTATGTTTAGAGTGAGGTTTAGAGTTAGGGTGGGGTTAGGGGTCCGGTGAGGGTGAGGGTTAGGGTGTGGGTGAGGGTTAGGGTTAAGTTGAGTGTTAAGGTGACGGTGAGTGTTAGGTTGAATGTGAGGGTTAGGGTTAGGTTGAGGGTGAGGTTTAGGGTTAGGGTGAGGGTTAGGGTGAGGGTTAGGGTGAGGGTTAGTGTGAGGGGGTAGGGTTAGGGTTAGGGTGAGGGTTAGGGTTAGTGTGAGGGTTAAGGTTATGGTGAGGGTAAGTGTTAGGTTGAGGGGTATGGTTAGGGATAGTGTGAGGACTAGGGTGAGGGTGAGGTTTAGGTTGAGTGTGAGGGTGAGTGTTTCGGTAGGCAAGGGATAGGGTTAGGGTTAGGGTGAGGATTAGGGGAGGGGGATTGTTAGATAGTGGGTTAGTGTCAGGGTGAGTGTCAGGGTTAGAGTTAGGGTGAGGGATAGGGTTAGGGTTAGGGTGAGGTTTAGGTTTAGTGTGAGGGTTAGGGTTAGCGTTAGGGTTAGGGTTAGTGTGAGGATAAGGGTTAGGATGAGGGTTAGGTTGTGGGTGAGGTTTAGGGTTATCGTTTGTTTTAGGTCGGGTTAGGGTGAGGTTTAGGGTCAAGGTTAGGGTAAGGGTTAGGGTTAGGGTTAGGGTTAGTGTGAGGGTTAGTTTTAGGGTTAGGGTTTGTGTGAGGATAAGGGTTAGGGTTTGGGTTAGGGTGAGAATGAGGGGTAGGGCTAGCGTTAGGTTTATGGTAATGGTCAGGGTAAGGGTTAGGGTTAGGGTTAGGGTGAGGGTGTGGATTAGAGTTAGGGTTAGGGTTCGGTGAGTGTTCGGGTTAGGCTTAGGGTGAGAGTGAGGGTTCGGGTTCGGGTTCGGGTGAGGGTGAGTGTGTGGTTGACGGTTAGGTTTAGGGTTTAAGTGATGGTAAGGTTTAGGATGAGGGTGAGGATTAGTGTTAGGGTGACGGTGAGGGTGCCGGTTAGTGTTAGGGTTAGTGTTAGGATTAAGGTTAGGGTTAGGGTTATTGTTATGGTGAGGGTAAGTGCTAGGGTAAGGTTTAGGGTGAGTGTGAGTGTTAGTGTTAGAGTTAGGGTGAGGGTTAGGGTTACGGTGAGGGTTAGTGTTAGGGTGAGGGTGAGGGTAAGGTTTAGGGTTAGGGTTAGTGTGAGTGTTAGGATTAGGGTGAGGGTTAGGGATAGGGTTAGGGTTAGGGTGAGATTTAGGGCTGGACTTAGGTTTCCAGTCAGGGTATGGGTTAGGCTTAGGGTGAGGGTTAGGTTCAGGTTGAGGGTTAAGGTTAGGTTGAGGGTGAGGGTAAGTTTTAGGGTGAGGGCTAGGGTTAGGTTTAGGAGTAGAGAGAGAGTTAGGGTTATGGTGAGGGTGAGGGTGATGGTTAGGTTTAGGATTAGGGTTAGGGTTAGGGTGAGGTTTACGGATAGGCTTAGGGTGAGGGTTAGGGTTAGATTTAGAGTTAGGGTGAGGTTCAGTGTGAGGGTTAGTGTTTGGATTAGAATTAGAGATAGGGTTAGGGTGAGGGTTAGACTGAGGGGTAGGATTAGTGTTAGAGTGAGGGAAAGGTGGATGGTAAAGTTTACGGTGAGGGTTAGGGTGAGGGTGAGGTTTAGGGATAAGCATTAGGTTTAGTGTTAGGATTAAGGTGAGGGTTAGTGTTAGAGTTAGGTTGAGGGTGACATTTAGGGTTAGCATTAGGGTTACGGTTAGGTTTAGTTAGAGGGTTAGGATTAGGGTAGGGTTAGGATTATGGTTAAGGTTAGGGTTAGGCTGATTATGGGGGTGAGGGTGAGGGTTAGTGTTAGGGTTAGGTTTATGGTGTGGGCTAGGGTGAGGGTTAGGGTGAGGGTCAGGTTTTAGGTTAGGAAAGGCTTAGGGTTCGGTTTACTGTGAGGATTAGGGTGAGCGTGAGGTTTAAGGCGAGGATTAGGGTTAGGGTGAGGATTAGGGTTAGGATTAGGGTGAGGTTTAGGTTTGGGTTATGTTTAGGGTGAGGGTGAGGGTTAGGGTGAGGGTGAGGGTGAGCGTGAGGTTGTTGGTGAGGATTAGGGTTAGGGTTAGGGGAACAGTGAGGTTTAAGTTGAAGGTGAGGATTACGGTTTGGTTTAGGGTGAGGCTTAGGGAAAGAATTAGGGTGAGAGGGAGGGTTAGGGTTAGGGTGAGGGTTAGGTTTAATGTGACGTTAGGGTTAGGGTTAGGGTTAGTGTGAGGATAAGGGTTCGGGTGAGGGTTAGGGTGAGACTGAAGGTTAGGGTTAGCATTACGGTTAAGGTGAGATTTAGGGTGAGGGTTAGGGTGAGGGTTAGGGTGAGGGTGAGGGTGAGGGTGAGGGTGTGTTTTACAATGTGGGTGAAGTTTAGGGTTAGGGTGATCGTTAAGGTGATGTTGAGTGTTAGGTTGAGAGTGAGTGTTAGGTTTAGGGTTAGGGTTAGGCGAAATGTGAGGATTAGGGTTAGAGTTAGGGTTATGGTGAGGGTACGGGTTAGGGTGAGGTTTATGGTGAGGGTGAGGGTTAGGGTTAGCATTAGGGTTAGGGTGAGGTTTAGGGTGGGGGTTAGGGTTAGGGTGAGGGTGCCTGTTAAGGTTTGGGTTAGGGTGAGGTTTAGGGTTAGGGTGAGGGCTAGGCATAGGGTTAGGGTTTGGGTGAGGGTCAGAGTTAGGGGTAGGGTTAGAGTTAGGGAGAGGGTGAGGGTTAGAGTTAGGGTTAGGATTAGGTATATGGTTAGGCTGAGGGTGAGGGTTAGGTTTAGGGTGAGGGTTAGGGTTAGGTTTAGGGTTAGGGTTATGTTGATTGTTAGAGTTAGGTTTAGGATGAGGGTTTGGCTGAGGGATAGGTTTAGGGTTAGAGTGAGGCTTAGTGTTAGTGTGATGGTTAGGGTTAGGGTTTTGTTTACGGTGAAAGTGAGGGTTAGGGTTAGGTTTAGGGTGAGGTGAGCGATTGGTTGAGGGTTTGGGTTAGGTTTAGTATTAGGATGATGGTTACGGTGAGGGTTAGTGTTAGGGTTAGGGTTTGGGTGAGGGTTAGGGTTAGGGTTAGAGTTAGGATGAGGGTGAGGTTGAGGGTTAGCGTTTGAATTAGGGTTAGGTTTAGGGTTATGCTGAGGGTGAGGTTGAGGGTGAGGGTGAGTTTTAGGGTTTGGGTGAGGGTTAGGGTTATGGTTAGGGTTAAGGTGATTGTGAGGGTTAGGGTTAGGGTTAGGGTTAGGATGAGGGGTAGGCTGAGTGTTAGTTTTAGGCTTAGGGTGAGGGTAAGGGTTAGCGTGATGGTGAGGGACAGGTTTAGGCTTCAGGTTAGGGTTAGTGTGATGGTTAGGGTTAGGTTTAGGCTGAGGGTGAAGGTTAAGGTGAGGGGTAGGTTTAGGGTTAATGTTAGGGTGAGGATTAGTGTTAGGGTGAGGGTAAGGGTGAGGGGTAGGTTTAGGTTTAGGGTTAGTGGGAGGGTAAGGGTTAGGGAGAAGGTTAAGGTGAGGGTGAGGATGAGGGTGAGGGTTAGTGTGAGGGTGATGGTTAGGGTTAGGTATAGAGTTAAGATGAGAGTGAGAGTGAGTATTAGGTTTTGGATTAGGGTTATGTTTAGGTTACTCTGAGGGTGAAGATAAGGGTGAGGGTGAGTTTGAGGGTTAGGTTGAGAGTTAGGGGTAGGGTTAGGGTTAATGTTAGGGTGAGGGATAGGGTTAGGGTTAGGGTTTGGATCAGGATTGGGCTGAGGGTTAGGATTAGTGTTAGGGTGAGGATAAGGGTTAGGGTGAGGGTTATGGTGAGGGTGAGGGTTAGGGTTAGCTTAGGGATAGGGTGAGGGTTAGGGTGAGGGTTACTGTTAGGTTTAGGGATAGGGTTGGGTGAGGGAAAATGTTAGGGTGAGGGTTAGTGTGGGGATGATGGATATGGTTAATGTGAGGGTAAGGGATAGGGCTAGGGTTAGGGTGAGGGTTTTGGTTAGGGTTAGGTTTAGAGTGAGGGTGAGGGTGAGGGTAAGGGATAGGTTTTGTATTAGGGTTAGGTTTAGGGTTAGGCTGAGGGTGAGGTTGAGGGTGAGGGTGACGGTTAGGGTGATGGTTAGGTTTAGGGTTAGGATGAGGGTTAGGCTGAGGTTTAGGTTTAGGGTTCGGTAAGGGTAAGGGTTAGGGTGAGAGTGAGGGTTAGGCTTAGGCTTAGGGTTAGGGTGCCGGTTAGGGTGAGGTTTAGTGTTAGTGTTAGGGTTAGGGTTAGAGTGAGGGTTAGGGTGATGGTAAGGGTTAGGGTTAGGGTTAGGTTGATGGTGATGGATAATATTAAAGTGAGGGTAAGGGTTAGGGCGAGGTTTAGGGTGAGGCTGAGGGTTAATGTTAGCATTAGGGGTATGGTGAGGGTGAGGGTTAGGGTGAGGGTTAGATTTAGGGTTAGGGATAGGGTGAAGATTAAGGTTAGGTTTAGGTTTAGAGTGAGAGTTAGGCTGAGGGGTAGGGTTAGGGTTAGTGTTAGGGTGAGGGTTAGGGAGTGGGTTAATGTTAGGGTTAGGGTTAGGGTGAGGTTGAGGGTGAGGGTTAGGGTTAATGTGAGGGTTATGGAGAGGTTGAGGTTTAGGGTTAGCATTAGGGTTAGGCTTAGGATTAGTGTTAGGGTGAGGGTGAGGGCTAATGTTAGTATTAGGGTTAGGGTTAGGGTTAGGGTGAGGATGAGGTTTAGAGTGAGGGTAAGGGTTAGGGCGAGGTTTAGGGTGAGGTTGTGGAATAATGTTAGCATTATGGTTACTGGGAGGGTGAGGGTTAGGGTGAGTGTTATGGTTATGCTTAGGGATACAGTTTGGATTAGGGTTAAGGTTAGGTTTAGGGTGAGGGTAAGGCTGAGGGCTAGGGTTAGGTTTAGCGTTACGGTGAGGGTTAGGGTTAGGGTGAGGGTTAGGATTAGGATTAGGTTCAGGTTGAGGTTGATAGTGAGGGTAACGGTTATGTTGAGGGTTAGAGTGAGGTTTAGGGTTAATGTTTCGGTTAGGGTAAGGGTGAGGGTAAGGATTACAGTGAGAGTCATTTTGAGGGTGAGTGTTAGGGTTAGGGTGAGGGTAAGGGTTAGGGTGAGGGTTATTGTGAGGGTTTGGGTTCGGGTTAGCATTAGGGTTAGTTTGAGGATGAGGGTTTTGGTGAGGGTTAGGGTTACGGTTAGGGATAGGTTGAGGATTAGGGTTAGTGTGAGGGTTAGGGTCTAGGTAAGGGTTAGGGTTAGATTTAGGGTGAGGGTGAGGGTGAGCATTAGAATTAAGATTAGGGTTAGGGTTAGAGTAAGGTGAGATTGAGGGTGAGGGTTAGGGTTTGGGATAGAATTAGGGTGAGGGTGAGCGTGAGGTTTATGTTTAAGATTAGGGTTAGGGTTATGGTGAGGGTTACGATGAGGGTGAGAGTGAGGCTTAGGCTTAGAGTTAGGATGAATTTTAGGTTTACGGTGAGGGCTACGGTGCGGGTGAGTTTTAGGGTGAGTGTGTGGGTGAGGTTGAGGGTTTTGGTTAGGTAAGGCTTATGTTTAGGGTTAGGGTGAGGATTAGGGTGAGGGTGAGGGTTAGGGTGAGGCTCAGGGTTAGGGTGAGAGTTAGAGTTACGGTGAGGGTTAGGGTTAGTTTGAGGCTGAGGGTTAGGTATAGGGTAAGGGTTAGGGTTAGTTTGAGGCTGAGGGTTAGGTATAGTGTAAGAGTTAGGGTTAGTTTGAGGCTGAGGGTTAGGTATAGGGTAAGGGTTAGGGTTATGGTGAGGGTTAGGGTTAGGGTAAGTGTTAGGGTGAGGGTGAGGTTTAGGGTTACGGTTAGGGTTAGTGTAAGGGTTAGAGTTATGGTGAAGGTTAGGGTTAGAGTTAGGATTAGGGTTAGGGTAAGGGTTAGGGTGAGGGTGAGGGTTAGGGTTAAGGTTAGGGTGAGGTTGAGGGTGAGGGTTAGGGTAAGTGTGAGTGTGAGGGTTTCGGTTATGTAAGGGTTAGGGTTAGGGTTAGGGTGAGGATTAGGGTGAGGGTGAGGGTTATGGTTGGGTCAGCTTTAGGGTGAGGTTAAGTGTTAGGGTGAGGGTGAGTGTGAGTGTGAGTGTGAGGGTGAAGGTTAGGGTTTCGGTTAGGTAAGGTTTAGGGTTATGGTTAGGGTGAGGATTAGGGTGAGAGTGAGGTTTAGGGTGAGGTTAGTTGAGGCTGAGGGTTAGGGTGTGGGTGAGGATTCAGGTGAGGGTGAGGGATCGGGTGAGGGTGAGAGTTAAAGTTAGGTTTAGGGTGAGGGTTAGGGTTGAGGTGAGGGTTAGGGTTAGGGTTAGGGTGAGGATGAGGATTCGGGTTCGGGTGAGTGTGAATGTTAGGGTGTTGGTGACATTTAGGGTTAGGGTGAGGGTGATGCTGAGGGTTAGGGTTAGGGTTAGTTTGAGGATAAATGTTAGGGTGAGGATTAGGGTGAGTGTGAGGGTTATGGTTAGCATAAGGTTTAGGGTGAGGGTTAGGGTTAGGGTTAGGGTAAGGATTAGGGTTAGGTAAGGGTTAGGGTTAGGGTTAGGGTTAGTGTTAGGTTGAGTGTTAGGCTTAGGGTTAGGGTTAGGGTGAGGGTTAGGGTTAAGTTTAGGGTTAGGGTAAGGTTAGGGTTAGCATGAGGTTTAGGGTTAGGGTGATGTTTAGGGTGACGGTGAGGGTTAGGGTGATGTTGAGGTTGAACTTGAGGGTTAGGGTGACGGTGAGGGTGAGTGGGAGGGTGACGGTGAGGGTTAGGTTTAGGGTGAGGGTAAGATTTAGGGTTAGGATTAGGTTTAGGGAAAGGGTTAGGCTGAGGGTGAGGGTGAGGTTAGGTAAGTGTTAGGGTTAGGTTTAGGGTGAGGATTAGGGTGAAGGTGAGGGTTAGTGTTAGGTTGAGGTTTAGGGTTAGGGTTAGGGTGAGGGTTAGGGTGAGAGTTAGGGTTAAGGTTATGATGAGGGTTAGGCTTAGTGTGAGTGTTCCGGTTAGGTTTAGGGTTAGTGTGAGGATAAGGGTTAGGGTGAGTGTTAGGTTGAGACTGATTGTTAGGGTTAGCGTTAGAGTTAGTTTGAAGGTTAGAGTGGGGGTTAGGGTGAGGGTTAGGTTTCGGGTTAGGGTTGGGTGAGGTTTAGGATGAGGGCAAGGGTTAGGGTTAAGGTGAGAGTGAGGGTGAGGGTAAGGGTTAGGGTTAGGGTCAGGGTTAGGGTGAGGGTGAGGTTTAGGGTTTGCATTAGGGTTAGGGTTAAGGTTAGATTGAGTGTTAAGTTTAGTGTTAGGGTGCATGTTAAGGTTAGGGTTAGAGTGAGGGTGAGGGTCAGGGTTAGGGTTTGGATTAGGTTTAGTGTTAGGGTGAGGCTGAAGGTGAGGCTGAGGGTGAGGGTGAAGGTGAGGGTTAAGTTTAGGGTTAGATTTAGGGTGAGGGCTAGGGTGAGGGTGATGTTTTTGTTTAGGATAGGTATAGGGTTAGGTTTAGCGTGAGGATTAGTGTGGGGGTGAGGTTTAAGATGAGGGTTAGGTTTAGGGTTAGGGTGAGGGTTAGGGTTAGGGTGAGGGTTAGGGTTAGGGTGATGTTTAGGTTGAGGGTGAATGTGACAGTGAGGGTTCGGGTGAGGGTTAGGGTTAGGGTGATGGTTAGTGTTAGGGTAACGGTTAGGTTTAGGGGGAGCGTAAGTGTTAAGATGACAGTTAGGGTGAGGGTGAGGGTGAGGGTTAAAGATAGGTTGAGGATTAGGGTGAGTGTTAGGGTGAGGGTTAGTTTTAGGGTTAGGGTGAGGGTTAGGGTGAAGGTTAGGGTGAAGGTTAGGTTTAGGGTTTGGGTTAGGGTGAGGGTTAGGTGAGAAGGAGTAGGGTGACAATTAGGGAGAGCGTGAGGGATAGGATTATGGTGAGGGTAAGGTTTAGGCTGAGGCTTAGGTTGAGAATGAGCATTTGTGTTAGCATCAGGGTTGGGTTGAGGGTTAGTGTTAGGCTGATGGGTAGTTTTAGGGTTAGGGTGAGGGTTAGGGTTAGGGTTAGGGTTAGGGTGAGGTTAAGGGTTAGGGTGTGGGTGAGGGTGAGGGTTAAGGCTAGACTTAGGGTGAGGATGAGGGTTAGGTTTAGGGTTAGGGTGAGTGTGAGTGTGAGGGTTAGGTTTAGGATTAGGGTTAGGGTTAGGGTTAGGCTGAGGTTGAGGTTATGAGTGAGGGTGAGGTCTAGGGGTTAGGGGTAGAGGTAAAGTTAGGGTTAGATTTAGGGTTAGTATTAGGGTTAGGGTTAGGATTAGGCTGAGGTTGAGGGTGAGGGTGAGGGTGAAGGTGAGGTTTAGGGTTAGGGTTAGGGGTAGAGTTAGGGTGAGGTTGAGCGGTAGGATGAGGGTGAGGGTTAGGGTTAGCGTTAGTTTTAGGGTGAGGTTTAGGGTGAGAGTTGAGTGTTAGAGTTAGGGTTAGGGTGAGCGTGTGGGTTAGGGTTAGTGTGAGGTTTAGGATCTGTGTTAGGGTTAGGGTTAGGCTTAGATTTAGGATGAGGGTGATGGTGAGTGTTAGAATTAGGATTAGGGTTAGGGTTAGAATTAGGTGAGAGTGAGGATGAGGGTTAGGGTTTGGGTTAGAATTAGGGTGAGGGTGAGCATAAGGGTTAGGGTTAGGATTAGGGTTAGAATTATGTTTAGGGTTAGGGTGAGAGTGAGGGTGAGGCTTAGGGTTAGGATTAGGGTTAGGGTTAGTGTGAGTATCAGGGTTAGGGTGAGAATTAGGGTGAGGGTGAGAAGGAGGGTGAGGGTTAGGGTGAGCTTTAAGGTTAGGGTTAGGGTGAGGGTTAGGGTGAGTTGTAGGGTTACGGTGAGGGTTAGGGTTAGGGTTAGGTTGAGGCTAAGGTTTAGGCTGAGGGTTAGGGTTGGTTTAGGGTGAGGTTTAGGTTTAGGGTGAGGGCTTTGGTGAGGGTGAGTGTTAAGGTGAGTGTGAGGGTGAGGTTGAGGGTTTTGGTTAGGTAAGGGTTACGGTTAGGGTTAGGGTGAGGATTAGGGTGAGGATGAGGTTTAGGTTGAGTGTTAGGTTGAGGGTGAAGGTTAGGGTGAGGGTGAGGGTGAGGGAGAGCATGAGGGTTCGAGTGAGAGTGAGAGTTTGGGTGAGGTTGAGGGTTCGGGTGTGGGTCAGGTTTAGGTTTAGGTTGAGGGTTAGGGTGACGGTGAGGGTTAGGGTGAGGGTGAGGTTTAGGATTGGGGTTAGGGTGAGGGATAGGTTTAGGGTGAGTGTTAGGGTGAGGGGTAGGGTTAGGGTTAGGAAGAGGGTTAGGGTTAGGGTGAAGGTTCGGGTTAGTTTGAGGGTTAGGGTGAAGGTGAGTTTGAGGTTGAGGGTTAGGGTAAGGGTGATGGTGACGGTGAGGGTTAGGGTTAGGATTCGGGTTAGGGTTAGGTTGAGAGTTAGGGTTAGGTTTAGGATGAGGGTGAGGGTGAGGGTGAGGGTTAGGGTTAGGGTTAGGTTTAGGATTAGGTTTATGTTTAGGGTAAGGGTTAGGGTTAGGGTTAGGGTGAGGGTTAGGTTTAGGGTTAGGGTGAGGGTTAGGGTTAGGGTTATGTTTAGAGTGAGGGTTAGGCTTAGGATTAGGAAGAGGGTGAGGGTTAGGTTGAGGGGTAGGTTTAGGGATAGGGTAAGGGTTAGGGTTAGGGTGAGGGTTAGGTTTAGGGTTAGGGTTAGTGTGAGGGTGAGGGTGAGGGTCAGGGTTAGGGTTAGGGTTAGGGTAAGGGTTATGTTTAGGGTGAGGATTAGTTTTAGGTTTAGGGTGAGGGTGATGCTGAGGGTTAGGTTTAGGGTTAGTGTGAGGATAAGGGTTAGGGTGAGGATTAGGGTGAGGGTGAGGGTTAGGATTAGCATAAGGTTTAGGGTGAGGGTTAGGGTTAGTGTTAGGGTTAGGGTAAGGTTTAGGGTAAGGGTTAGTGTTAGGCTTAGGCTTAGGGTTATGGTTACGATTAGGGTCAGGGTTAGGCTTAGGGTTAGGGTTAGGGTGAGGGTTAGGGTTAAGTTTAGGGTTAGGGTAAGGTTAGGGTTAGCGTTAGAGTTAGTGTTAGGGTGATGTTTAGGATGATGTTAAGGGTTAGGGTGAGGGTGAGTTTGAGCGTGAGAGTTAGGGTGAGGGTGAGTTGGAGGGTGACAGTGAGGGTTACGGTTAGGTTTAGGGTGAGAATAAGAGTTATTATTAGGATTAGGTTTAGGGTAAGTGTTAGGCTGAGGGTAGGGTGAGGGTGAGGGTTAGGGTTAGGTTTAGGGTGTGGATTAGGGTCAGGGTGAGGGTTAGGGTTAGAGTTAGGGTTAGGGTGAGGGTTAAGCTTAGGGTTAGGATGAGGGTTAGGCTTACTGTGAGAGTTACGGTTAGGGTTAGGGTTAGTGTGAGGATAAGTGTTAGGATGAGTTTTAGGTTGAGACTGAGGGTTAGGGTTAGAGTTAGGGTTAGGGTGAAGGTTAAGTTGGGGGTTAGGGTTCTGGTTAGGTTTGGGTGAGGGTTAGGGTGAGCGTAAGGGTTAGTGTGAGGGTTAGGTTGAGGGTGAGGGATAGGGTTATGGTGAGGGTAAGGGTTAGGGTTAGGGTGAGAGTGAGGGTGGGGTTAAGGTAAGGGTTAGGGTCGGGGTTAGGGTTAGGCTGAGGCTTATGTTGTGAATGAGCATTTGTGTTAGCATCAGTGTTGGGGTGAGGGTGAGGGTTAGGGTTAGGCTGAGGGGTAGTTTTAGGGTTGGGTGAGGGTTAGGGTTAGGGTTAGGGTTAGGGTGAGTTTAATGGTTAGGGTGTGGGTGAGTGTGAGGGTTAGGGTTAGCCTTAGGGTGAGTGTGAGGTTTAGGGTTAGGGTTAGAGTGAGTGTGAGTGTGAGGGTTAGGTTTAGGATTAGCGTTAGGGTTAGGATTAGGCTGAGGTTGAGGGTGAGGGTGAGGGTGAAGGTGAAGTTTAGGGTTAGGGTTAGGGTTAGAGTTAGATTTAGGTTGTGCGCTAGGATGAGGATGAGGGTTAGGGTTAGTGTTAGGGTGAGGTTTTTGGTGAGGGTTGAGTGTTAGGGTTAGGGTTAGGGTGAGGGTGAGGGTTAGGGTTAAGGTGAGGGTGAGGATTAGGAATAGGGTGGGGGTTAGAGTTACAGTGAGGGTGAGGGTGAGGGTGAAGGTTAGGATTATGTTTAGGGTTAGGGATAGGGTGAGGGTGAGGGTTAGAATGTTTTTGAGGGTTAGGGATAGGGTTAGGATTAGTTTTAGGGTGAGGGTTAGGGTTAGGATTAGGGTTAGGATGAGGGTTAGGGTAAGGGATAGGGTTAGTGTTAGGCTGAATGTTAGGATTAGGGTGAGGGTTAGGGTAAGGGTAAGGGATAGGGTTAGGGTGAGGTTAAGAATTAGGGAGAGGGTGAGGGTTAGCGTTAGGGTTAGGTTGAGGGTTAGGGTGTGGCTTAGGGTTATGGTTAGGTTTAGGGTGAGGGTTAGGGTTAGGGTTAGTGTGAGGTTTAGGTTGAGAGTGAGGGTGAGGGTGAGGGTAAAATTTAGGGTGTGGGTTAGGGTTTGGTTTAGGATGAGGGTTAGTGTTAAGGTGAGGGTTAGTGTGAGGGTGAGATTTAGGTTTTGGTTTAGGGTGAGGGTTAGGGTTAGGGTGAGGGTTATGGAGGGGGGTAGGGTTAGGGTTAGGGAGAGGGTTAGGGTTTGTGTGAGGGTTAGGGTTACGGTTAGAGTTAGGTTTAGTATGAGGATAAAAGTTAGGGTTAGGTTTAGGGTTAGGGATAGGGTTAAGGTTAAGGTTAGGGTTAGGGTTAGGTTTAGGGTAAGTGTTAGGGTTAGGGTGAATGTGAGGTTTAGGGTGAGGGATAGGGTTTGGGTTAGGGTAAGGGTTAGGTTTAGGGTGAGTATTAGGTTTAGGGTTAGGGTTAGGGTGAGGGTGAGGATTAGGGTTAGGGTGAGGGTGAGGGTGAGTTTTAGGGTTAGGGTTACAGTTAGGGTGAGGATTAGGTTTAGGTTTATGGTTAGGGTAAGAGTTAGGATTAGGTTGAGGGTTAGGTTTAGGGTTACGGTTAGGATGAGGTTGAGTCTGGGGGTTAGGGTTAGTGTGAGGATAAGGGTTAGGGTGAGGATTAGGGTGAGGTTGAGGGTTAGGGTTAGCATTAGGGTTAGGGTGAAGGTTAGGGTTAGTTTTAGTTTAAGGGTTAGGGTTAGGGTTAGGGTAAGGGTTAGGTTTAGGCTTAGGGTTAGGGTTAGCATTAGGGTGAGGGTGAGGCTTAGGGATAGTGTTAGGTGAGGGTTAGGGTTAGGCTTAGGGTTAGGGTAAGGGTTAGGGTTAGGGTGAGGGTGATTTTTAGGGTGACGGTGAGGGTTAAGGTGAGGGTGAGCTTGAGCATGAGGGTTAGGTTGAGTGTGAGGGTGAGTGTGAGGGTGACGATGAGGGTTATGTTTAAGGTTAGGTTTAGGGTGAGGGTAAGGTTTAGGGTTAGGATTAGGGTTAGTGTAAGGGTTAGGCTGAGGGTGAGGGTTAGGGTTAGGGTGATTTTTAGATTGACGGTGAGGGTTAGGGTGAGGGAGTGCTTGAACATGAGGGTTAGGTTGACTGTGAGTGAGTGTGAGGGTGATGATGAGGGTTATGGTTAAGGTTAGGTTTAGGGTCAGGGTAAGAGTTAGGGTTAGGATTAGGGTTAGTGTAAGGGTTAGACTGAGGGTGAGGCTGAGGGTTAGGGTTAGGGTTAGGGTGAGGGTTAGGGGTAGTGTGAGGGTTAGGTTGAGGTTGAGGTTGAGGGTCAGGGTGAGGTTGAGGGTGAGGTTGAGGCTGAGGGATAGGGTTAGGGTTATGGTTAGGGTGAGGGTGAGGGTGAGGTTTAGGGTTAGGGTTAGTGTTATTGTTATGGTTAGGGTTTTAGGGTTAGGATTAGTGTGAGAGCGAGGGTGAGGTTTAAGTTTAGAATTACAGTTAGGGTGATTGTGAGGGTGAGTGTTAGGGTTAGGGTTATGGTGAGGGGTAGGGTGAGGGGTAGGATTAGGGTTAGGGTGAGGGTCAGCATTAATGTGAGGATTAGGGTTAGGGTTATGGTTAGTGTGAGGATAAGGGTTAGGGTGAGGTTTAGGGTGGGAGTGAGAGGGTTAGCTTTAGGGTTAGGGTGAGGGTTAGGGTGAGGTTTAAGGTGAGGGTTTGGGTTAGTATGAGGGTGAGGTTTATAGTTCGGATTAGGGTGAAGGTTAGGGCTAGGGTGAGGTTTAGGGTATGGTTAAGGTGAGGGTTCGGGTTCAGGAGAGGTTGAGTTTTAGGGTGAGAGTGATGGTTCGGGTTCGGATTCGGGTTAAGGTGACAGTGATGGTTAGGGTGATGTTCAGGCTTAGGGTTACTGTGAGGATTAGGGTGAGTGTTATTGTTAGGGTTAGGGTGAGTGTAAGTTTTAGGGTGAGGGTTAGGGTGAGGTTGTGGTTTAGGTTTAGGTTGAGGGTTAGGTTGAGCGTTAGCTTGAGGGTTAGGTTTAGGTTTAGGGATAGGGTGAGGGTTAGGTTGAGGTTTAGTGTTAGTGTTAGTGTTAGGGTTAGGGTGAGGGTTAGGGTTATGGTAAGGGTTACAGTGCGGTTTAGGGTGAGAATGAGGGTTACATATAGTATTAGGGTTAAGGTTAGGTTTAGGGTGAGGCTTAAGGTTAAGGTTATGTTGAGGGTGAGTGTTAGGGCTAGCATTAGAGATAGGGTTAATGTGAGGGTGAGGGTTAGGGTTAAGATTAGGTGAGGGCTAGGATTATGGTTAGGGTAAGCTTTAGGTTTAGGGTGAGGGTAAGGTTGAGGGTTAGGTGTAGGATTAGGCTTAGGTATAGGGTTAGGCTTAGGGTGACGGAGGGTGAATGTCAGAGGTAGGTTTAGGGTGAGGGTTAGGGTTATGGTTAGGGTGAGGGTGAGGGTGAGGGTGAAGGTTAGGGTGAGGTTGAAGGTGAGGTTGAGGGTGAGGGTGAGGGTTAGGGTTTGGGTGACAGTTAGGGTTAGGTTTAATGTTAGGGTGAGGGTTAGGGTTAGGGTTAGGTTTAGGAGGAGGGTTAGGCTGAGGGTTAGGGTTAGGGTTAGAGTGAGCATAAGGTTTATGATGATGGTGAGGGTTAGGTTTAGGATTAGGTTTAGGGTTAGCATGAGGGTTAGGGATAGGGTTAGGATTAGGGTGAGGGTTTTGGTTAGGGTTAGGTTTAGAGCTAAGATAAGGTTGAGGGTGAGGGTTAGGGTTTAAATTATGGTTAGGGATAAGATTAGGCTGAGGGTGAGGTTGAGGGTGAGGGTGAGGGTTAGGGTTAATATGAGGGTTAGGTTTATGGTTAGTGTTAAGGTTAGGGTGAGGGGTAGGGTTAGGGTTAGAGTTAGGATGAGGGTTAGGCTGAGAGTTAGGGTTCGTGTGAGGGTAAGAGTTAGGGTGAGGGTTAGGATTATTGTTATTGTTAGCTTTAGTGTTATGTTGAGTGTGAGGGTGCGGGTTAGGGTTAGGGTTAGGGTTAGGGTGAGGTTTAGGGTTAGGGTTAGAGTTAGGGTAAGGGTGAGGGTGAGGTTTAGGGTTACAGTTAGGGTTAGTGTTAGGTTTAGGCTTAGCGTTAGGCTGAGGATGAAGGTGGGGGTGAGGATTAGGGTTAGGTTTAGGGTTAGGATTAGAGTTAGGGTTAGGGTTAGGGTTAGGGTTATTGCTAGTATTATGGTTAGGGTTGTTTGCGGTGAGGGTGACGCTGAGGATGGTTTATGGTTAGGGTTAGGTTTAGGGTTAGGGTTAGGGTTAGTGTTATGGTTAGGGTTAGATTTAGAGTTACAGTGAGGGTGAGGGTGAGGGTGAGTGTTAGGTTTAGGGTGGGGTTTACGGTGAGGTTTAGGTTTAGGGTTAGGTTGAGGTTGAGGTTGAGGTTTAGGGTTAGAGTAAGGGTTAGTGGGAGGGTTAGGGTGAGGGTTAGGTTTAGGGTTAGTGTTAGACTTAGGGTGAGGTTGAGGTTAGGTTGGGGTTTAGGGATAGGTTTAGGGTTAGTCTTAGGCTTAGGGTTAGGCTGAGGGTGAGTGTGGGGGTGAGGGTTAGTGTTACAGTGAGGGTGAGGATTAGGATTAGGGTTAGGGTTAGGATGAGGGTTAGGTTTAGGGTTAGGGTTAGGGTTTGGTTTAGGGTGAGGGTTAGTGTTAGGGTTAGGGTTAGGCTTAGGCTTAGGGTTAGGCTGATGGTGAGGGTGGTGATGAGATTAGGTTAGACTGATGGTTAGGGTTATGGTTACATTGAGGATTAGGATGAGGGATAGGGTTAGGATTAGGGTTACGGTGTGGGCTAAGCTGAGGATGAGGGTTAGGATGAGGGTTAGGCTTAGGATTAGGGTTAGGCTGAGGCTGAGGGTGAGGATGAGTGTTAGGGTTAGCATGATGGTTAGGGTTAGGGTTAGGGTGAGGGTTAGGATGAGGGTTAGGGTTAGGGTGAGGGTTACAATAAGGGTGAGGGTTAGGATTAGTGTGAGGATTAGGGTTAGGTTTAGGGTGAGGGTGTGGCTTTGATTGAGGGTTAGGGTTATGTTGAGTGTTATGGTTAGGGTGATGTTTAGGTTTAGGGTTAGGGTTAGTGTTAGGGTTAAGGTTAGGGTTACAGTTACGGTGAGGGTGAGGGTGAAGGTTAGGGTTAGGGTTAGGGTGAGTTTTAGGTTTAGGGTTAGGGTTAGAGTTAGGCTTAGGGTGAGGGTGATGTTTACGGTTAGAGTTAGCGTGATTGTTAGGGTTAGGTTTAGGGTGCGGGTTAGGGTGAGGTTTAGACTTTGGGTTAGGTTTAGGCTTAGGAATAGGCTTAGGCCCAGCGTGAGGGTGAGGGTTAGGGTTAGGGTTAGGGTGAGGGTTAGGGGGATGTTTAGGGTGAGGTTTAGGGTTAGGGTTATGTTGAGGGTGAGGGTTAGAGTTCGAGGGAGTGGTAGTGGGAGGGTTAGGGAGAGGGTTAGGTTTAGGGTTAGTGTTAATCTTAGGGTGTGGGTCAGGTTTAGGTTGAGGTTTAAGGATAGAGTTAGGGTTAGCATTAGGCTTAGGGTGAGGGTTAGTGTGAGGGTTAGGGTTAGGTTTTAGGCTCAGGCTAAGGGTTAGGCTGAGGGAGAGGGTGGGTGTGAGGGTTAGTGTTACGGTGAGTGGGAGAATTAGGGTTAGGGTGAAGTTTATGATGAGGGTTAGGGTTAGGGTTAGGGTTTGGTTTAGGGTGAGGGTGAGGGTGAGGATTAGGATTAGGGTTAGGGTTAGTGATAGGGTGAGGGCTAGGGTGAGGGTGAGGGTTAGGGTTAGGTTTAATGTTAGGATGAGGGTAAGTATTAGGGTGAGGGTTAGGGTTAGGGTGAGGGTTATAGTTAGGGTGAGGGTTAGGGTTTAGTGTTAGGGTTATTGTTATTGTTAGGTTTAGGTTTACTTTGAGGGTGAGGGTGAGGGTGAGGTTTAGGGTTAGGCTTAGGGTGAGGGTTAGGGTTTGGATTAGGGTAAGATTTAGGGTTAGGGTTAGGGTGAGGGTTAGGGTTAGGGTTTGGGTTAGGGTGAGGGTGAGGGTGAGGATTATGATTAGGGTTAGTGTTAGGGTTAGGTTTAGTTTTAGGGTTAGTGTTAGAGTTATTGTTAATGTGAGGATTAGGTTTAGGGTTGGGCTTAGTTTTAGTCTGAGTTTGAGGTTGAGGGTGAGGTTTAGGGTTAGGGTGAGTGTTAGGCTTAGGGTTAGTTTGAGGGTTAGGATGAGGGTTAGGGTTAGGATTAGGTTTAGGGTAAGAGCTGTGGTGCCAGTTAGTGTGAGTGTTAGGGTTAGGGATAGGGTTAGGTTTAGGATTAGTGTTATGTTGAGAGTGTGTGTGAGGGTTAGGGTTAGGGTTAGGGTTAGGGTTAGGGTTAGGGTTATGTTTAGGGTTAGGTTTTGGTTTAGGGTGAGGGTGAGGATTAGGGTTAGGGTTAGGGTTAGGGTTACAGTGAGGGTTAGGGTTAGGGTTAGGAATAGGCTTAGGCTTAGGGTTAGGCTGATGGTGAGAGTGGGGATGAGTATTAGGTTTAGAGTGATGGTTAGGGTTATGGTTACATTGAGGGTTAGGATGAGGGTTAGGGTTAGCATTAGGGTTACGGTGAGGGCTAAGATGAGGGTGAATGTTAGGGTTAGGGTTAGGCTTAGGATTAGGTTTAGGTTGAGCCTGAGGCTGAGGGTGAGTGTTAGGGTTAGGCTGATTGTTAGGGTGACAGTTAGGGTGACGGTTAGGATGAGGGTTAGGGTTAGGATGAGTGTTAGGGTGAGGGTGACGATAAGTTTGAAGGTGAGGGTTAGGGTTAGGGTGAGGGTTACGGGAAAGGTGAGGGTTAGTGTTAGGGTGAGGTTTAGGGTGAGGGTTAGGGTTAGGGTTAGGGTGAGAGTGGGTGTTAGATTGAGGGATAGGGTTATGTTGAGGGTTATGGTTAGGGTGAGGGTTAGTGTTAGGGTTATTTTTAGTGTTAGGGTTAGGGTGAGGGTTAGTGTTAGGGTTATTTTTAGTGTTAGGGTTAGGGATACGGTTATGGTGAAGGTGAGGTGTAGGGTTAGGGTTAGGGTGAGGTTTAGGTTTAGGGTTAGAGTTAGGGTGAGGGTGTGGTTTAGGGTTAGAGTTAGGGTTAGTGTTAGGTTTAATTTTAGGCTTAGGCTTCGGGTTAGGATGATGGTGAGGGTGGGGATGAGGTTTATGTTTAGAGTGATGGTTAGGGTTAAGGTTACGTTGAGGGTTATGATGAGGGTTTGGTTTAGGATTAGGGTTACGGTGTGGGCGAAGGTGAGGGTGAGGGTTAGGGTTAGGTTTAGGCTTAGGATTAGGGTTAGGTTGAGGCTGAGGGTGAGGGTGAGGATTAGGGTTAGGTTGATGGTTAGGGTAATGGTTAGGGTGAGGGCTAGGATGAGGGTTAGGGTGAGGGTGAGGGTTTGGTAAGGGTGAAGGTAAGTGTAAAAGTGAGGGTTAGGGTTAGGATGAGGGTTAGGGTTAGATTGAGGGTTAGGGTTATGTTGAGGTTTATATTTAGGGTGAGGGTTAGGTTTAGGGTTAGAGTTATTGTTAGGGTTATGTTTACGGTGAGGGTGAGGGTTAGGGTTAGGTTTACGGTGAGGTTTAGGTTTAGGGTTAGTGTTAGAGTTAGGCTTAGGGTGAGGGTTAGGTGTAGGGTTAGTTAGGTTTAGTGTTAGGGATAGGGTTAGGGTGAGGGTTATGGTGAGAGTTAGAGTTCGATTTAGGCTTTGGCTTAGGGTTAAGCTGAGCATGAGGGTGAGGGTTAGGGTTAGGGTGAGGGTTAGGGTAAGGTTTAGGGTGAGGGTTAGGATGAGGTTTAGGGTTAGGGTTAGGGTTAGGGTTAGGTTTATGTTTAGCGTTAGGGTTAGGTTTAGGATTAGGTTAGGGTTAGGGTGAGGATTAAGTTTATGGTTTGGGTTGGGGTGAGGGTGAGGGTGAGGATTATGGTTGGGGTTAATTTTAGTGTTAGGTTTAGGTTTAGTTTTAGGGTTAGGGTTACATTGAGGGCTAGGGTGAGGGTTATTGTTATTGTTTTGGTTAGGGTTAAGTTTGCGTTGAGGGTGAGGCTGAGGGTGAGGGTTATGTTTAATGCTAGGATTAGGGTTAGGGTTAGTGTTATTGTTAGGGTTAGGGTTAGAGTTACGGTGAGGGTGAGAGTGAGGGTGAGGGTGAGGGTTAGGGTGAGGTTTAGGGTTAGGGTTAGGGTAAGTGTTAGGGTGCTGGTGAGGTTTCAGATTAAATTTAAGGTTAGGGGCAGGGTTAGGGGGAGGGTTAGGGTTAGGTTTAGTGTTAGCATTAGGGTGAGGGTGAGTGTTAGGTTGAGGTTTTGGGATAGGGTTAGGATTAGGGTTAGGGTGAGGGTGAGTGTGAGGGTTAGGGTTAGGGTTAGGCTTAGGCTTAGGGTTAGGCTGAGGGTGAAGGTGGGGGTGAGTATTAGGGTTAGGGTGATGTTTAGGGTTAAGGTTAGTGTTATTGTTAGGGTTAGGGTTAGATTTACAGTGAGGGTGAGGTTGCCGGTGAGGGTTAGGTTTAGGGTTAGGTTGAGGTTTAGGATTAGGGTTAGACAAAGGGTTAGGGTGAGGGTGAGGTTTAGGATTAGAGTTAGTGTTAGTGTTAAGGTTAGGCTGAGTGTGTGTGAGGCGGTGAGAATTAGGGTTTGGGTTTGGGTTTGGGTTAGAGATAGGGTTAGGTTTAGGGTTATTATTAGTGTTATGGTTAGGGTTAAGTTTGCAATGAGGGTGAGGCTGAGGGTGAGGTTTAAGATTAGGGTTAGGTTTAGGGTCCGTGTTATTGTTAGGGTTAGGGTTAGAGTTACGGTGAGGGTAAGGGTGAGGGTGAGGGTGCAGGTTAGGGTTAGGGTGAGTTATAGGGTTAGGTTAAGTGTTAGGGTTAGGTTGAGGGTGAAGTTTAGGGGTAGAGTGAGGGTTAGAGGGAGGGTTAGCTTGAGGGTTAGTTTTAGGGTTTGTGTTTGTCTTAGGGTGAGACTGAGGTTTAGGTTAAGTTTTAGGGATAGGGTCAGGGTTAGGATTAGGGTTAGGGTGAGGGTGAGTGTGAGGGTTAGTCTTAGGTTTAGGCTTAGGCTTAGGTTTAGGCTGAGGGTGAGGGTGAGGGTTAATATTAGGGTGATGTTTAGGATTATGGTTAGGGTGAGGGTTAAGATGAGGGTTAGTGTTAGGGTGATTAGGGTGAGGGTGACGGTAAGCATAAAGGTGAGGGTTAGGGTTAGGTTGAGGGTTACGCCAAGGGTGAGTGTTAGGGTTAGGGTGAGTGTTAGGGTGAGGGTGAGGGTGAGGGTTAGATTTAGGGTTAGGATTATGTTGAGGGTTATGGTTAGGGTGAGGGTTAGGTATAGGGTTAGGGTCATTGTTAGGGTTAGGATTAGGGTTAGAGTTAGGGTGAGTGTTAGAGTTCGGATTAGGTTTAGGCTTAGGCTTAGGCCAAGCGTGAGGGAGAGGGTTAGGGTTAGGGTTAGGGCGAGGGTTAGGGTTAGGTTTAGGGTGAGAGTTAGGATGAGTTTTAGGGTTAGGGTTAGGCTTAGGTTTAGGTTTACCGTGAGGGTTAGGGTTAGGATTAGGGTTAGGGTTATTGTTATTGTTATTGTTATTGTTATGGTTAGAGTTAAGTTTGGGGTGAGGGTGAGGATGAGGGTGAGGGTTATGGTTAGTGTTAGGGTTGGGGTTAGGGTTAGGGTTAGTGTTATTGTTAGGGTTAGGGTTAGAGTTATGTTGAGTGTGAGGGTGAGGGATAGAGTGAGTTTTAGGGTGAGGTTTAGGGTTAGGGTTAGGTGTAGAGTGCTGGTGAGGTTTAGGGTTAGAGTTAGGGTTAGGAGAACAGTTAGGGTGAGGGTTAGGTTTAGGGTTAGTGTTAGTCTTAGGGTGAGGGTTAGGTTGCGGTTTTGGGATAGGGTTAGGGTGGGATTAGGGTTAGGGTGGGGGTGAGTGTGAGGGTTAGGGTGAGGGTTAGGGTTAGGGTTAGGGTAAAGTTTAGGGTGAGGCTGAGGGTGAGTGTCAGCGTTAGGTTTAGGGTGAGGTTTACGGCAATGGTTAGGGTTAGGTTGAGGGTGAGGGTGAAGGTTAGGGTGAGAGTGAGGGTGAGGTTTTGTGTGAGGGTGAGGGTTAGGTTTTGGGTTAGGTTTAGGGATAAGTTTAGGGTGAGGGTTATTGTAAGTGTTAGGGTTAGGATGAGGGTTAGGGTGAGGGTTAGGGTGAGGTTAAGGGTTAGGGTGAGGGTGAGGGTTAGTTTTAGTATTAGGGTAAGGTTTAGGGTGAGGGTTAGGGATAGGGTTAGCATTAGGGTGAGGGTTTTGGTTAGGGATAGGTTTAGAGTTAGGGTGAGGGTGAGGGTGAGGGTTAGTGTTTGGATTAGGTTTAGGTTTAGGGTTAGACTGAGGGTGAGGTTGAGGCTGAGAGTGAGGATTAGGATTAATGAGAGTGTTAGCGTGATGGTTAAGGTGAGGGTTATGGTTAGGGTTAGAATAAGGGTTAGGCTGAGGATCAGCGTTAGGGTTCGTGTGAGGGTAAGGTTTAGGGTGAGGTTTAAGGTGAAGGTTAGGCTTATTGTTAGGCTTAGGTTTAGGGTGAGGGTTAGGGTGAGGGTTAGTGTTAGGGTTAGGGTTAGCGTTAGGGTGAGGGTTAGGGTGTTGGTAAGGGTTAGAGTGAGGGTTAGGGTTAGGGTGAGGGTTAGGAATAGCATTAGGGTTAGCGTTAGGTTGAGGGTTAGGTTGTTGGTAAGGGTTAGAGTGAGGGTTAGGGTGAGGATGAGGGTTAAGGATAGCATTAGGGTTAGGGTTAGGGTTAGGGTGAGGTTTAGGGTTAGGGTTAGGGATAGCATGAGGGTTAGGATTAGGGATAGGGTGAGGGTTAGGCTTAGGGTGAGGGTGAGGGTTAGGGTTAATGTGAGAATTAGGGTTAGAGTTAGGGTTAGTGTGAGGATAAGGGTAAGGGTGAGGGATAGGGTGAGAGTGAGGTTTAGGGTTAGCATTAGTGTTAGGGTTATGGTTAGGGTGAGGTTTAGGATCAGGGTTATGTTTAGGGTGAGGGTTAGAGTTAGGGTTAGGGTGAGAGTTAGGGTTAGGTTGAGGGTTAGGGTAGGGTTAGGGTGAGGGGTAGGTTTCGGGTGAGGGTGAGTTTTAGGGTGTGGTTGACGGTTAGGGTTAGGGTGAGGTTTTAGGTGAGGTTGAGGGTTAGGGTGAGGGTGAGGGTTAAGGTTACGGTGAGGATTAGTGTTAGGGTTAGGGTTAGGGTTATGGTGAGGGTAAGGGTTAGGATGAGGTTTAGGGTGAAGGTGAAGTTTAGGGATAGCGTGATATTTAGGGTGAGGGTTACTGTGAGGGTTAGGATCCAGGTTAGGTTAGGTGAGGGTGAAGGTTAGTGTTAGGATTCGGGTTAGGTTTAGGATGAAGGTATGTTTTAGGGTGAGCGTTAGGGTGAGGGTGAGGGTTAGGGTTAGGATATGGGTTAGGGTGAGCATTAGGGTGAGGCTTAGGTTTAGGTTTAGTGTTAGGGTGAGGGTTAGGGTGAGGTTTAGTGTTAGTGTTAAGATTAGGGTTAGGGTGAGGTTTAGGGTTAGGGTAAGGGTTAGAATGAGGTTTAGGGTGAGGGTGAGAGTTAGGGATAGCATTAGGGTTAATGGTAGGTTTAGAGTGAGGGTTAGGGTTAGGCTTAGTGTTACGGTTATGGTGAGGTTTAGGGTTATGGTTATGGTGAGGGTTAGGTTTAGGTTTAGGGTAAGGTTTAAGTTTAGAGTGAGGGTGAGAGTGAGAGTTAGGTTTAGGATTACGCTTTAGTGTAGGGTTAGGCATAAGGTGAGGGTGAGTGTCAGAGTTAGGTTTAGTGTGAGGGTTAGGTTTATGATTATGGTTAGGGTGAGGGTGAGGGTGAGGGTTAGGGTGAGGGTGAGGGTGAGGTTGAGGATGAAGTTGAGGGTTAGGGTATGGTTGAGGGTTAGGTTTAGGGTTAAAGATAGGGTGTGGGTTAGAGTTAGGATTAGGGTTAGGATGAAGATTAGGCTGAGGGTTAGGTTTAGGGATAGGATGAGGGTTAGGATTAGGGTTAGGGTGAGTCTGAGGGTTAGGGTTAGCATTAGGGTGAGGGTGAGGGTGAGGGTTAAGTTTAGGTTTAGGATTAGGGTTAGGATTAGGGTGAGGGTGAGGTTTAGGGTTAGAGTTAGTTTTACGGTTAGGTTTACTGGGAGTGTTAGGGTTAGGTTTAGTGTTACAGCTAGGGTTATGGTGAGGGTAAGTGTGAGGGTGAGGTTTAGGGTTAGGGTTAGGCTTAGGTTTCAGCTGAGGGTTAGGGTGAGGGTTAGGGTTAGGTTAAGGATTAGTGTTAAGATTAGAGTTAGGGTGAGGGTTATGTTTAGGGTTAGGTTAGTGTTAGGTTGAGGATTAGGGTTAGGATTAGGGTTAGGGTGAGAACAAGGGTTAGGGTGAGGGTGAGGGTGAGGATGAGGGTTAGGGTTATGGTGAGGGTGAGGGTTAGGGTTAGGGTGAGGGTTAGGGGTAGGATGAGTGTTAGGGTGAGCGTGAGGATTAGGATGAGGGTTAGGGTTACAATTATTGTTACTGTTATGGTTATGTTTACGTTTGCAGTGAGGGTGAGACTGAGGGTGAGGTTAGGGCTAGGATTAGTGTTAGAGTTAGGTTTAGGGTTAGGATTAGTGTTATTGTTAGGGTTAGGGTTAGAGTTACAGTGAGGGTGTGGGTTAGGGTACAGTTGAGGTTAGGCTTACGGTTAGGGTGAGGTGAGGGTTAGGGTTAGGATGAGTGTGAGGTTTAGGGTTAGAGTTAGTGTTAGTGGGAGGGTTAGTGTTAGGGTTAGTGTTAGGGTTAGGGATAGGGTGAGGGTTAGGTTGAGGTTAAGGGTTATGGTTAGGGTTAGGGTTAGGATTAGGGTTAGGGTGACTGTGAGTGTGAGGGTTAGGGTTAGGGTTAGGCTTAGGCTTAGGTTAGGCTGAGGGTGAGGTTGGGTGTGAGGATTAGGGTTTGGGTGATGGTTAGGTTTAGGGTTAGGTTGAGGGTTAGGATGAGAGTTAGGGTTAGGATTAGGGTTAGGGTGAGGGCTAGGGTGATGTTGAGGGTTAGGTTTAGGTTTAGGCTTAGGCTTATTTTTAGTCTGAGGGTGAGGGTTAGGGTTAGTGTGATGGGTAGGGTTAAGTTTAGGGTGAGGTTTAGGATGAGGGTTAGGGTTAGGCTGAGTGTTACGGTGAAGTTGATGGTAAGCGTAAAGGTGAGGTTTAGGCTGTGGGTGAGGGTTAAAATAAGGGTAATTGTTAGGGTTAAGGGTTTGGGTTAGGGTAAGGGTTACTGTTAGAATTAGGATTAGGGTGAGGGCTAGAGTGAGGGTGAGGGTTAGGGTTAGGGTGACGTTTAGGGTTTGGTTGAGGGTTAAGATTAATGTGAGGGTTAATGTTAGGGTTAGGGTTAGTGTAAGGGTGAGGGTAACTTTTAGGGATAGCGTTAGGGTTAGGGTGAGTATTTTGATTAGGGTGAGTGTTAGAGTTAGGGTTAGGGTTATTGTTAGGGTTTGGGTTAGGGTTACCCTTACAGTGAATGTGAGGGTTAGTGTTAGAGTTAGGGTTAATATTAGGGTTAGGGTGATGGTGAGTGTGTGGGTTAGGGTTATGTATAGGGTTAGGCTTAGGGTTAGGCTAAGGGTGAGGTTGAGGGTGAAGGTTAGGTTTAGGGTGAGGGTTAGGTTTAGGGTTAGGTTGAGGGTGAGTGTATGGGTTAGGTTTAGGTTTAGGTTTAGGCTTAGGGTTAGGCTAAGGGTGAGGTTAAGGTTGAGAGTTAGGGTTAGGGTGAGGGTTAGGTTTAGGTTTAGATTGAGGGTTAGGATGTGGGTTAAGGTTAGGATTAGGGTTAGAGTGAGGGCTAGTGTTAGGGTGAGGGTTAGGGTTAGGGTTAGGGCGAGGTTTAGCGTTAGGGTTAGGTTTAGGGATAGGTTGAAGGATAGGGTTAGGGTTATGGTGAGGGTGAGGTTTAGGGTTAGGTTGAGAGTTTGGATTAGGGCTAGGTTGAGGGTGAGGGTTAGTGTTAGGGTTAGGGTGAGGGTTATCATGAGGGTTATGGTTAAGATTAGGGTTAGGCTGAGGGCTAAGGTGAGGGTGAGGGTTAGGGTTAGGGTTACGCTGAGGTTTAGGGTTCGGGTTAGGTTGAGGGTTAGGGTTAGAGTGAGGGTTAGGGTTCACGTTAGGTTTAGGGTTAGGATTAGGGTTAGGTTGAGGGTGAGTGTGTGGGTTAGGGTTATGTATAGGGTTAGGCTTAGGGTTAGGCTAAGGGTGAGTTTGATGGTGAGGGTTAGGGTAAGGGTAAGGGTTAGATTTAGGTTTAGGTTGAGGGAGAGTGTGTGGCTTAGGATTAGTTTTAGGGTTAGGCTAAGGGTAAGGTTAAGGGTGAATGATAGGGTTAGTGTGGGGGTTAGGTTTAAGGTTATGGTGAGGGTTAGGATGAGGGTTAAGGTTAGGATTAGGTTTAGTGTGAGGGCTAAGGTGAGGGTGATGTTTAGGGTTAGGGTTAGGGGGATGGGGAGGGGGAGGTTCAGAGTTACCGTTACGGTTAGGGTGAGGAATAGGATGAGGTTTAGGGTTAGGGTTACTGTTAGGGTTCGGGTTAGGGTGAGGGTTAAGTTTAGGGTGAGGGTTAGGTTTAGGGTTAGGATTAGGATTAGGGTTAAGGTGAGGGTGAGTGTGAGGGTTAGGTTTAGGGTTAGGGTTAGGCTTAGGGATAGGCTGAAGGTGAGGGTGAGGGTGAGTGTTAGGGTGAGGGTGAGGGTGAGGTTTAGGGTTAGAGTTAATGTTAATTTGAGGGTTAGGGTTAGGGTGAGCTTGAGGGTTAGTGTTAGATTGAGGATTAGTGTTAGGGTTAGTGTGAGGTTTATGGTGAGGATGAGGGTTACGGTTAGGATGAGGGCTAGGTTGAAGTTGAGGATTAGTGTTAGGGTTAGGGTGAGGTTCAGGTTTAGGGTGATGGTTAGTGTTAGTGTTAGTGTTAGGGTTAGGATGTGGGTTAGGGTGAGGGTTAATGTTAGGTATAGGGTTAGGTTTAGGATTAGGGTTTGTGTGAGGGTGAGTGTGAGGGTTATGGTTAGGGTTAGGCTTAGGGTTAGGCTGAGGGTGAAGGTGAGGGTTAGGGTTAGAATGAGGGTTAGGGTTAGGGTTAGGGTGAGGGTTAGGATGAGTGTTAGGTTTAGGATTAGGTTTAGCGTGAGGGCTAGCATGCTGGTGAGGGTTAGGGTTAGGGTTAGGGTGAGGTTTAGGTTTATGGTTAGGTTGAGATTTAAGATTAGGGCTAGGTATAGGGTCAGGCTTAGGGTTAGGTTGAGGGTTAGCACGAGGGTTAGGGTTACAATTAGGGTTAGGATGAGGGCAAGGTTGAGGGTGAGGGTTAGGGTTGGGGTTATGGTGAGGTTTAGGTTTCGGGTTAGGTTTCGGGTTAGGGTGAGGTTTAGGTTTAGGTTTATGGTGAGGGTCAGTGTTAAGGTTTGGTTGAGGGTTAGAATTAGTTTTAGGGTTAGTGTGAGGGTTAGCGTTAGGATTATGATGAAGGTTAGGATGAGGGTTAGGGTTACAATTTGGATTAGGGTGAGGGCTAGGGTGAGGGGGAGTGTTAGGGTTAGGGTTAGGGTGAGGTTTAGGGTTAGGGGTAGGGGTAGGGTTAGGGTCAGATTTAGGGTTGGGGGTACGGTAAGGGTGAGGGTTAAGTTGGGGGTGAGGTTTTGGGTGAGGACTAAGGTGAGGTTGAGGGTTAGTGTTAGGGTTAGGGTTAGGGTGAGGGTTAGGTTGAGGTTTAGGTTTAGGTTTAGGGTTAGGGTTAGGATTAGGATTAGGGTTAGGGTTAGTGTGAGGATTAGGGTTAGGGTTAGGCTTAGGCTTAGGTTAGGCTGAGGGTGAGGGTGGGGATGAGGATTAGGTTTAGAATGATGATTCCGGTTATGGTTAGGTAGAGATTTAACATGAAGCTTAGGGTGAGGATTAGGTTTAGGCTTGAGGGCTAGGATGAGTGTGAAGTTTAGGGTTATGTTTAGGCTTAGGTTTAGGCTGAGGCTGAAGGTGAGGGTGAGCATTAGGGTTAGGGTGATGGTTAGGATTATGGTTAGGGTGAGGGTTAGGATGTGGGTTAGGATTAGGGTGAGGTTTAGAATGAGTGTGACAATAAAAGTAAAGGTAAGGGTTAGGCTGAGGGTGAGGGTTATGTTAAGGGTGAGGGTTCGGATTAGGGTTAGGGTGAGGGTGAGGGTTAGATTGAGGGTTAGTGTTTGGTTTAGTGTGAGGTTTAGGATGAGGATGAGGGTTAGGGTTTGGGTGAGGGCTAGGGTGAAGTTGAGGGTTAGGGTTAGTTTTACTGTTAGGGTTAGGGTTAGTGTGAGGTTTAGGGTGGGGGTGAGGCTTAGTGTTAGGGTTAGGATTAGGCTTAGGGTTAAGGTGAGGGTTAGTGTGAGGTTTACAGTTAGGGTGAGTGTTGAGGTTAGGGTTAGAGTGAAGGTTAGGGTGAGGGTTAGGCTTAGGTTTAGGGTTTGGGTATTGGCTTGGGTGAAGGTGAGGGTTAGGGTTAGGGTTATGGTGAGATTTTGGGTTAGTGTTAGGGTTAGGGTTGGTGTTAGGCTTAGGCTTAATGTTAGTCGGAGGGGGAGGGGGAGGGGGAGGGTTAAGGTTAGGGTGAGGATGAGGTTAGCCTGAGGTTTAGGGATAGGGTGAGGGTTAGGGTGAGGATGAGGGTAAGGGTAAAGTTGAGGGTTAGGCTAAGTGTGAGGGTTAAGTTAAGGTTGAGGGTTAGGGTTAGGGTGAGGGTTAGGGTAAGGGTGAGGGTTAGGTGTTAGGGTGAGGGTGAGGGTTAGATTGTTTATGAGGGTTAGGGTTAGGGTGAGGGAAAGGGTTAGAATTAGGTTTAGGGTGAGGGCTAGGATGAGAGTGAGGGTTCGGTTTAGGGTTAGGGTGAGGTTAAGTGTTCGGGTGAGGTTTAGGGTTAGTGTTAGGGTTATTGTTATTGTTAGGTTTAGGTTTACGTTTAGGATGAGGGTGAGGGTGAGGTTTAGGGTTACAGTTAGGCTTAGGTTGAGGGTTAGTGTGAGGGTTAGGTTTAGGGATAGGGTTAGGTTTAGGATTAGGTTTAGGTTGAGAGTGAGTGTGAGGGTTAAGGTTAGGGGTAGGCTTAGGTTTAGGGTTAGGGTTTGGTTTAGGGTGAGGGTGAGGTTTAGGTTTAGGGTTAGTGTTAGTATTAGGGTTAGGGTTAAAGTGATGGTTAGGGTTAGGGTTAGGTTTAGGCTTAGGCTTAGGTTTAGGCTGATGATGAGGGTGGAGATGAAGATTAGGTTTAAAGAGATGGTTAGTGTTATAGTTACCTTGAGGGTTAGGATGTGGTTTAGGGTTAGGATTAGGGTTAGGCTGAGGCGGAGGTTGAGGGTGAGGTTTAGGGTTAGGGTGATGGTTAGGGTTAAGTTGAGGGTGAGGGTTAGCATGAGGGTTAGTGTTAGGGTGAGGTGACGGTAAGGGTAAAGGTGAGGGTTAATGTTAGGGTGATGTTTATGGTAAGGGTGAGGATTAGGGTTAGGGTGAGGGTTAGGGTGAGGGTTAGGGTTAGGGTTAGGGTGAGTGTGAGGGTTAGATTGAGGGTTAGGTTTATGTTGAGGGTTATGGTTAGGGTGAGGTTTAGGTTTAGGGTTAGGGTTATTGTCATGGTTATGATTAGGGTTACAGTTACGGTGAGGGTGAGGGTTAGGCTTAGGGTTAAGGTGAGGTTTAGGTTTAAAGTTAGGGTTAGAGTTAGGCTTAGTGTGAAGGTGTGGTTTAGGGTTAGAGTTAGAGTTAGTGTTATGGTTAGGGTTAGGGTGAGGGTTAGGGTGAGTGTTAGAGTTCGGTAAGGCTTAGGCTTAGGCTTCTGCCGAGCTTGAGGGTGAGGGAAAGGGTTAGGTTGAGGTTTATGGATAGGGTTAGGGTTAGGATTAGGGTTAGGGTGAGGGTGAGGGTTAGGGTAAGGGTTAGGCTTAGGCTCTGGGTAACCTTTGAGTGAGGGTGAGTGTGAGGATTAGGGTTAGGGTGATGGTTAGTGTTAGGGTTAGTGTTATTGTTAGGGTTAGGGTTAGAGTTAAGGTGAGGGTGAGGGTGCGGTTGAGGGTTAGGGTTAGGGTTAGGGTGAGGTTTAGGGTTAGGGTTAGAGATAGGGTTAGGGTGAGGGTGAGCTTTAGGGTTAGAGTTAGGGTTAGTGTTAGGGTTAGGCTTAGGTTTAGGCTGAGGTTGAGGGTGGGGATGAGGATTAGGGTTACGATTAGGGTTAGGGTGAAGTTTAGGTTTAGGGTGAGCATTAGGTTTAGGGTTAGTTTTAGCCTTAGGGTGAGGGTGAGGGTTAGGTTGAGGTTTAGGGATAGAGTTAGGGTTAGGATTAGGGTTAGGGTGACTGTGAATGTGAGGTTTAGGGTTACGGTTTGGCTTAGGCTTAGGGTTAGGATTAGGGTGAGGGTTAGGGTGAGGGTGAGGGTGAGAGTTAGGGTTACGGTTAAGATGAAGTTTAGGGTTAGAATACGTGTGAGTGTTGGTGTTAGGGTTAGGGTTAGGGTTAGTGTTAGGGATAGGGGGAGGGTTAGGGTTAGGGTTAAGGTTTGGGTTAGTCTTAGGGTTAGGATTAGGGTGAGGGTTAGTTTGAGGTTCAGGTTTAGGGTTAGGATTAGGTTTATGAATAGTTTTAGTCTGATGGTGAGGTTGAGGGTGAGGGTTAGTTTTAGGGTGATGGTTAGGGTTTAGGGTTAGAGTGAGGTTTAGGATGATGGTTAGGGTTAGGATTAGGATTAGGGTGAAGGCTAGGGTGAGGGTGAGGGTGAGGGTTAGGTTTAGGGTGATGGTTAGGGTTATGGTTAGCTTGAAATTTAGGATGAGGTTTAGGGATAGGGTGAGGGTTAGGGTGAGGGTGATGGTAAGGTTAAAGTTGAGGGATAGGCTGAGGGTGATGGTTAAGATAAGGGAGAGTGTTACAGTTAGGGTGAGGGTTAGGGCAAGGGTGTGGGTTAGGGATTAGGGTGAGGCTGAGGGTTAGATTTTGGATTAGGATTAGGGTTAGTGTGAGCTTTATGTTGAGGATGAGTGTTAGTGTTATGTGAAGGAAAGGGTTAGAATTAGGGTTAGAGTGAGAGCTAGGGTGAGGGTGAGGGTTAGGGTTAGTGTTAGGGTTAGGGTGAGGTTTACGCTTAGGGTGAGGTTTAGGGTTAGTGTGAGGGTTAGTGTTAGGGTTAGGGTTAGTGTTAGGGTGAGGGTTAGGGTTAGGGTGAGATTTATAGATAGGGTGCGGGTTAGGGTTAGGTTTAGGGTGAGGTTCAGGGTTAAGATTAGGGTTAGAATTAGGGTTAGGGTGAAGGTGAGGTTTATGGTTAGATTTAGGCTTAGGGTGAGGGTTACAGTTAGGGTTCGTTTTAGAGTTAGTGTTAGGTTAGGGTTAGGGTGAGGGTTAGTATGAGTGTTAGGGTTAGAGTTAGGGTTAGGGTTAGGATTAGGGTAAGGTTGAGGGTGAGCGTGTGGGTTAGGGTTAGGTTTAGGGTTAGGCTTAGTGTTAGGCTGAGGGTGAGGTTGAGGGTGAGGTTTAAGGTTAGGGTGAGAGTTAGGATTAATGTTAGGTTGAGGGTTAGGATGAGGGTTAGGGTTAGTATTAGTGTTAGGGTGGGCGCTAGCGTGAAGGTGAGGTATAGGGTTAGGGTTAGGGTGAGCTTTAAGTTTAGGATTAGGGTGAGGGTGAAGTTTATTGTTAGAGTTAGTGTTAGGGTGAGGGTTAGGGTTAGGGTTAGTGTTAAGGTTAGGGTTAGGGTGAGTGTTAGGGTAAGGGTTAGGGTTATGGTTATGTTTAGGATTAGGATTAGGGTTAGGGTTAGGCTGAGGGTGACGTTTATGGTTAGAGTTAGTGTTACTGTGAGGGTTAGTGTTATGGTGAGGGTGTGTGTGAGGGTTAGAGTTAGGGTGATGCTTAAGGTTATGGTCAGGGTGAGGGTTAGGATGAGGGTTAGGGTTAGTGTGAGGGTTAGCGGGAGGGTGATAGTAAGTGTAAAGTTGAGGGTTAGGCTGAGAATGAGGATTACGGTAAATGTGAGGGTTAGGGTTAGAATGAGGGTTAGAGTTAGGGTTAGGTGGAGGGTGTGGTTTAGATTGAGGATTAGTTTTAGGGTTAGTGTGAGGATGATAGTTAAGGTTGGGTGAGGGATAGGGTGAGGTTGAGGGTTAGGTTTAGGGTTAGGGTGAGTGTTAGGGTTAGGGTGAGTGTTAGGGTTAGTGTGAGGGTTAGTGTTATGGTTAGGGTTAGTGTTAGGGTTTGGGTAAGTTTTAGGGTGAGGGTTAGGGTTACAGTTAGGTTTATGGTTAGAATGAGGGTTAGGTTTAGTTTTAGGGTTATTGTTGGGGTTGGGTTTAGGGATAGGATGAGCGTTAGGGTTAGGATAAGGATTAGGGTGAGGGCTAGGGTGAGGGTGAGTGTTAGGGTTAGGCTTAGGCTTAGGTTTAGGATGAGGCTGAGGGTGAGGTTGAGGGTTAGGGTTAGCGTGATGGTTAGGGTTACGGTTAGGCTGAGGGTTAGGATGAGGTTTTGGGTTAGGGTGAGGTTTAGGGTGAGGGTGACAGTAAGGGTAAATGTGAGGGTTAGGGTTAGGGTGAGGATTAGGGTTACGGTTAAGGTGTGGGTGAGGGTTAGACTGAGTATTAGTATTAGGGTTAGTGTGACGTTTAGGGTGAGGATGAGGGGTAGGGTTAGGATGAGGCCTAGGGTGAGGGTGAGGGTTAGGGATAGGGTTAGGTTGAGGTTTAGGGTTAAGGTGATGGTTAGGGTTAGTGTGAGGGTTAGCGTTAGATTAGGGTAAGTTTTAGGGTGAGGGTAAGTGTTAGGGTGAGGGTTAGGGTTAGGGTGAGAGTTATAGTTAGGATTAGGATTAGTATTTGAGTTAGTGTTATTTTTAGGTTTAGGGAGAGGGGGAGGGTTAGGGTTAGGGTTAGCGTGAGGTTTAGTTTTAGGGTTATGGTTAGAGATAGGGTTAGGTTGAGGGTGAGGTTTAGGTTTAGATTTAGTGTTAGGGGAGGGTTAGGGTGAGGGTTAGTGTTAGAGTTAGGGTTAGTGTTAGGATTAGGGTTAGGGTGAGGGCGAGTGTGAGGGTTAGGGTTAGGGTTAGGCTTAGGCATAGGGTTAGGCAGAGGGTGAGGGTGAGGGTGAGGGTTAGGGTTTGGGTGAGGGTTAGGATGAGGTTTAGAGTTAGGATTAGGGTTAGGATGAGGGCAAGGGTGAGGGTGAGGTTTAGAGTTACCATAATGGCGAGGTTAAGTATTAGGATTAGGTTTAGTGTTAGGGTGAGGGTCAGGGTTATGGTTACTGTGAGGATTAGGGTTAGGGTTAGTGTGAGGGTAAGTGTTAGGATTAGGGTTAGGTTTATTTTTAGTGTTAAGGTTAAGGTTAAGTTCACAGTGAGGGTGAGGCTGAAGGTGAGGTATAGGTTTAGGGTTAGGGTGTGGTTTAGGGTTAGGTTTAGGTTTAGGGTTAGGGTGAGGGCTTGGGTTTAGGTTAGGGTTACAGTGAGGGTGAGCGTTAGGGTTAGGGTTAGGGTTAATGTTATTGTTAGGGTTAGGGTTAGAGTTACGGTGAGGGTGAGGGTGAGGGTGAGATTTAGGTTTAGGGTGAGGGTGAGATTTAGAATTAGGGTTAGGGTGAGGGTTAGGGTTAGGGTTATTGTTAGGCTTAGGGTTAGGATGAGGGTTAGGTTGTGGTTTAGGGTTGGGGTTAGGTTTAGGATTAGGGTTTTGGTGAGTGTGAGGGTGAGGGTTAGGGTTAGGCTTAGGCTTAGGCTTAGGGTTAGGCTGAGGGTGAGTGTGGGGATGATGATTAGGTTTAGGTTGATGGTTAGGGTTAGGGTTAGGTTTAGGGTTAAGATTAGGGTTAGGGTTAGAATTAGGTTTAGGGTGAGGGCTAGCGTGAGGGTGAGGATTAGGGTTAGGGTTAGGCTTAGGGTTAGGGTAAGCGTTAGTGTTAGGGTGAGGGTAAGTGTTAGGGTGAGGGTTAGGTTTAGGATTAGGGTTAGGGCTAGGGTTAGGGTGAGTGTTAGGGTTAGGGTGATGGTTAGGGTTAGTGTGAGGGTTAGTGTTAGGGTTAGCGTTAGTGTTATGGCGAGGGTAAGTGTTAGGGTGAGGGTTAAGGTTTGGGTGAGGCTTATGGTTAGAATGAGGGTTAGGGTTAGGGTTATTGTTTGTGTTAGGGTTAGGGTTAGGATGAGGGTTAGGGTTAGGATTAGGGTGAGGGCTAGGGTGAGGGTGAGGGTTAGGGTTAGGCCTAGGTTTAGGCTTAGGTTAGGGCTGATGCTGAGTGTGAGGTTGAAGGTTAGGGTTAGCGTGATGGTTAGGTTATGGTTAGGCTGAGGGTTAGGATGAGGGTTAGGGTTAGGGTTAGGGATAGGTTGAGGGTGACAGTAAGGTTAAAATTGAGGGTTAGGTTTAGCACTAGGGTTAGGGTGAGGGCTAGGGTTAGGGTGAGGGTTTGGGTTAGGGTTAGAGTTACGGTGAGGGTTAGTTTTAAGTTTAGGTTTAGGGTTATTGTTCTTCTTAGGGTTAGGGTTAAGGTTAAGGTAAGGGTGAGGGTGAGGGTGAGGTTGAGGTTAGGGTTAGGGTTAGGATGAGGTTTAGAGTTAGGGTTAGTGTTAGGGTGAGGGTGAGGTTTAGGGTTATTGTTAGGGTTAGGGTTAGGGTTAGTGTGAGTGTTAGGGTTAGGTTTAATGTTATGGTTTGGGTTATGGTGAGGGCTAGTGTGAGTGTGAGGGTTAGGGTTAGGTTTAGGCTTAGGCTTAGTGTTAAGCTGAGGGTGGGGATGAGGGTTAGGGTTAGGCTTAGGCTTAAGGTTAGGCTGAGGGTGAGGGTGAGGGATAGGTTTAGGGTGAGGGTGAGGTTTAGGGTTAGGGTTAGCGTTAGGGTGCGGGTTAGTGTGAGGGTTAGGGTTAGGGTTAGTGTTACGGTTACAGTGAGGGTGAGCGTGACTCTGATGGTTAAGCGTAGCCTTAGGCTTAGGCTTATGCTTGGGCCGAGCTTGAGGGTGAAGGTGAAGGTAAGGTTTAGGGTGATTGTTAGGGTTTTAGGGTTAGGGTGAGGGTTAGGGTGAGGTATAGGTTTAAGATTAGGGCTAGGGTCAGTGCTAGGGTGAGGGTGAGGGTTAGGGTTAGAGTTAGGGTGAGGTTTAGGGTTATGGTTAGGGTGAGTGTTATGGTGAGGATTACGGTGAGGGTGAGGGTTAGGGTTAGAGTTAGGGTGAGGTTTAGGGTTATGGTTAGGGTGAGTGTTAGGGTGAGGATTACGGTGAGGGTGAGGGTTAGGGTTAGGGTGAGGGTTAGGGTTAGGGTGAGGGTGATGGTGAGGGTTAGATTAGGGTTAGGGTTAGTGTTATTGTTAGTTTTAAGTTCACAGTGAGGGTGAGGCTGAGGTGAGGGTTAGGTTTAGGGTTAGGGTGAGGTTTAGATTAAGGTTAGGGTAAAGGTTAGGGTGAGGGTTTGGGTTAGGGTTAGGATTAAGGTGAGGGTGAGTGTTAGGGTTAAAGTGATGGTTAGTGTTATTGTTAGTGTTAGGGTTAGAGTTACGGCGAAGGTGAGGGTGAGTGTGAGGGTTAGGGTTAGGGTGAGGTTTAGGGTTAGGGTTAGGTTTAGGTTGAGGGTGAGGGTGAGGTTTACGGTTAGATGTAGGGTGAGGGTGAGGTTTAGGGTGAGGTTTAGGGTTAGGGTTAGTGTTAGGGTTAGGGTTAGGGTGAGGGTTAGAATGAGGGTGAGGGTTAGGGTGAGGGTTAGAGTTAGGGTTAGGATTAGGATTAGGGTTAGTGTTAGGGTGAGTGTTTGGGTTAGGCTTAGGCTTAGCGTTAAGCTGAGGGTGAGGGTGAGGGTGAGGTTTAGGGTTAGGGTTTGGGTTAGGGTTAGCGTTTGAGTGAGAGTTAGGGTTAGGGTGAGAGGATGAGAATTAGGGTTAGGATTAGTGTTAGGGTTAGGGTTAGGGTGAGGGTTAGGATGAGGTGATGTTTCCGATTAGGGTTAGGATGAGGGTGAGGGTGAGTTTGAGGGTTAGGGTAAGGGATAGGGAGAGGTTTAGGGTTATGGTTAGTGTTAGGTTTAGGGTTAGGGTTATGGTTAGTGTTAGAGTGAGGGTAAGTGTTAGGGTGAGGTTTAGGGTTATGGTGACGGTTATGGTTACAATGAGGGTTATTGTTAGGTTTAGCGTTATTGTTAGGGTTAAGGTTACGGTTAATGTGAGGGTTAGTTTTAGGTTTAGGGTGAGGTTTATATTAAGGGTTAGGGTTAGAGTTAGTGTTAGGGTGAGGGTGAGGTTTAGGGTTAGAGTTAGCGTTAGTGTTAATGTTAGGGTTAGGGTGAGGGTTAGTGTGAGGGTTAGGGTTAGGGTTAGGGTGAGTGTTAGGATGAGGTGTAGGGTTAGGATTAGGGTTAGGGTGAGCGCTAGAGTGATGGTTAATGTGAGGGTTAGTGTTAGGGATAGGGTTAGGTTTAAGATTATGTTTAGATTGAGGGTGAGTGTGAGGATTAGGGTTAGGGTTAGGGTTAGGGTTAGAGTGAGTGTTAGGGTTAAGATTTGGTTTAGGGTGAGGGTGAGGGTTAGGGTTAGGGTTAGGGTGAGGGTGAGGGTTAGGGTTAGGGTTAGTGTGAAAGTTAGGGTTATGGTGAGGGTTATGTTTAGGGTGAGGTTTAGGGTTAGGGTTAGGGTTAGGGTGAGGGCTAGGGTGAGGGCTAGGGTTAGAGTGAGGTTTAGGGTTAGGGTTAGGGTGAGTTTTAGGGTGAGGGTGAGGTTTTAGGTTAGGGTTAGGATGAGTTTTAGGGTTATGGTTAGGGTTCCGGTTAAGGCGAAGGTGAGGGTAAGGTTTAGATTCAGGGTTAATGTTAGGTTTAGTGTGAGGTTTATCGTTAGGGTTAGGGTCAGGGTTAGGGTTAGGGTGAGGGTTTGGGTTTGGGTTAGAGTTACGGTGAGGGTGAATTTTAAGTTTAGGTTTTGGGTCATGGTTATTCTTAGGGTTAGGGTTAAGGTTAAGGTTAAGCTAAGCGTGAGGGTGAGGGTGATGTTGAGGGTTAGGGTTAGGGTTAGGATGAGGTTTAGAGTTAGGTTTAGTGTTAGGGTGAGGGTGAGGTTTAGGGTTAGGGTTAGGGTTAGGGTTAGGGATAGTGTGAGTGTTAGGGTTAGGTTTAGTGTTATGGTTTAGGTTATGGTGAGTGCTAGTGTGAGGGTGAGGGATAGGGTTAGGGTCAGGTTTAGGCTTAGTATTAAGCTGAGTGTGAGGGTGAGGGTTAGGGTTAACCTTAGGCCTAGGCTTATGCTTAGGCTGAGCTTGAGGGTGCAGGTGAGGGTTAGGGTTAGGGTGATTGTTAGAGTTTTAGGGTTAGGGTGAGGGTTAGGGTTAGTGTTAGGGTGAGGCTTAGGGTGATGTTTAGGTTTAAGATTAGGGCATGTCAAAACCAGCTTTACAATGTCGGTGTGGGGGGGAGGGGGTATAATTGGGTGGGGGGAGGAGGGAGGCTGGGAAGGGAGTTGAAGTGTAAACAAAGGAGGAGGCTGCAATGCTTGGTAAGAAATGTATGCATTATCCTGCCCATGTAATTGTAGCCCCTCTGTACAGTATGTTCTCAAATAAAATAAAATAAAATTTAAAAAAAAAAAGAAAAACCAAAAAAAAAAAGATTAGGGCTAGGGTGAGTGCTAGGGTGAGGGTGAGGGTTAGGGTTAGAGTTAGGGTGCGGTTTAGGGATAGGGTTAGGTTTAGTGTTAGGGTGAGTGTTACATTGAGGGTGAGCCTTAGGGTTAGGGTGAGGGTTAGGGTTAGTGTGAGGGTGAGGGTAAGATTAAGGTAGGGTTATTGTTATTGTTAGTGTTATGGTTAGGTTTAAGTTTATAGTGAGGGTGAGGCTGAGGGTGAGGGTTAGATTTAGGGTTAGGGTTAGGTTTAGATTAGGGTTAGGGTAAGGGTTAGGGTGAGGGTTTGGGTCAGGTTTACGATTATGGTGAGGGTGAGTGTTAGGTTTGGGTTGAGGGTTAGTGTTATTTTTAGGGTTAGGGTTAGAGTTACGGTGAAGGTGAGGGTGCGTGTGAGGGTTAGGGTTAGGGTGAGGTTTAGGGTTAGGGTTAGGTTTAGGGTGAGGGTGAGGGTGAGGTTTAGGGTTATATTTAGGGTTAGATTGATGGTTAGGGTGAGGTTTAGGGTTATTGTTAGTGTTAGGGTTAGGGTTAGGGTGAGGGTTAGGATGAGGGTGAGAGTTAGGGTGAGCTTTAGAGTTAGGGTTAGGATTAGGATTAGGTTTAGTGTTAGGGTGAGTGTTTGGGTTAGGCTCAGGGTTAGGGTTAGGCTTAGCGTTAAGCTGAGGGTGAGGTTGATGGTGAGGATTAGGGTTAGGGTTTGGGTTAGGGTTAGCGTTTGGGTGAGAGTTAGTGTTAGGGTTAGGATGAGGATTAGGGTTAGGATTAGTGTTAGGGTTAGGTTTAGGTTGAGGTTTAGGATGAGGGTGATGTTTAGGATTAGGGTTAGGGTGAGGGCGAGGGTGAGTTTTAGGGTTAGAGTTAGGGTTAGGGTAAGGGATAGGGTGAGGTTCAGGGTTAGGGTTAGTGTTAGGGTTAGGGTTAGGTTGAGGGTTAGTGTTAGGGTGAGGGTTAGGTTTAGGGTTAGGATTAGGATTAGGGTTAGTGTGAGGGTGAGTATGAGGGTTAGGATTAGGGTTAGGTTTAGGCTTAGGGATAGGCTGAGGGTGAGGGTGAGGGTGAGGGTTAGCGTTAGGGTGAGGGTGAGGTTTAGGGTTAGAGTTAGTGTTATGTTGAGGTTTAGTGTGAGGGTTAGTGTTAGGGTTAGTGTTAGGGTTAGGTTTAGGGTGAGGGTTATGGTTAGGGTGAGGGTTAGGGTTAGGGATAGCGTTAGGTTTAGGATTAGGTTTTGGGTGAGGTTGAGTGTGAGGGTTATGATTAGTGTTATGAATATGCTTAGGGTTAGGCTGAGGGTGAGGTTGAGGGTTAGGGTTAGGGTGACGGTTATTATGAGTGTTAGATTTAGGATTAGGATTAGGGTGAGGGCTAGAATGAGGGTGAGGTTTAGTCTTAGGGTTAGGGAGATGTTTAGGGTTAGGATTAAGTTTAGGCATAGGGTGAGGGTTAAGGTTAATGTTATGATGAAGGTGAGCGTTAGGGTAAGGTTGAGGGTTAGGATTAGGTCTAGGTTTAGGGTGAGTGTTAGGGTTAGGGTGAGGGCTAGGGTGAGGGTGAGGTTTAGGGTTAGGGTGAGGTTTAGGGTTAGAGTGATGGATAGGGTTAGTGTGAGGATTAGTGTTAGGGTTGGGGTTAGTGTTAGGGTGAGGGTAAGTGTTATGGTGAGATTTAGGGTTATGTTGACATTTATGGTTACAATGAGGGTTAGGGCTAAATTTAGGGTTATTGTTAGGGTTAGGGTTAGGGTTTCGGTTATTGTTAGGGTGAGGGTTAGGGTTCGGTTTAGGTTGAGGTTTATATTAAGGGTTAGGGTTAGAGTTAGGGTTAGGGTGAGGGTGTGGTTTAAGGTTAGAGTTAGCGTTAGTGTTAGTGTTAGAGTTAAGCTGAGGGTTAGAGTGAGGTTTAGGGTTAGGCTTAGGCTTAGGCCAAGACTGAGGGTTAGGGTTAGGGATAGGGTTAGGTTGAGGGTTAGGGTTAGGGTTAGGGTGAGTGTTAGGATGTGGTGTAGTGTTAGGATTAGGGTTAGGGTGAGCGCTAGGGTGATGGTTAATGTGAGGATTAGGGTTAGGGATAGGGTTAGGTGTAGGATTAGGTTTAGATTGAGGGTGAGTGTGAGGGTTAGGGTGAGGGTTAGGCTCAGGCTTAGGGTTAGAGTGAGTGTTAGGGTTAGGGTTTGGTTTAGGGTGAGGGTGAGGGTTAGGGTTAGGGTTAGTGTGAGGGTGAGGGTGAGGGTTAGGGTTAGGTTTAGTGTGAAAGTTAGGGTTATGGTGAGGGTTAGGGTTAGGGTGAGGGTGAGGGTGAGGGTTAGGGTTAGGTTTAGTGTGAAAGTTAGGGTTATGGTGAGGGTTAGGGTTAGGTTAAGGTTAGGGTGAGGGCTAGGGTGAGAGTGAGGTTTAGGGTTAGGGTTAGGGTGAGGTTTAGGTTGAGGGTGAGGTTTAGGGTTAGGGTTAGGGTGAAGTTTAGGGTTATGTTTAGGGTTACGTTTAAGGCGAGGTTGAGGGTTAGGATTAGAGTTAGGGTTAGCGTGAGGGTTAGGGTGAGGGTTAGTGTTATTGTTAGTGTTAGGGGTAGGGTTAGGATGAGGGTTAGGTTGAGGGTGAGGGTTAGGGTAAGGCTTAGGTTTAGGATTAGGGTTAAGGTGAGGGTGAGTTTGAGGGTTAGTGTTAGTGTTAGGGTTAGGGTTAGCATTAAGGTTAGGGTGAGGGTGAGGGTTAACTTTAGGGTTAGGTTTAGAGTGAGGGTTAGGGTGAAGGATATGGTGAGGGTTAGGGATAGGATTAGCGTTAGGGTATGTGCTAGAACCAGCAACACTGTTAGGGTTAGGGTTAGAGTGAGGGTTAGGATGAGTGTTACATTTAGGGTTAGTGTTAGTGTTAGGGTTAGGATTAGGGTTTCGGTGACTGTGAGTGTGACAGTTAAGGTTAGGTTTAGTGTTAGGCTTAGGGTTAGGCTGAGGCTGAGGGTGAGGGTGAGGGTTAGATTTAGGGTGAGGGTTTGGTTTAGGGTTAGAGTGAGGGTTAGGGTGAGGGTTAGGGTTGGATTAGGGTTAGGGTATGTCCTAGGGTGAGGATTAGGTTTAGTTTTAGGTTTAGGGTGAGGTTAAGCATTAGGGTTAGGGTCAGGGTTAGGGTTAGGGTGACGGTTTGGGTTAGGGTTAGAGTTAGGGTGAGGGTGAGTTTTAAGTTTAGGTTTCGGGTTATGGTTATTCTTAGGGTTAGGGTTAAGGTTAAGGTTAAGGTAAGGTTGAGGGTGAGGGTGATGTTGAGGGTTAGGGTTAGGGTTAGGATGAGGTTTAGAGTTAGGTTTAGTTTTAGGGTGAGGGTGAGGTTTAGGGTTATTTTTAGGGTTAGGGTTAGGGATAGTGTGAGTGTTAGGGTTAGGTTTAGTGTTATGGTTATGGTTATGGTGACGGCTAGTGTGAGTGTGAGGGTTAGTGTTAGGGTTAGGATGAGGCTTAGTGTGAGGGTTAGGGTTAGGCTTAAGCTTAGGGTTAGGTTTAGACTTAGGCCGAGATTGAGGGTTTCGTTTAGGGTTAGGGTTAGGGTTAGGTTTAGGTTTAGGGTTAGGGTTAGGGTGAGAGTGAGGTTTAGGGTTAGGGTTAGGGTGAGGTTTAGGGTGAGGGTGAGGTTTAGGGTTAGGGTTAGGGTGAGTTTTAGGGTTATGGTTACGTTTACGGTTAAGGCGAGGGTGAGGGTTAGGGTTAGAATTAGGGTTAGGGTGAGGGTTAGTGTTAGTGTTAGTGTTGGGTGTAGGGTTAGGATGAGAGTTAGGGTGAGCGTGAGGGTTAGGGTAAGGGTTAGGATTAGGATTAGGGATAAGGTGAGGGTGAGTGTGAGGGTTAGTGTTAGTGTTAGGGTTAGTGTTAGCATTAGTTTTAGGGTGAGGTTGAGGGTTAACTTTAGGGTTAGGTTTAGAGTGAGGGTACGGGTGAGGGTTATGGTGAGGGTTAGGGATAGGATTAGCGTTAGGGTATGTGCTAGGATGAGCAATAGGGTTCAGGTTAGGGTTAGAGTGAGGGTTAGGTGCAGGTTTAGGTTTAGGTTTAGTGTTAGGGTTAGGGTTGGTGTTAGGTTTAGGAGTAGGGTTACGGTGACTGTGAGTGTGACAGTTAGCGTTAGGGTTAGTGTTAGGCTTAGGTTTAAGCTGAGGCTGAGGGTGAGGATTAGGTTGAGATTTAGGGTGAGTGTTTTGTTTAGGGTTAGAGTGAGGGTTAGTGTGAGGGTTAGGGTTAGATTAGGGTTAGGGTATGTCCTAGGGTGAGGATTAGGGTTAGTGTTAGGTTTAGTGTGAGGGTGAGGATGAGGTTTAGGGTTACATGTAGGGTTAAGGTGAGGTTTAGGGTGAGGTTTAGGGTTAGGGTTAGTGTTAGGTTTAGGGTTAGGGTGAGGGTTAGGATGAGGGTGAGGATTAGGGTGAGGTTTAGTGTTAGGGCGAGGATTAGGATTAGGGTTAGCATTAGGGTGAGTGTTTGGATTAGGCTTAGGGTTAGGGTGAGGCTTAGCATTAAGCTGAGGGTGAGGGTGAGGGTGAGGGTTAGGATTAGGTTAGGGTTAGTGTTTGGGTGAGAGTTAGTGTTAGGGTTAGGGTGAGAGTTAGGATGAGGATTAGGGTTAGGATTAGTGTTAGGGTTAGGTTTAGTGTGAGGGTTAGGATGAGGGTGATGTTTAGGGTTAGGGTTAGGGTGAGAGTGAGGGTGAGGTTTAGGTTTAGAGTTAGGGTTAGGGTGAGGGATAGGGTGAGGTTTAGGGTTAGGGTTAGTGATAGGGTTAGGGTTATGGTGAGGGTTAGTGTTAGGGTGAGGGTTAGGTTTAGGGTTAAGATTAGGATTAGGGTTAGTGTGAGGGTGAGTATGAGGTTTAGGGTTAGGGTTAGGTTTAGGCTTAGAGATAGGCTGAGGGTGAGGGTGAGGGTGAGGGTTAGAGTTAGGGTGAGGGTGAGTTTTAGGGTTAGAGTTAGTGTTAAGTTGAGATTTACTGTGAGGGTTAGTGTTAGGTTTAGTATTAGGGTTAGGGTTAGGGTGAGGGTTAGGGTGAGGGTTAGGGTTAGGGATAGGGTTAGGTTTAGGATGAGGTTTTGGGTGAGGTTGAGTGTGAGGGTTATGTTTAGGGTTATGATTATGCTTAAGGTTAGGCTGAGGGTGAGGGTGAGGTTTAGGTTTAGGGTGAGTTTTAGGTTTAGGGTTACGGTGAGGGTTAGGATGAGGGTTAGGTTTAGCATTAGGATTAGGGTGAGGGCTAGCATGAGGGTGAGGTTTAGGGTTAGGGTTAGGGTGAGGTTTAGGGTTAGGATTATTTTTAGGCATAGGGTGGGTGTTAGGGTTAAGGTTATGATGAGGGTGAGGGTTAGGGTAAGTTTGAGGGTTAGGATTAGGTCTAGGTTTAGGGTGAGGGTTAGGTTGAGGGCTAGGGTGAGGGTGAGGTTTAGGGTTAGAGTGAGGTTTAGGGTTAGGGTGATGGTTAGGGTTAGTGTGAGGATTAGTGTTAGGGTTCGGGTTAGTGTTAGGGTGAGGGTAAGTGTTAGGGTGTGGGTTAGGGTTATGGTGACAGTTATGGTTACAATGAGGGTTAGGTTTAGGTTTAGTGTTATTGTTAGGGTTAGGGTTAGGGTTACGGTTACTGTGAGAGTGAGGGTTAGGGTTCGGTTTAGGGTGAGGTTTATATTAAGGGTTAGGGTTAGAGTTAGTGTTAGGGTGAGGTTTAGGGTTAGATTTAGCGTTAGTGTTAGTGTTAGAGTTAGAGTGAGGGTTAGTGTGAGGGTTAGGGTTAGGCTTAAGCTTAGGGTTAGGCTTAGGCTTAGGCCGAGAGTGAGGGTGAGGGTTAGTGTTAGGGTTAGGGCAAGGGTTAGGGTTAGCGTTAGGCTGCGTGTTAGGATGAGTTGTAGGGTTAGAATTAGGGTTAGGGTGAGCGCTAGGGTGATGGTTAATGTGAGGGTTAGGGTTAGGGATAGGGTTACATTTAGGATTAGGTTTAGATTGAGGGTAAGTGTGAGGGTTAGGGTTAGGGTTAGGCTTAGGGTTAGAGTCAGTGTTAGGGTTAGGGTTTGGTTTAGGGTGAGGGTGAGGGTTAGGGTTAGGGTTAGGTTGAGGTTGAGGGTTAGGGTTAGGGTTAGTGTGAAATTTAGGGTTATGGTGAGGGTTATGGTTAGGGTGAGGGTTAGGGTTAGGGTTAGGGTGAGGGTGAGGGCTAGGGTGAGAGTGAGGTTTAGGGTTAGGGTTAGGGTGAGGTTTAGGGTTAGGGTGAGGTTTAGGGTTAGGGTTAGGGTTACGGTGAGGGTGAGTGTCAGGGTTAGGGTGAGGGTTAGTGTTATTGTTAGGTTTAGGGTTAGAGTTACTGCGAAGGTGAGGGTGACTGTGAGGGTTATGGTTAGGGTGAGGTTTAGGGTTAGGGTTAGATTTAGGGTGAGGGTGAGGGTGAGGTTTAGTGTTCGTTTTAGGGTTAGGGTGAGGGTTAGGGTGAGGTTTAGGATTATGGTTAGAGTTAAGGTTTGGGTTAGTGTGAGGGTTAGGATGAGGGTGAGGGTTTAAGGTGAGGGTTTGGGTTAGGGTTAGGATTAGGATAAAGGTTAGTGTTAGGGTGAGTGTTTGGGTTAGGCTTAGGTTAAGGTTAGGCTTAGGGTTAAGCTGAGCGTGAGGGTGAGGTTGAGGGTTAGGGTTAGGCTTTGTGTTAGGTTTAGCGTTTGAGTGAGAGTTAGGGTTAGGGATAGGGTGAGAGTTAGGATGAGGATTAGGTTTAGGATTAGTGTTAGGGTTAGTGTTAGGGTGAGGGTTAGGATGAGGGTGATGTTTAGGATTAGGGTTAGGATGAGGGTGAGGGTGAGGTTTAGGGTTAGAGTTAGGGTTAGAGTGAGGGATAGGGTGAGGTTTAGGGTTAGAGTTAGTGTTAAGTTGAGATTTACTGTGAGGGTTAGTGTTAGGTTTAGTGTCAGGGTTAGGGTGAGGGTGAGGGTTAGGGTGAGGATTAGGGTTAGGGATAGGTTTAGGTTTAGGATTAGGTTTTGGGTGAGGTTGTGTGTGAGGGTTATGGTTAGGGTTATGATTAGGCTTAGGGTTAGCCTGAAGGTGAGGGTGAGGTTTAGGTTTAGGGTGAGGTTTAGGTTTAGGGTTAGGGTGAGCGTTAGGATGAGGGTTAGGTTTAGGTTTATGGTTTGTGTGTGGGCTATCATGTGGGTGAGGGTTAGGGTTACAGTTAGGGTGAGGTTTAGGGTTAGAATTAGTTTTAGGTATAGGGTGGGGATTAGGGTTAAGGTTATGATGAGGGTGAGGGTTAGGGTAATGTTGAGGGTTATGATTAGGTCTAGGTTTAGGGTGAGGTTTATGGTTAGGGTGATGGTTAAGGTTAGTGTGTGAATTAGTGTTAGGTTTAGGGTTAGTGTTAACGTGAGGGGAAGTGTTAGGGTGAGGGTTAGGTTTATGGTGATGCTTAGGGTTACAATGAAGGTTAGGGTTAGGTTTAGTGTTATTGTTAGAGTTACGGTTAGGGTTACGGTTACTGTGAGGGTGAGGGTTAGGGTTTGGTTTAGGGTGAGGTTTATATTAAGGGTTACGGTTAGAATTAGGGTTTGGGTGAGAGTGAAATTTAGGGTTAGAGTTAGCGTTAGTGTTACTGTTAGTGTTAGGGTGAGGGTTATTGTGAGGGTTAGTTTGAGGGTTAGGGTTAGGATTAAGCTTAGGGTTAGGTTTAGGCTTAGGCTGAGATTGAGGGTTAGGGTTAGGGTTAGGGTGAGGGCTAGGGTGAGAGTGAGGTTCAGGGTTAGGGTTAGGGTGAGGTTTAGGGTGAGAGTGAGGTTTAGGGTTAGGGTTAGGGTGAGGTTTAGGGTTAGGGTTAGGGTTACAGTTAAGGCGAGGGTGAGTGATAGGATTAGAGCTAGGGTTAGGGTGAGGGTTAGGGTGAGGATTAGTGTTCGTGTTAGTGTTAGGGGTAGGGTTAGTCTGAGAGTTAGCGTGAGGGCGAGGGTTAGGGTAAGGTTTAGGATTAGGATTAGGGATAAGGTGAGGGTATGTGTGAGGTTAGTGTTTGTGTTAGGGTTAGGGTTAGCATTAGGGTTAGGGTGAGGGTGAGGGTTAGCTTTAGGTTTAGGTTTAGAGTGAGGGTAAAGTTGAGGCTTATGGTGAGGGTTAGGGATAGGATTAGCGTTAGGTTTTCTGCTAGGATGAGCAATAGGGTTAGGGTTAGCTTTAGAGTGAGGGTTAGGGTGAGGGTTAGGTTTAGGTTTAGTGTTAGGGTTAGGGTTGGTGTTAGGGTTAGGATTAGGGTTACGATAACTGTGAGTGTGACAGTTGTTGTTAGGGTTAGTGTTTGCTTAGGGTTAGGATGAGGCTAAGGGTGAGGGTGAGGGTTAGATTTAGGGTGAGAGTTTGGTTTAGGGTTAGAGAGAGGGTTAGGGTGAGGGTTAGGGTTGGAATAGGGTTAGGGTATGTCCTAGGGTGAAGATTAGGGTTAGTGTTAGGTTTATGGTGAGGTTTAGCTTTAGGGTTAGGGTCAGGGTTAGGGTTAGGGTGAGGGTTTGGGTTAGGGTTAGAGTTACGGTGAGGGTGATGTTTAAGTTTAGGTTTAGGTTTATGGTTATTGTTAGGGTTAGGGTTAAGATTATGATGAACGTGAGGGTTAGGGTAATGTAGAGGGTTAGGATTAGGTCTAGGTTTAAGGTGAGGGTTAGGGTTAGGGTGAGGGCTAGGGTGACGGTGAGGTTTAGGGTTAGGGTGAGGTTTAGGTTAGGGTGATGGTTAGGGTTAGTGTGAGGATTAGTGTTAGGGTTGGTTTTAGTGTTAGGGTGAGGGTAAGTGTTAGGGTGAGGGTTAGGGTTATGGTGACGGTTATGGTTACAATGAGGGTAAGGTTTAGGTTTAGTGTTATTGTTAGGGTTAGGGTTAGGCTTACGGTTACTATGAGGGTGAGGGTTAGGTTTGGGTTTAGGGTGAGGTTTATATTAAGGGTTAGGGTTAGAATTAGGGTTAGGGTGAGGGTGAGGTTTAGGGTTAGAGTTAGCGTTAGTGTTACTGTTAGGGTTAGGGTGAGGGTTAGTGTGAGGGTTAGGGTGAGTGTTAGGATGAGGTGAAGTGTTAGGATTAGGGTTCGGGTGAGCACTAAGGTGATGGTTCATATGAAGGTTAGGTATAGGGATAGGGATAGGTTTAGGATTATGTTTAGATTGAGGGTGAGTGTGAGAGTTAGGGTTAGGGTTAGGGTTAGGGTCAGTGTTAGGGTTAGCGTTTGGTTTAGGGTGAGGGTGAGGTTTAGGTAAGCGTTAGGGTGAGGGTGAGGGTGAGGGTTAGGGTTAGGTTTAGTGTGAAAGTCAGGGTTATGGTGAGGGTTATGGTTAGGGTGAGGGTTAGGGTTAAGGTTAGGGTTAGGTTGAGGGCTAGGGTGAGAGTGAGGTTTAGGGTTAGGGTTAGGGTAAGGTTTAGGGTTAGTGTTAGGCTGAGGTTTAGGGTTATGGTTAGGGTTACGGTGAAGGCGAGGGTGAGGGTTAGGGTTAGAATTAGGGTTAGGGTGAGGGTTAGGGTGAGGGTTTATGTTAGTGTTAGTGTTAGGGGTTGGGATAGGATGAGGATTAGGGTGAGGGTTAGGGTTAGGGATAGGGTTAGTTTTAGGATTAGGTTTAGGGTGAGGGTGAGTGTGAGCGTTAGGGTTAGGGTTAGGCTTAGGCTTAGGTTTAGGGTGTGGGTTAGGGTGAGGGTGCGTCTGAGGATTAGGGTTAGGTTTAGGGTTAGGTTTAGGGTTAGGGTTAATGTTATGTTTAGGGTCACAATCAGGATTAGTGTTACGCCTAGGGTTAGGCTTAGGGTTAGGCTGAGGGTGAGGGTGGGGGTTAGGATTAGGGTTAGGTTTCGGGTTAAAATTAGTGTTATTGTCAGTGTTATGGTTTTGGTTATGTTTGCGGTGAGGGTGAGGCTGAGGGTGAGGGTTATGGTTAAGTTTAGGCTTAGGGTTAGGCTGAGGGTGAGGTTGGGGGTGAGGAATAGGTTTTGGGTGATGGTTAGGGTGCGGGTTAGGGTGAGGTTTAGGATGAGGGATAGGGTTAGGATTAGGTTTAGGGTGAGGGCTAGGGTGAGGTTGAGTGTTAAGTTTAGGGTTAGGCTTAAACTTAGGTTTAGGCTGAGGGTGAGGGTGAGTGTGAGTGTTAGGGTTAGGGTGATGGATAGGGTGAGGGTTAGGGTGAGTGTTAGAATGAGGGTTAGGGTTAGGGTGACTGTTAGGGTGAGCGTGAAGGTCAGAGTAAAGATGAGGGTTAGGCTGAGGTTGAATGTTGCCCTAAGGGTGAGGGTTAGGATAAGGGTGATTGTTTGGGTAAGGATTAGGGTTAGGGTGAAGGATAGATTGAGGATTAGGGTTAGGGTTAGTGTGAGGTTTAGGGTGAGGATGACGGTTAGTGTTAGGGTGAGGGTCAGGGTTAGAATTAAGATTAAGGTGGGGGCTAGGGTGACGCTGAGGGTTAGGGTTAGGGTTAGGGTGAGTTTTAGGGTTAGGGTGACAGTTAGGGTTACTGTGAGGGTTAGTGTGAGAGTTAGGGTTAGTGTTAGGGTGAGGGTAAGTGTTAGGGTGAGGGTTAAGGTTAGGTTAAGGCTTAGGTTTAGGGTGCGGGTTTGGGTTAGGGTTTGGGTTAGGGTGTGGTTGAGGCTGAGGATTAGGGTTAGCTTTAGGGTTAGGGTTAGGGTTAGGTTTAGGGTTAAGGTTAGGATTATGGTGAGGGTTAGGCTTAGGCTATGGGTTAGACTGAAGGTGAGGGTGAGGGTGGGGTTGCGGATTAGGTTTAGGGTTACGGTTAGGTTTAGGTTTATTGTTAGTGTTATGGTTCGGGTTAAGTTTGCGGTGAGGGTTATGGTTATCGTTAGGGTCAGGTTTAGGGTTAGGGTTAGGGTTAGTGTTATTGTTAGGGTTAGGGTTAGAGTTAAGGTGAGTTTGAGGGTGAGAGTGAGGGTTTTGTTTAGGGTCAGGGTGAAGTGTAGGGTTAGAGTTAGGGTGAGGGGGAGGGTTAGGGTGAGGGTTAGGTTTAGGTTTAGTGTTAGGGTTAGGGGAAGGAGGAGGGTTAGGTTGAGGTTTAGGGATAGGGTTAGGTTTCGCTTTAGGGTTAGGGTGAGGGTGAGTATGAGGGTTAGTGTGAGGGTTAGGCTTAGGCTTAGGGTTAGGCTGGGGGTGAGGTTGGGGGTGAGGATTAGGGTTAGGGTGATGGTTCAGTTTAGGCTTAATGTTATTGTTAGGGTTAGGTTTAGAGTTACAGTGAGGGTGTGGGTGCAGGTGAGGGTTAGGGTTAGGGTTAGGGTGAGGGTTATGGTTAGGATTAGAGTTAGGGTGAGTGCTAGGGTTTGGGTGAGGGTTAGGGTTAGTGTTAGGGTGAAGTTTAGGTTTGGATTAGGGTTAGGGTGAGGGTGAGTGTTAGGATTAGGGTTGGGCTTAGGGTTAGGGTTAGGTTTAGGGTTAGGATTAGTGTTATTGTTAGGGTTAGGGTTAGAATTATGGTGATAGTGAGGGTAAGGGTGAGGAATTGGGTTAGGGTTATGGTGGGGTTTAGGGTTATGGTTAGGGTTATTGTTAAGGTGAGGGTGAAGTTTAGGGTTAGATCCAGTTTTAGTGAGAGGGTTAGGGTGAGTGTTAAGTTTAGGGTTAGTGTTAGGTTTAGTGTGAGGGTGAGAGTTAGGTTGAGGTTTAGGGTTGGGATTAGGGTTAGTGTGAGGCTTAGTGTTAGGTCTAGGGTTAGTGTTAGGTTGAGGGTATTTGTTAGGGTGAGGGTTTGGGTTAGGGTGAGGGTTATGGTTCAGGTGAGGGTTAGGGTTAGGTTTTAGGGTTATTGTTAGGGTTAGGGTTAGAGTTACAGTTACAGTGATGGTGAGAGTGAGTGTTATATTTTGGGTTAGGATGAGGTTTAGGTTTAGGGTTAGGGTTAGAGTTAGGGTTAGAGTGAGAGTGAGGTTTAGGGTTAGAGTTAGCCTTAGTGTTACAGTTAGGGTTACGGTGAGAGTTAGGGTTAAGATTAGGCTTAGGCTTAGGCTTAGGCCGAGCATGAAGTTGAGGGTTAAGGTTCGGGTTAGGGTGATAGTTAGGGTTAGGGTTAGGGTGAGGGTGAGGGAGAGGTTTAGGGTTAGAGTTAGGGTTAGGAGGAGGTTTAGGATGAGGGTTAGGGTTAGGATTAGGGTTAGGGTAAGTTTGAGGTTTAGGTTAGGTTTAGGGTTAGGGTTAGCATGAGGCTGAGGGTGAGCATTAGGGTTAGGGTGAGTGTTAGGGTTAGGGTTACGTTGAGGGTTTAGCTGAGGGTGAGGGTTAGGGTTAGGTTTAGGATAAGGATTAGGGTTAGGGTTTCAGTGAGTGTGAGGGTTAGGGATAGTATTATGTTGAGGGTTAGGGTTAGGGTGAGGGTTATGATTAGGGCTAGGATTACGGTTATGATGAGGGTGATTGTGAGGTTTAGGGTTAGGGTGATGTTTAGTGTTAGGGTTAGGGTTAGAGTTAGGCTTAGGGTGAGGGTGAGGTTTAGGGGTAGAGTTAGGTTTAGGGATGGGTGTTAGGGTGAGCGTTATGGTTAGCCTGAGAATTAGGGTTGGGGTGACGGTAAGGCTAAAAATGAAGTTTATGCTGAGTGTGAGGGTTATGGTAAGTGTGAGGGTTAAGTTTAGGATGAGGGTTAGGGTTAGGGTTAAGGTGAAAGTGAGGGTTAGATTTAGGATTAGTGTTAAGGTTAGTGTGAGGTTTAGGGTGAGGATGAGAGTTAGGGTTAGGGTGAGGGCTAGGGTGAGGGTGAGGGTTAGGGTTAGTGTTAGGTTGAGGGTTAGGTTTAGGGTGAGTGTTATGGTTATGGTTATGGTTAGGGTGAGGGTTAGGGTTAGGTTTAGGGTGATTTTTAGTGTTAGGGTTATAGTGTTATATTTACCGTGAGGGTAAGGGTGTGGGTTAGGGTTGGGGTTAGGATGAAGTTTAGGTTTAGGATTAGGTTTAGAGTTAGGGTTAGGGTGAGGGTGAGGTTTAGGGTTAGAGTTAGGGTTAGTGTTAGGGTGAGGGTTAGGGTAAGGTTTAGTGTTCGGATTAGTGTGAGGGTTAGGGTTAGGCTTAGGCTTAGGCTTAAACTTAGTCTTAGGCTTAGCATGAGGGTGAGGGTTAGGGATAGGGTTAGGGTGAGGGTTAATATGAGGTTCAGGTTTAGACTTAGTGTTAGGGTGAGGGCTAGGGTGAGGGTTAGGGTGAGGGTTAGGGTTAGGGATAGGTTTAGGTTTCAGATTAGAGTTAGGGTGGGGTTGAGTGTGAACGTTAGGGTTTGGATTAGGGTGAAGGTGAGGCTGAGGACTAGGTTTAGGTTTAGGGTTAGGTTTAGGGCAGGGTTACAGTGAGGGTTAAGGTTAGGCCTAGGTTTATGCTTAGTATTAGGCTGAGGGTGAGGGTGGGTGTGAGGATTAGGGTTAGGGTTAGGGTTTAAATTAGGGTTATTGTTAGTGTTATGGTTTGTTTTAAGTTTGCAGTGAGGTTGAGGGTGAGGGTTATGGCTAGGGTTAGGCTTAGGCTTAGGGATAGGCTGAGGGTGATCTTGGGTTTGAGGAATAGGTTTTGTTTGATATTTAGGATTATGGTTAGGGTGAGGGTTATGATGAGGGTTAGGGTTAGAATTAGGTTTAGGGTGAGGGCTAGGGTGAGGGTAAATATTAGGGTTAGGGTTAGGCTTAGGCTTAGGTTTAGGCTGAGGGTGAAGTTGAGGGTGAGGTTTAGGGTTAGGGTGATGGATAGGGTTAGGGTTAGGGTGAGTGTTTGGATGAGGGTTAGGGTTAGGGTGAGTGTTAGGGTGAGGGTGAAGGATAGATTGAGGATTAGGGTTAGGGTTAGTGTGAGGATTAGGGTGAAGATGAGGGGTAGGGTTAGGGTGAGTGTTAGGGTTAGAATTAAATTTAGGGTGGGGGCTAGGGTGAGGCTGAGGGTTAGGGTTAGGGTGAGGGTGAGGTTTAGGTTTAGGGTGAGAGTTAGGGTTACTGTGAGGGTTAGTTTTAGAGTTAGGGGTAATGTGAGGGTGAGGGTAAATGTTAGGGTGAGGTTTAGGTTTAGTTTTAGGGTTATTGTGAGGTTTAGGGTTAGGGGTACGGTGAGGGTGAGGATGAGGGTTAGAGTTAGGGGAGATTTAGGGTTAGAGTTACGGTTAGAGTTAGGGTTAGGGTGAGTGTGAGGTTTAGGGTTAGGGTTAGGGTTCAGGTGAGGGTTAGGATGAGGGTTAAGGTTAGTGTTAGTTTTAGATTTAGGGTTAGGGTGAGGTTAAGTGTTAGGGTTATGGTTAGGATTAGGGTTAGGGTAAGGGTGAGTGTGTGGGTTAAGGTTAGGATTAGTTTAGGCTTAGGGTTAGGCTGAGGGTTAGGTTGAAGGGAAGGGTTAGGGTTCGAGTGAGGTTTAGGGTTAAGGTTAGTGTGAGAGTTAGGATGAAGGTTAGGTTTAGGATTAGGTTTAGGGTGAGGGCTAGGGTGAAGGTGAGGTTTAGGGTTAGGGTTAGGGTGAGGTTTAAGGTTAGGGTTAGGGTCAGTGTGAGTTTGAGGTTTAGGGTTAGAGATAGGGTTAGGGTGAGTGTTAGGGTGAGTGTTTGGCTTAGTGTTAGTGTTATAGTTAGGGTTAGGGTGAGGGTTAGGGGGACGGTGTGTGTTAGGGTTAGGGTTAGGATTAGGATTAGGGTTAGGGAGAGGGGGAGTGTGAGGGTTAGAATTAGCCTTATGTTTAGGCTGAGGGTGAGGTTGAGGGTGAGTGTTAATGTTAGTTTGAGGGTTCGGTTTAAGTTGTGGTTTATTGTTAGGGTTAGTGTTACAGTTAGGGTTTGGGTGAGTTTTAGGTTGAGTGTTAGGTTTAGGGTGAGGTTTAGGGTGGGGGTGACGGTAAGGGTAAACGTGAGGGTTAGGCTAAGGGTGAGGGTTAGGGTTAGGGTTAGGGTTAGGGTGAGATTTAGGGTTCGGGTTAAGTTTAGGGTCAGGGTGAGGGTTAGGGTAAGGGTTAGGGTGAGGGTGAGAGTTAGGGTTAGGTTGATGGTTAGGGTTAGGATTAGGTTTAGGGTGAGGGCTAGTGTGAGAATGAGTGATAGGGTTAGGGTTAAGCTTAGACTTAGGTTTAGGCTGAGGGTAAGGCTGAGGCTGAGATTTAAGGTTAGCGTGATGGATAGGTTTAAGGTTAGGGTGAGTGTGATAATGAGGGGTAGGTTTAGGGTGACTGATAGGGGGAGCGTGACAGTAAGAGTTAAGGTGAGGGTTAGGCTGAGGGTGAATGTTCCCCTAAGGGTGAGGGTTAGGATTAGGGTCATTGTTAGGGTAAGGTTTAGGGTGAGGTTTAGTGTGAGGGTGAGGGATAGATTGAGAATTAGAGTTAGGCTTAGTGTGAGGTTTAGGGTGAGGATGAAGGTTAGGGTTAGGGTGAGTGTTAGGGTTACAACTAAGGTTAGAGTGGGTGTTAGGGTGATGCTGAGGGTTAGGGTTAGGGTTAGAGTGAGGTTTAGGGTTAGGGTGAGAGTTAGGGTTAATGTGAGGGTTAGTGTGAGAGTTAGGGGTAGTGTTAGGGTGAGGGTAATTTTTAGGGTGAGGGTTAGGGTTAGGGTTAGGCTTAGGGTTAGGGTGAGGATTAGGGTTAGTGTTTGGGTTAGGGTGTGGTTGAGGCTGAGGATTAGGGTCAGGTTTAGGTTAAGTTTAGGGTTAAGTTTAGGATTATGGTGAGGGTCACGGTTAGGTTTAGGCTTAGGCTTAGGGATAGGCTGAGGGTGAGGGTGAGGGTGGGGGTGCGGATTAGGTTTAGCATTAGGGTTAGGGTTAGGGTTATTGTTAGTGTTATGATTAGGATTAAGTTTGCGGTGAGGGTAAGGCTGAGGTTGAGGGTTATGGTTAGGGTCAGGGTTAGGTTTAGGGTTAAGGTTAGTGTTATTGTTAGGGTTAGGATTAGAGTTACGGTGAGGTTGAGGGTGAGGGTGAGGGTTTTGGTTAGGGTGAGGTTTAGAGTGAGTTTTAGGGTTAGGGTTAGTGTTAGGGTGAGGGTGAGGTTTAGGGTTAGAGTTAGGGTGAGGGGGAGGGTTAGGGTGAGCGTTAGGGTTAGGTTTTTTGTTAGGGTTAGGGGGAGGGTGAGGGTTAGGTTGAGATTTATGGATAGGGTTAGGTTTAGGATTAGGGTTATTGTGAGGGTTATGCTTAGGCTTAGGGTTAGGCTGAGGGTGAGGATGGGGGTGAGGATTAGGATTAGGGTGATGTTTCGGGTTTGGGTTAGTGTTATTGTTAGGGTTAGGGTTAGAGTTACGGTGAGGGTGAGACTGGAGGTGAGGGTTAGGGTTAGGGTTAGGGTTAGGGTGAGGGTTAGAATGAGGATTAGGGTTAGGATTAGGGTTAGGGTGAGTGCTAGGGTTTGGGTGAGGGTTAGGGTTAGTGTTAGCTTGAGGTTTAGGGTTAGGATTAGGGTTAGGGTGAGGGTGAGTGTTAGAATTAGGGTTAGGCTTTCCGTTAGGGTTAGGTTTTAGGGTTAGGGGTAGTGTTATTGTTGGGGTTAGGGTTAGGGTTATGGTGAGGGTGACGTTACTGGTGAAGGTTTGGGTTACTGTTATGGTGTGGTTTAGGGTTAGGGTTAGGGTTAAGGTGAGGGTGAGGTTTAGGTTTAGATAGAGTTTTAGTGGGAGGTTTAGGGTGAGGGTTAAGTTTAGGGTTAGTGTTAAGGTTAGTGTGAGGGTGAGGGTTGGGTTGAGGTTTAGGGTTAGGATTAGGTTTAGTGTGAGGGTTAGTGTTAGGGTTAGGGTTAGTGTTAGGTTGAGGGTATTTGTTAGGGTGAGGGTTTGGTTTAGGGTGAGGGTTTTGGTTCGGGTGAGGGTTAGGGTTAGGGTTAGGGTTATTGTTAGGGTTAGGGTTAGAGTTACAGTTACGGTGAGGTTGAGAGTGAGGGTTATGTTTTGGGATAGGATGAGGTTTAGGGTTAGGGTTAGGGTTAGAGTTAATGTTAGGGTGAGAATGAGGTTTAGGTTTAGAGTTAGCCGTAGTGTTACAGTTAGGGTTAGGGTGAGGGTTAGGGATAGGATTAGGCTTAGGCTAAGGCTTAGGCCGAGCATGAAGTTGAGGTTTAAGTTTAGGGTTAGGGTTAGTGTTAGGGTGAGGGTGAGGGTTAGGGTGAGGTTTAGGGTTAGCATTAGGGTTAGGCTTAGGGCTAGGTTGAGGGTTACGGTGAGGGTTAGGGTTAGTGATAGGTTTAGGGTTAGGAATAGGTTTAAGGTGAGGTTGAGGGTGAGGGTTAGTGTTAGGTTAAGGATTAGGCTTAGGTTTAGGGTGAGGGTTAAGTTTAGGGTTTGGGTTAGGTTGAGGGTGAGGATGAGGATTAGGATAAGTTTTAGGGTTAGGGTTAGGGTGAGGTTTAGGTTTAGGTTTAGGGTTAGGGTTAGGGTTAGGCTTTCATTGAGAGGGTCAGGCTTAGGATTAGGCTTAGGCTTAGGTTAAGGGTGAGGGTGGGGGTGAGGATTAGTGTTAGGGTTAGATTTCGGGTTATTGTTAATGTTGTGGTTAGGGTAAAATTTGTGGGGAGGGTGAGGCTGAGGGTGAGGGTTATGGTTAGGGTTAGGGTTAGGGTTAGTGTTATTGTTAGGGTTATGGTTAGAGTTACGGTGAGTTTGAGGGTGAGGGTGAGGATTTTCGTTAGGGTGAGGTTTAGGGTGAAGTTTAGGGTTACGGTTAAAGTTAGGGTGAGTGTGAGGTTTAGGGTTAGAGTTAGGGTTAGGGGGCAGTTTAGGATGAGGGTTAGGGTTAGAATTAGGGTTAGGGTAAGGGCTAGGGTGAGGGTGAGTTTTAGGGTTAGGGTTAGGTTGAGGTTTAGGGTTAGGGTTAGGGTTAGGGTAAGGGTGAGGTTTAGGGTTATAGTTAGGGTTAGCATGAGGCTGAGGGTGAGGATTAGGGTTAGGGTGAGTGTTAGGCTTAGGGTTAGGGTGAGGGTTTAGCTGAGGGTGAGGGTTAGGGTTAGGGTTAAGGTGAAGTTGAGGGTTAGATTGAGGATTAGTGTTAAGGTTAGTGTGAGGTTTAGGGTGAGGATGAGAGTTAGGTTTAGGGTGAGGGCTAGGGTGAGGGTGAGGGTTAGGGTTAGTGTTAGGGTGAAGTTTAGGGTTAGGGTGATGGTTAGGGTTAGTGTGAGGGTTAGGTTTAGGGTTAGGCTTAGTGTTAGGTTGAGGGTTAGGTTTAGGGTGAGGGTTATGGTTATGGTTATGGTTAGGGTGAGGGTTAGGGTTAGGGTTATTGTTAGTGTTAGTTTTAGGGTTATGTTTACCGTGAGGGTAAGGGTGTGGGTTAGGGTTGGGGTTAGGATGAGGTTTAGGGTTAGGATTAGGTTTAGAGTTTGGGTTAGGGTGAGGGTGAGGATTAGGGTTAGAGTTAGGGTTAGTGTTAGGGTCAGGGTTAGGGTGAGAGTTAGGGTTAGGATTAGGTTGACGGATAGGGTTAGGGTTAGGTTTACGCTTAGGCTTAACTTAGGCTTAGGCTTAGCATGAGTGTGAGGGTTAGGGTTAGGGTTAGGATGAGGTTTAGGTTTAGGCTTAGGGTGAGGACTTCTGGTGAGGGTTAGGGTGAGGGTTCGTGTTAGGGATAGGGTTAGTTTTCGGATTAGGGTTAGGGTGAGGTTGAGTGTGAGCATTAGGTTTAGGGTTAGGGTTAGGCTTAGGGTTAGGGTTAGGCTGAGGGTGATCTTGGGAGTGAGGAAAAGTTTTCGGTGATGGTTATGATTAGGGTTAGGGTGAGGCTTATGATGAGGTTTAGGGTTAGGATTAGGTTTAGGGTGAGGGCTAGGGTAAGGGTGAGTGTTAGGGTTAGGGTTAGGCTTAGGCTTAGGTTTAGGCTGAAGGTGAGGGTGAGGGTGAGGGTTAGGGTTAGGGTGATGGATAGGGTTAGGATTAGGGTGAGTGTTTGGATGAGGGTTAGGGTTAGGGTGAGTGTTAGGGATAGATTGTGGATTACGTTTAGGGTTAGTGTGAGGATTAGGGTGAGAATGAGGGTTAGGGTTTGGGTGAGTATTAGGGATAGATTGTGGATTACGTTTAGGGTTAGTGTGAGGATTAGGGTGAGAATGAGGGTTAGGGTTTGGGTGAGTATTAGGGTTAGAATTAAGTTTAGGGTGGGGGCTAGGGTGTAGCCGATAGTTAGGGTTAGGGTGAGGGTGAGGTTTAGGGTTAGGGTGAGAGTTAGGGTTACTGTGAGCGTTAGTGTTAGAGTTAGGGTTAGTGTTAGGGTGAGGGTAATTGTTAGCGTGAGGGTTAGTGTTAGGTTGAGCGTTATGGTTAGGGTGAGGTTTAGGGTTAGAGTTAGGGTTCAGGTGAGGATTAGGATGAGGGTTAGGGTTAGGGTTAGTTTTAGGTTTAGGGTTAGGGTGAGGTTAAGTGTTACGGTTATGGTTAGGATTAGGGTTAGGGTGAGTGTGAGTGTGTGGATTAGGGTTAGGTTTAGGTTTAGGCTTAGGGTTAGGCTGAGGGTTAGGTTGAGGTGGAGGGTTAGGTGTCGGGTGAAGGTTAAGGTTAGGGTTAGTGTGAGGGTTAGGATGAAGATTAGGTTTAGGATTAGGTTTAGGGTGAGGGTTAGGGTGAAGTTGAGGTTTAGGGTTAGGGTTAGGGTGAGGTTTAGGGTTAGGTTTAGGGTCAGTGTGAGTTTGAGTTTTAGGGTTAGAGATAGGTTTAGGGTGAGTGTTAGGGTGAGTGTTTGGCTTAGTGTTAGTGTTATAGTTAGGGTTAGGGTGAGGTTTAGGATGAGGGTGTGTGTTAGGGTTAAGGTTAGGTTTAGGATTAGTGTTAGGGAGAGGGGGAGTGTGAAGGTTAGAGTTAGCCTTAGGTTTAGGCTGAGGATGAGTTTGAGGGTGAGTGTTAGCGTTAGTTTGAGGGTTAGGGTTAGGGTTAGGGTGTGGTTTCGTGTTAGGGTTAGTGTTAGAGTTAGGAATAGGTTGAGGGTGAGGTTTAGGGGTAGAGTTAGGGTTAGGGTGAGTGTTATGTTGAGTGTTAGGGTTAGGGTGAGGTTTAGAGTGGGGGTGACGATAAGGGTAAACGTGAGGTTTAGGCTAAGGGTGAGGGTTAGGGTTAGGTTTAGGGTTATGGTTAGGGTGAGATTTAGGGTTCGGGTTAAGTTTACGGTTAGGTTGAGGGTTACGGTAAGGGTTAGGATGAGGGTAGGGTGAGGGTGAGGTTTAGGTTTAGGGTTAGGGTGAGGTTTAGGGTTAGGGTTAGGGTTAGGGTTAGGATGAGTGTGAGTTTTAAGGTTAGATTTAGGTTTAGGTTGAGACTGAGATTGAGGGTTAGTGTTTGGGTTAGTATTAGAGTTAGGGTTAGGGTGAGGGTTAGGTAGAGGGTGAGGGTTAGGCTTACGGTTAGATTAGGATTACGGTAAAGGTTATTGTGAGTGTTAGGGTTAGCGTTAGGTTTAGGCTTAGATTTAGGCTGATGGTAAGGTTGAGGGTGAGGGTTAGGGTAAGTGTGAGGGTTAATGTTAGGATTAGGGTGATAGTTAGGGTTCGGTTAAGTTTAGGGTTAGGGTTAGGGTTAGGGTTAGGTATAGGATGAGGTTTAGGTTTAGGATTAGGGTTGGGGTGAGGGCTACGGTGAGGCTGAGGGTGAGGGTGAGGGTTAGGGATAGGGTTAGTTTTAGGATTAGGTTTAGGGTGAGGGTGAGTGTGAGCATTAGGTTTAGGGTTAGGGTTAGGTTTAGGGTTAGCGTGAGGGTTAGGGTTAGTATTTGGGTTAGGGTGAGGGTGCGGCTGAGGATTAGGGTTAGCTTTAGGGTTAGGGTTAGGGTTAGGGTTACAGTGAGGATTAGGGTTAGGTTAAAGATGAGGGTTATGCTTAGGGTTAGGTTTAGGATTAGGGTAAGTGTTAGGGTGACTGTGAGGGTTAGGGTTAGGGTAAGGGTTAGGCTTAGGTTTAGGCTGAGGGTGAGGGTGAGGGTGAGGGTTAGGGTAAGGGTGAACGTTAGGGTTAGGGTTAGGGTGAGAGTTAGGTTTCGGTTAAGTTTAGGGTTAGGGTGAGGGTTAGGGTTAGGATTAGGGTTACAGTTACATTGAGGGTGAAGGTTAGGGTTAGGGTTAGAATGAGGTTTAGTTTTAGGGTTAGGTTTAGAGTTAGGTTTTGGATGAGGGTGAGATTTAGGGTTAGAGTTAGGGTTAGTGTTAGTGTTAGGTTTAGGTTGAGGGTTAATGTTAGGGTTAGGCTTAGGATTAGGCTTAGGCCGAGCATGAGGGTGAGGGTTAGGCTTCGGGTTATGGTGAGGGTTGGAGTTAGGTTTAGGGTGAGGTTTAGGATGAGATTTAGGGTTTGGATTAGGGTAAGGGTGAGGGCTAGGTTGAGGGTTATGGTGAGGGCTAGGGCTAGGGTTAGGGTTAAGTTTAGGAATAGGGTTAGGGTGAGTGTGAGTGTGAAAGTTAGGGTTAGGTTTAGGATTAGGCTTAGAGTTAGGGTGAGGGTTAGGGTTAGGGTTAGGTTTAGGGTTAGGGTGAGGGTGTGGCTGAGGATTAGGGTTAGGTTTAGGGTTACGTTTAGGGTTATGTTTAGGTTTTGGGTTAGTGTTAGGGTTAGGGTTAGGGTTAGGGTTACGGTGAGGGTTAGGGTTAGGGGTAGGGTAAGGGTTAGAATTAGGCTTGGGTTTAGGCTGAGGGTGAGGGTGAGGGTAGGGATTAGGGTTAGGTTTATTGTGAGGGTTAGGTTTAGGTTTAGGGTTAGGGTGAGGGTTAGGATTAGGGTTAGGGTTAGGGTGAGGTTTAGGGTTTGGGTTAGGGTTAGAGTTAGGTTTAGGGTGAGCGGGAGGTTTAGGGTTAGGGTTAGGGTTAGAGTCACGGTTAGGTTGAGGGTTAGGTTTAGTGCTAGGGTTAGGGTTACAGTGAGAGTTAGGTGGAGGGTTAGGGTTTGGGTTAGGTTTAGGTTTAGGATTAGTTTTAGGGTGAGAGTTCCTTTGTGTGTTAGGGTTAGGTTTACGTTTCGGCTTAAGGTTAGGCTGAGAGAGAGGTTGAGGTTGAGGGTTAGGTTTAGGGTGAGGGGTAGGGTTTGGGTTCAGTTTAGGGATAGGGTGATGGTTAGGGTAAGGGTTATGGAGAAGTTGAGGGTTAGGGTTAATTTGAGGGTTAGGGTTAGAATTAGGGTGACGGTGAGGGTGAGGTTTAGCATTAGGTTAAAAGTGAGGGTTAGGATGATTGTTAGGGTTAGGATTAGGTTATGGTGAGGGCTATCGTGTGGGTGAGGTTTAGGGTTAGGGTTAGGGTGAGGTTTAGGTTTAGGGTTAGGGTTAGGGTGAGGGTGAGGTTTAGGGTTAGAATTAGGGTTAGGGTGGGGCTGAGGGTGAGGGTTAGGTTTAGGGTTAGGATTAGGGTAAGGGTTAGGGTGAGTGTCAAGGTTAGGTTTAGGATTAGGTTTAGGCTAGGATTAGACTGAGGGTGATGGTGAGGGTGAGGGTTAGGTTTAGCGAGAGGGTTAGGTTTAGTATTAGGGTGAGACTTAGTGTTCGGGTTAAGTTCAGGGTTAGGGTGAGGATTAGGGCTAATAATAGGGTTAGGGTGAGGGTTAAGTTTTGGCTTAGTGTGAGGTTTAGAATGAGGATTAGGGTTAGGGTGAGGGCTAGGGTGAGGGTGAGGGTGAGGGTTAGTGTGAGGGTTCGTGTTAGGGTTGGGGTTAGTGTTAGGGTGACGGTAAGTGGTAGGGTGAGGTTTAGGGTTAGGGTGAGGGTTATGGTTAGGGTGAGGGTGAGGGTTTGGTTGAGGGTGAGGGTGAGTGTGAGAGTTAGGGTTAAGGTTAGGCTTAGGGTTAGGGTGAGGGTTAGGGTTAGGATTTGGTTTAGGGTAGGGTTCTGCTTAGGGTTCGCGTAAGAGTGAAGGTTATATTGAGTTTTAGGGTTATGGTTAGGGTGAGGCCTAGGGTTAGGGTTAGATTTAGGGTTATGGGGAGGGATAGGGTTAGGTTTAGGTTTAGGGTTAGGGTTAGGTTTCGGGTTAGGATTACGGTGAGGGTTAGGGTTCGGATTAGGCTTAGGCTTACAGTTAGGCTGAGGGTGAGGCTGAGGTGAGGTTATGGTTAGGGTTATGATTAGGGTTAGGGTAAGTGTTATTGTTAGGGTTAGGGTTAGAGTTATGGTGAGGTTCAGGGTGAGGGTGAGGGTTAAGGTTAGGGTGAGGTTTAGGGTTAGGTTTAGTGTTAGGGGTAGTGTTAGGGTGAGGGTGCCGGTAAGGTTAAAGGTGAGGGTTAGCCTGAGCGTGAGGGTTACGGTAAGGCTGAGGGTTAGGCTTAGGGTGAGGATTAGGTTTAGGGTTGGGGTGAGAGTTAGGGTTCGGGTTCAATTTAGGGTTAGGTTGAGAGTTAGGGTAAGGGTTACGGTGATGGTGAGTGTTAGGGTTAGGTTCAGGGTTAGTGTTAGGATTAGGGTTAGTGTGAGGTGAAGGTTAAGGTTAGTGTTAGAGTGACGGTTAGGATGAGGGTTAGGGATAGGATTAGGGTTAGGGTGAGGGCTAGTTTGAGGTTGAGGTTTAGGGTTAGCGTTAGGGTGAGGTTTAGGGTTAGGGTTAGGGTTAGGGTTAGGGTGAGGTTGAGGTTTACGGTTAGAGTTATGGTTAGGGTGAGGCTGAAATTGAGGGTTAGGGTTAGGGTTAGTGTTAGAGTTAGGGTTAGGTTGAGGGTTAGGTTGAGGGTGAGGGTTAGGCTAAAGGTTAGGATTAGGATTAGCATAAGGGTTAGGGTGAGTGTGAGGGTTAGGGTTAGGGTTAGGCTTAGGGTTAGGCTGAGGGTGAGGTTGAGAGTGAGGGTTAGGGTTAGGTTTACGGTGAGAGTTAGGGTTCGGGTAAATTTAGGGTTAGGGTGAGGGTTAGGGTTAGGTTTATGGTGAGCTTGAGTTTTAGGGTAAGGTTGAGGCTTAGGGCTAGGATTATGGTTAGGGTAAGGGTTAAGGTTAGGGTTAGGGTAAAGTTAAGAATGAAGATTAGGGATAGGGTGAGGGCTAGGTTGAGGGTGAGGTTTAGTGTTAGTGTTAGATTAAGGTTTATGGTTAGCGTTTTTCTTAGGTTGAGGTTTAGGTTGAGGGTTAGGTTTATGGTGAGGGTGAGGGTTAGGGTTAGGGTGAGGGTTAGGGTGATGATGATGGTAAGGGTAAAGGTGAGGTTTAGGCTGAGTTAGAGTGTTAGGGTGAGGGTTAGGTTTAGGTTTAGGGTTAGGGTAAGGGTTAGGGTTAGGTTCAGGGTGAGTGTTAGATTGAGGATTAGGGTTAGGGTTAGTGTGAGGTTTAGGGTGAGGATGAGGGTTAGGGTGAAGGTGAGGGTTAAAATTAGGGTTATGGTGAGGGCTAGGGTGAGTGTGAGTGTTAGGGTTCGGGTTAGGGTTATGGTGAGGTTTAGGATTAGGTTGAGGGTTAGGGTTAGTGTGAGGGTTAGTGTTCGGCTTAGGTTCAGTATTAGGGTGAGGGTAAGTGTTAGGGTGAGTGTTAGGTTTAGAGTGAGGGTTATGGTTGGGCGAGGGTTAGGGTTGGGGTTATTGTTAGGGTTAGGTTTAGAGATATGTTTACGGTGAGTGTGAGGGTGAGAGTTAGGGTTAGGTTTAGGGTGAAGTTTAGTGTTAGTGTTAGGGTTAGGGTTAAGGTGAGGGTGAGGTTTAGGAGTAGAGTTAGGTTTAGGGTGAGGGTTAGGGTCAAGGTTAGGGTTAGGGTGCAGGTTAGGGTGGGGTTGAGGGTAAGGGTAAATTTGAGGGTTTGGCTGAGGGTGAGGGTTACAGTAATGGTGAGGGTTAGGGTTAGGGTGAGCGTTAGTGTTAGGGTTAGGTTAAGGGTGAGGGTCAGATTGAGGATTAGTGTTAGGATTAGTGTGAGTTTTAGGGTGAGCTTGAGGGTTAGGGTTAGTGTTAGGATGAGGTTTACTGTTAGGGTGATGCTTAGGGTTAGTGTGAGCGTTAGTGTTAGCGTTAGGGTTTATGTTAAGGTGAAGGTAAGTGTTTGGGTGAGGGTTAGGTTTAGGGTGAGAGTTATGGTTAGGGTGAGTTTTAGGGTTAGGGTTAGGGTTATTGTTAGGGTTAGGTTTAGGGTTATGGTTAGTGTTAGTGTTAGGGTTAGGGTTAGGGTTAGGATGAGGTTTAGTTTTAGTCTTAGGATTAGAGTTAAGCTTAGGGTGAAGGTGAGATTTAGGGATAGAGTTAGCTAAAGCTAACTAAAGTGTTAGTGTTAGTGTTAGGGTGAGGGTTAGGGTTAGGTTTAGGCTTAGGCTTAGGCTTAGGCATGGGCTTAGGCCGAGCATGAGGGTGAGGGTTAGGGTTCGGGTTAGTGTTCGGGTTAGTGTGAAGTTTAGATTGAGGTTTAGGGTTAGGATTAGGGTAAGGGTGAGGGCTAGGGTTAGGGTATGGGCTAGGGTTAGGGTATGGGCTAGGGTTAGGGATAGGGTTAGGTTTAGGATTAGGGTTAGGGTGAGGGTGAGTGTGAAGTTTATGGTTAGGGTTAGGCTTAGAATTAGGGTGAGGGTTACGGTTAGGGTTTGGGTTAGTGTGAGGGTAAGGCTGAGGATTAGGGTTAGTTTTAGGGTTAGGTTTAGGGTTAGAGTTATGGTTAGGCTTAGGCTTAGGATGAGGGTGAGGGTGGGGTTGAGGATTAGAGTTAGGATTTGGGTTAGGCTTAGTGTTAGGTTTATTGTTATTGTTAAGATTAGGGTTAAGTTTGGGGTGAGCATGAGGTTGAAGTTGAGGGTTATGGGTAGGGTTAGGGTTAGCGGGAGGGATAGGGGGAGGTTTAGGGTTAGAGTAAGTGTGAGGGTGAGGGTTAGGTTGAGGTTTAGGGATAGGGTTAGGTTTAGGATTAGGGTTAGGGTGAGACTGAGTGTGAGGTTTAGGGTGAGGATTAGGCTTAGGCTTATGGTTAGGCTAAGAGTGAGGGTGGGGGTGAGGATTAGAGTTAGGGCTAGGCTTGGGCTTATGGTTAGGGTGAGTGTGAGGATGGAGGTTAGGATTAGGATTAGTGTGATCGTTAGGATTAGGGTAAGAGTGAGGGCTCGGGTGAGGGTAAGGGTTAGGGTAAGGCTTAGGCTTAGGCTTCCAGTTAGGCTGAGGGTGAGTTTGAGGTTGAGGGTTAGGGTTAGCATGATGGCTAGGGTTAGGGTTCAGATTAGGGTTAGGGTGAGCGTGAGGGTTATGGTTAGTGTTAGGGTGAGGGTTAGGATGAGGGTTAGGGTTAGGATTAGTGTTAGGGTGAGGGCTAGGGTGAGGGTGAGGTTTAGGGTTAGGGTTAGAGTTAGGGTGAGTTTTAGGTTTAGAGGTAGGGTTACTGTTAGGGTGAGGGTGACATTTAAGGTTAGAGTTCGGGGTAGGATGAGGCTGAGGTTGAGCGTTAGGGTTAGGGTTAGTGTTAGATTTAGGGTTAATGTGAGTGTTAGGTTCAGGGTGAGGGTTAGGCTTAGGGTTAGGATTAGGTTTAGGGTAAGGGTTAGGGTGAGTGTCAGCATTACTGCTAGGGTTAGGGTTTGGCTTAGGGTTAGGCTGAGGGTGAGGGTGAGGGTTAAGGTTCGGTTATGTTTATGTTTAGGGCTAGGGTTAGGGTTAGGGTTAAAGTGAGCATGAGGTTTATGGTTACTTTGAGGATTACCTTTAGGGTTAGGGCTAGGTTGAGGGTTAATTTTAGGGTGATGATGAGGGTAAGGATGAGGATTAGGGTTAGGATTAGGGTTAGGGTGAGGGCTAGGGTGAGGGTGAGGGTTAGGGTTAGTGTTAGATTAAGGTTTAGGGTTAGGGTTAGGGTGAGGGTAAGTTTGAGGGTTAGGGTTTCGGTCAGGGTGATGATTAGGGTTAGGGTGAAGGTTAGGTTTAGGATTAAGTTTAGCCTGAGGATGAGTGTTAGGATTAGTGTTAGTGTTAGGGTTAGGGTTAGGTTTAGGGTTAGGATTAGTGTTTTTGTTAGGGTTAGGGTTAGAATTATGGTGAGGGTGAGGGTGAGGGTGAGGGTAAGGGTTAGGGTTAGGGTGAGGTTTAGGGTTAGGGTTAGGATTAGGGTTAGGGTGAGGGTTAGGGTTAGGGTGAGTGTTAGGGTTAGGTTTAGGGTGAGAGTTAGGGTTCGGTTATGTTTAGGATTAGGGTGAGGGTTAGAGTTAGGGTTATGGTGACCATGAGGTTTAGGGTTATGTTGAGGATTAGGCTTAGGGTTAGGGCTAGGGTGAGGGTTAAGGTTACAGTTAGGGTGAGGGTAAGGATGAGGATTAGGTTTAGGATTAGGGTTAGGGTGAGGGCTAGGCTGAGTGTGAGGGTTAGGGTTAGTGTTAGATTAAGGTTTAGGGTTAGGGTTTGGGTTAGGGTGAGGGTTTGGTTGAGGGTTAGGGTTATGGTGCGGGTAAGGATTAGGGTTAGAGTGAGGGTTAGGGTTAGAATTAGGGTTAGCATGAGAGGCAGTGTTAGGATTACAGTTAAGGTTTAGATTAGGATTAGGATTAGTGTTATTGTTAGGTTTAGGTTTTGAGTTATGGTGAGGGGGAGAGTGAGGGTGAGGTTTAGGGTTAGGGTTAGTGTGAGGTTTAGGGTTAGGGTTAGGATTAGAGTTAGGGTGAGGGTGAGGATGAGGGTTACTGTTAGGGTGAGGGTTAGGGTTAGGGTTAGGGGCAGGGTTAGGATGAGGGTTAGGGTAAGGATTAGGGTTAGGGTGATGGCTAGGGTAAGGGTGAGGTTTAGAGTTAGGGTTAGGGTTAGGGTGAGGGTGAGGTTTAGGGTTAGAATTAGGGTTAAGCTGAGGTTGAGGGTGAGGGTTAGGGTTAGGTTTAGGATTAGGATTAGGGTAAGGGTTAGGGTGAGTGTGAGGTTAGGTTTAGGATTAGGGTTAGGCTTAGGGTTACACTGAGGATGAGGGTGAGGGTGAGGTTTAGGGTTAGGATTAGGGTTATGGTGAGGTGAGTGTGTGTGTTAGAGTTAGGTTTAAGGTTAGGCTTAGGGTTAGGCTGATGTTGAAGTTGAGGGTAAGGGTTAGGGTTAGGGTGAGGGTTAAGGTAAGGGTTGGGGGAGGGTTAGGATGAGGTTTAGTGTTAGGATTAAGGTTAGGCTGAGGGCTAGAGTGAGGGTGAGGTTTAGGTTTAGGGTCAGGGTGAGGTTTAGTGTTAGAGTTAGTGTTAGGGTGAGGCTGACGGTGAGGGTTAGGGTTAGGATTAATGTTAGGGTTATGCTTAAGCTGAGGTTTAGGTTGAGTGTTAGGATTAGGGTTAGGTGTAGGATTAGGGTTAGCGTGAGGGTGAGGATTAGGGTTAGGGTTAGGGAAAGGCTTAGGGTTAGGCTGAGGTTGAGGGTGAGGGTTAGGGTTAGAGTGAGGTTTAGGTTTAGGGTTAGGGTAAGTGTGAGGGTTAGGGTTAGGCTTAAGCTTAGGATTATGCTGAGGGTGAGAGTGAGGTTTAGTGTTAGGATTAGTGTTAGTGTTATTGGGAGGGTCAGGATGAGGGTTAGGGTTAGGGTGAGGTTTAGGTTGAGGGTGAATGTGTGTGTTAGGGTTACATTTAAGATTATGCTTAGGGTTAGGCTGAAGGTGAGCTTGAGGCTGAGGTTTAGTTTTAGGGTGAGGGTTAGGATAAGGTTTAGGGGGAGGGTTAGGAAAAGGGTAGGGTTAGGATTAGGGTTGGGTGAGGCTAGGGTGAGAATGAGGTTTAGGGTTAGGGTTAGCTTGAGGGTTAGGATTATGGTAAGTGTGAGAGTTAGTGTTTGGGTTAAGTTTAGGGTTAGGTTGACGTTAAGGTAAGGGTTATGGTGAGGGTGGGGGTTAGGGTTAGGTTGAGGGTGAGGGTTCAGATTAGGGTTAGGGTGATCGTGAGAGTTATGGTTAGTGTTAGGGTGAGGGTTAGGATGAGGGTTAGGGTTAGGATTAGTGTTAGGGTGAGGGCTAGGGTGAGGGTGAGTTTTAGGGTTAGGATTAGGGTTAGGGTGAGGTTTAGGGTTAGGGTTAGGGTTAGTGTTAGATTTAGGGTTAGGCTGAGGGTTAAGTTGAGGGTAAGGGTTAGGGTAGGTATATGATTAAGGTTAGGGTAAGGTTAGGGTGAGTGTGAGCATTAGGGCTAGGGTTAGGGTTTCTCTTAGGATTAGGCTGAGGTTGATGGTGAGGATGAGGGTTAGGGTTAGTGTTAGATTAAGGTTTAGGGTTAGGGTTAGAGTTAGGGTGAGAGTCAGTGTACGGTTATGTTTTGGGTTAGGGTGAGTGTTAGGGTTAGGGTTAAGGTGAGCATGAGGTTTAGGGTTACGTTGAGGATTAGGCTTAGGGTTAGGGCTAGGGTGAGGGTTAAGGTTAGGTTAGGGTGAGGGTAAGGATGAGGACTAGGGTTAGGATTAGGTTTAGGGTGAGGCCTAGGGTGAGGGTGAGGGTTAGGGTTAGTGTTAGATTAAGGTTTAGGGTTAGAGGTATTGGGTGAGTGTTAGGGTACGGCTAGGTTTATGGTTAGGGTGAGGGTTACGGTGAGAATGAGGTTTAGGGTTACTTTGAGGATTCGGGTTAGGGTTAGGGCTAGGGTGAGGGTTAAGTTTAGGGTTAGGGTGAGGGTAAGGATGAGGATTAGGGTTAGGATTAGGGTTAGGGTGAGGGCTAGTGTGAGGGTGAGGGTTAGGGTTACTGTTAGATTAAGGTTAAGGGTTAGGGTTAGGGTAAGGGTTAGGTTGAGGGTAGGTTTACAGTGAGGGTGAGGATTATGGATAGTGTGAGGGTTAGGGTTAGGATTAGGGTTAGCATGAGAGTTAGTGTTAGGATTACAGTTAGGGTTAGGGTTCGGTTAGGTTTATGGTTAGGATTAGTGTTCTTGTTAGGGTTAGGGTTAGAGTAATTGGAAGGGTGAGGGTGAGGTTGAGGGTTAGGGTTAGGGTTAGGGTGAAGTTTACGGTTAGGGTTAGGATTAGGGTTAGTGTGAGGGTGAGGTTTAGGGTTAGATTTAGGGTTAGTTGGAGGGTTAGGTCGAGGTTTAGGGTTAGGGTTAGTTTTAGGGTTAAGGTTAGGGTGAGGGTTAGGTTGAGGTTTAGGTTTATGGTTAGGGTTAGGGCTAGGGTTAGGATCAGGATGAGGGTGAGGGTGAGTGTGAGGGTTAAGATTAGGGTTAGGCTTAGGCTTAGGGTTAGGCTGAGGGTGAGGGTGGTGGTGAAGATTAGGTTTAGGGTGATGGTTAGGTTTGGGGATAGGGTGAGTGTTAGGATGAGGGTTAGGATTAGGATTAGGGTTAGGGCGAGGGCTAGGGGAAGGGTGAGGGTTAGGGTAAGGATTAAGCTTAGGCTTAGGGTTATGCTGAGCGAGTGGTTGAGGGTGAGAGTTAGGGTGAGTTTGATGGTTAGGTTTACGGTTATGGTGAGGGTTAGGATGAGGTTTAGGGTTAGGGTGAGGGTTAGGGTGAGGATGATGGTAAGGATAAGGTGAGGTTTAGTCTGAGGGTGAGGGTTAAGATAAGGGTGAGGGTTAGGGTTTAGTTTAGGGTTATGGTAGGGGTTAGGGTTAGGGTTAGGTTGAGGGTTAGATTGAGGATTAGGGTTAGGGTTAGTGTGATTCTAGGGTGAGGGTGAGGTTTACGGTTTGGTTTAGGGTGAGGTTTAGGGTTAGGATTAGTTTTAGGGTTGGGGTGAGGGTGAGGTTTAGGGTTAGAGTTAGGTTTAGGGGGATGGTTAGGGTGAGGTTTATGGTTATTGTTATTTTTAGGTTTATGGGATGGTGAGGGTTAGGTTGAGGTTTAGGGATAGGGTTAGGTTTAGTATTAGGGTTAGGGTGAGGGTGAGGGTGACCGTTAGGGTGAGGGCTAGGCTTAGGCTTAGGCTTAGGCTGAAGGTGAGGGTGGGGGTGAGAATTAGGGTTAGTGTGATGGTTTGGGTTAGGGTTAGTGTTATTGTTAGGGTTAGGGTTAGAGTTTCGGTGAGGGTGAGGGTGCGGGTGAGGGTTAGGGTTCGGATTAGGGTGTGGTTTACGGTTAGGGTTAGGGTTAGTGTTAGGGTGAGGTTTAGGGTTAGATACAGGTTTAGGGCAAGGGTTAGGGTTAGGGTTAGGGATAGGTTTAGTGTTAGAATTATGGTGAGAGTGAGGGTTAGGTTGAGGTTTAGGGTTAGGGTTATGGTGAGGGTTAGTGTGAGGGTTAGTATTACGGTTAGGGTTATTGTTAGGGTGAGGGTAAGTTTTAGGGTGAGAGTTTGGGTTAGGGTGAGGGTTACTGTTATGGTGAGTGTTAGGATTAGCGTTAGGGTTATTGTTAGGCTTAGGTTTAGGGTTTTGGTTACAGTGAGGGTGAGTTATAGGGTTAGTGTTAGGGTGAGGTTTAGGGTTTGGGTTAGGGTTAGAATGAGGGTTAGGATGAAGGTGAGGTTTGCTGTTAGAGTTAGGGTGATTGTGACCGTTAAGGTAAGGATTTGGGTTAGGGTGAGGGTGAGTGTGTGTGTTAGGGTTAGGTTTAGGTTTCGGCTAAGAGTTAGGCAAAGGGTGAGGTTGAGGGTGAAGTTTAGGGTTAGGATTAGGGTTAGTGTGAGAGTGAGGGCGACGGTTTGGTTTAGTGTTAGGGTGAGGGTTAGGGTGAGTGTTAGGATTAGGTTTAGGGTTATGGTGAGCGATAGGGTTAGGGTTAGGTTGAGGGTATGGGTTAGGGTAAGAGTTAGGGTTCGGTTAAGTTCAGGGTTATGGTGAGCATTAGGGTTAGGGTTAGGTTGAGGGTTTGGGTTAGGTTAAGGATGAGGGTTAGTTTTAGGGTTAGGTTGAGGGTTAGGATGAGGACTAGGGTTACGATTAGTGTTAGGGTGAGGGATAGGGAGAGGTTGAGAACTAGGGTTTGTGTTAGGTTAAGGTTTAGGTTAAGGGATAGGCTTAAGGTGAGGGTTATTATGAGGGTTAGGGTTACGGTGAGGGTGAGGGTTAGGGTTAAGTTGAGAGTTAGGGTTAGGATTAGGGTTAGGGTTAGGGTGAGGGTGAAGTTTACGGTTAGATTTAGGGTTAGGGTGAAGCTGAGGGTGAGTGTT